>NC_064850.1:1200000-1500000 GCF_024139225.1 Suncus etruscus | reverse complement strand
AGAAAAAGCATTCATTACTTAATTAGCTATTAGTGCCTTGACCAGTAGCTTTGAGAGATTGTTACTTGGTACTGCTAGAAGTGTTCAAATAGGGGTTGGAGAGATAGCACAGTGGTAGGGCATTTGCCTTGCATGTGGCTTACCTGGGCAGACTGGGTTCAATCCCCAGCATCCCATATGGTCCCCCGAGCCTGCCAGGAGCAATTTCTGAGTGCAGAGCCAGAAACAACCCCTGAGCACTGCTGCTGGGTGTGACCCAAAAACCAAACCAAACCAAGTTTTCAAATAATGACTAAACAACAGTTATGTCTAATTTTTTGTGATGTCTGTTGGGTTAACTGATACATTCTTTGTCAATAGACTGTACATATTTATCAGCTTATGCCATTTTTCACATTATTGTCAAGAACATTAGCACTGACTGTGGGTCATATTAATATTGACAATGGGTCACTCATATTCTTTACATTATTAGAAACACAAGCAAAATGTGCTAAGTGCACATTCCAGTTTTTAATCTTTCCCTTTGATTCAATGCCTCCAAGAGGAGGTATTTCCTTTCTGATTATCCTGTCATTCAACGCATGCGAATTAATGAGTGTAACAGAACTTCAGCAGACAGTTTGGTTGCAGGTGTATTCAGACCAAGGGAGATTTAATTACTTGCTAATTGCCCGGTGTCCAAGGTAACATACTATTATGGTTGCGAATGCTGTGGCATTAATCCATTTTAAAGAAGGACAGTGTGGGCCACTGTCTGTATCTGGAGACTTTGGGAGAATGCGGTAGGCACTGGTAGGCCTGCCCTCAGGATGGGGGACAGTAACCTTTTTATCAGTGACTGAATCTTCCATGTCAGTGTGGGATAGGACACCTAGCAGACATTTGATACATACTTAATAAGGGATTGTACATAAAATTACCGGTCAGCTGCATGTCCAGTGTGAATGAGCAGACCACAAAAAGGAAAGTTGTAAGACAATGTGAAAGGCTGAAGTGGAGGGGAAAGGAAACAAAGATTTCCTAAATGCTCTCTATAGATTCAGTACCACAATTTACCTCAATGATCTCATTTGATCTTTTTGGCAGGGGGAAAGTCATAACTAAGATTATACAGTTTTCTCTAAGTGCACTTAATGAGGGGTGGGTAGAAGTGGAGTGCAAAAAAGTTGGGGTGGGTTGGGGAGACAAAGAGAGAGAGCAGTGGGTAAGGCACTTATCTTCCACATAGCCCACCCCACTTTTTGCTTACATTTTATCCTGGGGTACATCAGGCAGTGCTCAGAGGTTACTCCTGGCTCTGCACTGAGGAATCACTCCTGGCTCCTGGCGGGCTTGGGGTACCATATGGGATGCCGGGAATCAAACCCAGGTCAGCTGCATGTAAGGCAAGTGCTCTACCCATTGTGCTATCGCTCTGGCCTTGCCCGCCTTACTTTGATTCCTGGCACTGCATATGGTCCCTGCACATCACCAGACATGACTCCTGAGCAATGCCAAGAGCACTCCCAGGGCACAGAGCCAGGAGTAAGTCCTGAGCACAGCTGATGTGGCTCAATAGCACACCCATTCCCATTACTTTTCAATCTAGAGAGATAATATAGTTATATAAATGTTTATATGTAATATATACACATATGTATATGTATTATATATACACACAACACACACATTGTCCTGGTATTATTTCTAGTCCACTTCCCCTCTCCCTTTCTCCACCTTTTTCAAATTACTATTCAATCTCTATTTGCTCTCTGACCTTGACAAATTAACTGAGAAGCCCAAGTTTTCTTTATAAAATGAAGCAGGTAAGGATAATGCTCAATGCAGGAATAATTATATTAAATCAAATATATAAAATGTATATAGCATAGGGGTTCCAACCAGGTTTAGAAGCAAAGCCTTGCAAGCATGAGGTCTAGAGATCTGGGCCATGGGCCCAGAGAGATAGCACAGCGGTGTTTGCCTTGCAAGCAACCGATCCAGGACCAAAGGTGGTTGGTTCGAATCCCAGTGTCCCATAGGGTCCCCCGTGCCTGCCAGGCGCTATTTCTGAGCAGACAGCCAGAGTAACCCCTGAGCACCGCCGGGTGTGGCCCCCCCAAAAAACAAAACAAAACAAAAAAAAGAGATCTGGTCTCACACCACCTACAGAACTTGAGCACTATCCAGGGGCTCTGTTCTTTGGGATCCTAAGTGTCACAACTATGACAAGTGTGATCCTTGTTGTGCTTCGACAAAGCACGGATAGCTTGTGGTCATTGAAGCAATAAGGAAACAGGAAAGAAAACAAGTTCAGTGTCTGACATAGCACAGGTCATTGATAACTGGTTGCCACTTTAATTTACACTGTAATATCGAGTAGACAACATCATTAACATTTTATAAGTTGACTTCTTATGAAGGCATCATGATTTGCAAAGTTATTCAGAGTAGAGCTTTAGGTGACAATGGTTGAACACTAATCTCACCACCAGTGTCACAGTCCCTCTCACCCCAGTGAGACCTTCTCAACTTATGAGAATCACTAGGTGACACCATCTTGATGGGAAGAAAGCCCAGTCACAGGCATGATGGACTATTAGGTAGGGCATTGCCTTTGCCTCCTACCTTTTCCCTCCTCATTCAATTCTTTTCTTATTTTAATAATTTTTGAGACCAATGTGAATTACAAGTCTTTCACAGTTGTATTTGAAGCACATAGTGACAGTGAATTAGGACCATTCCCACCACCAGTGTTGATCTCTCTCTGCCATAGTTCCCAACCTGCCTCCCAGACCTCCACCCTTAGCGCCCTGGATTGCTAGTGTAACAATCCCTTTTGTGTCTAGCTTGTTGTAGTTTGGGTCTCTTGATTCTATTGTCGTTGACCTTGGGTTGAGTATTTACCATTTTTATTTCCACTCAATGCTCAATTCTCATTTAATTCTTGCCCTTTGCTTCCAAAGAAAACTGATCCCATCATTTGTAAATAGCCAATGACTTTATATATTCATTTTTTTAAGCCTACAGCACCCGGTATTCTCAGGCGGTCTCCCATCCAAGTACTAACCAGACCCGACCCTGCATAGCTTCTAAGATCAGATGAGATTGGGCGCGTTCAGGGTGGTATGGCCATAAATTATATATTCATTTCTTTACCTCATGAGTCTTGCCTTAAAAGTTGGGAGTCAAAGATTATCAGCTATTCACGAAGAATCTGTGTCCTCTTCTTTCTGGATACAGTACATCTGCATTTCCCAAGATTCCTTAAGGGCATGTGACCAAGTAACAGAAGTTACATGGGAACGGCTCAGAGGGATAGATCCTCTGACTGGGCTGGACAGGTGACTGTGAAGTCATATGATGAAGAGTGTAGGCAGGGGTCTCAAACTCAATTTACCTGGGGGCCGCAGGAGGCAAAGTCGGGGTGATCCTTGAGTGCAAAGTCAGTAGTAAGCCTTGAACATTGTGGGGTATGATCCAAGCAACTAAAACAAAACAAAACAAAACAAAACAAAACAAAATGATTCCGCTAGGGCAGGGCCACAAAATGTACGGAGGGCCGTTTGCGGCCCGTGGGCCATGAGTCTGAGACCCCTGGGGGCTCAGTGTGCCTGTTCCTGTGGGGCTGTGCTGACCAGAGCTTTCTCAACCTCTCACATTTCTAGGGTGAATTAAAAGAAAGGGGATGAGTCTGTAGTTTACTAGTAGAGCATATGCCTAGTTTGTATGAGGTCTTGAGTCAGATCCCTAGTAGCATACACTAAGAAGAAAAATCACTTGAAATCTATTTGTACAGAATTAGGTGACCCTAACTAAAATAATATGAGTCTAGAGCCAGAGCTATATATATATATATAATATATATATATATATATATATAGTATATATATATATATATATATATATATAGCACAGCAGTAGGGTGTTTGCCTTTCATGCAGAAGGTCGGTGGTTCGAATCCTGGCATCCCATATGGCCCCCTGAGTCTGCCAGGAGCGATTTCTGAAGCACAGAGCCAGGAGTAACCCCTGAGCACTGCCAGGTGTGACCCAAATACCAATAATAATAATAATAATAATAATAATAATAATAATAATAATAATAATATGAGTCTCTGCTGCGCAATAAAAGACATGATCTGTGCTGGAGAGATAGCACAGGGGTTAAGGCACTTGCCTTTTTGTTTTGTTTTGTTTTGTTTTTGGGGGACCACACCCGGTGGTGCTCAGGGGTTTCTCCTGGCTGTCTGCTCAGAAATAGTTCCTGGGAGGCACGGGGGACCCTATGGGACACCCGGATTTGAACCAACCACCTTTGATCCTGGATTGGCTGCTTGCAAGGCAAACGCCTCTGTGCTATCTCTCCCGGCCCGAGGCACTTGCCTTTTATGTGGCTGACCCTGATTTGATCCTTAGCATGGCATGGTGGGTCAGGAATCCCTCTCTCCACCAAGTCCAATCAAACAAAGGCATGATCAAGTAAGTGTCTTTCTTCTTCCTTGGATCCCTGGGTTTTTATGACACGTGAAAGCCTTAAAATAATGTTATTTCCCCAAGTCTATTCATTCGTGGTCTTCATCTTGAGAAATCTCACTCCAGGTACCAATTCTGACATGACGGGAAGTAAAGCCACTGGGCTTAGTGAGCCTGATCTTCCTGGGCAGCAGAAAGATGGAACCTTGAGTGGAAAGTCTTAAGCATCCCAAATTTTCCTACTTTGGGGATTTATTACCTACCCTTGTAAAGCCATCACCATTTCCTCTAAGGACAGTGGATAGGGCATTTGCCTTACAAATGGCTAACCTGGGTTTGATCCCAGATATCCCAGGAGTATTAATTCCAAGTACCTCCCAGTGTGTTTCCAAAAAAGAAGGCCAACAAAAAAAGAAAAGAAAAAAAAAAAAAAGAAAGCTCTCTCAGCCAGGCTCACAGTTCTGCTGATACCTCACCCTTGATTACCAATAGCTATTCAAAGATGGAGGATTTTTATTTAATTTTGTCAAAGTTACAGGATGCTTTTCTTCCCTATTCAAGGGCTAAAGCTGGTGAATTTTGCCTTGGCAGGGGTGGTGGAGGAAGATGGGGTAGGAGAACCTGTCTGAAAAGGAAGCCGGGTAAGATAGCTGCGTGCTTTCCTCCCTGGCTTACTGTGAAAATCAGGGATTGCACTCTGTTCCCCGGAGTGCCAATCCACACAGTCCCAAGCAAGCTCCTGTCTCAGACTCTGGAATGTTATCAAGGAACTTTGGGGATTTGGATTTCTCATTCCACTTTCCCAGAGAGGTTAGAGGCTTTTCCATCATATCTCGGGCAGCGAGAAAGCACCAAGGTGAGAGGCACAAAAGTCAAAGGCAGTTGTTGAATTAAAAGCCTTCACAAAAGCCTCAGACCATAGTTAATCCCCACCAATAAGCACATCCTCTGCCACTGTAAATGGAGAAAAACAATCTGGAATCAGAAAGGGAAGCGTCAGAGGGAGTGTATGAAGATAGAGAATGATTAGACCTAAGTCCCAGCCATTGTCTGAGTGTGGATCAAGCACACCATATGCACTGTACATTGATTAGGATAGTAAAGGGATTACCCTTCATCTTGGGCACTTTGTTTATTACTCAGATCCAACAGATGGAAAATTGGCAGGTCCTGTCAACTAGAAAATTCCACATTAACTCAAAGGGGTTGATAAAATCACCATAAACCATTTTAGAATATCCCTCACTTGCAAAGCTCAGTGATGAAATCAAATCCTTTTGTCCTCTTCCTCAGTGGTGGTTTCAAGGAGTGTAACATCGAAGGGCCTGAAAGGGGGAGAGACTGACACCAACTTTCATACACTGATGACTGTTAACATTGGATAGGATCAAGAACCTTTTAGGTTTTATCATTTAAAACATTCAGAAGAGCCAGAGAGCTAGTCTGGAGGTTAAGGCACTTGCCTGGCACATGGCCGTTTCTAGCTCAATCCCTGGCACCACATATCACCTACTTCAAGCATCAATCTCCAGGAGTGACTCCTGAATACTGAGCCAGGAGTAAGCTTTGAGCACCACCAGGTAAGGACTCAGAGCAAATAAATGACATTTGGCCAGGCAATGTCTTGATAATAAATGTTTGTTTGTTTCCTAAAAGTTGTAGCCTGAGAGAGAATTCTCACTGTGACTAGGATTCATTCATTTAGTTTAGAAAGATAAGATCTATTCATATAGAACAGAATGAGAGATGGTACTGTATAATAGGTTGAAAATCTTCCAAAATGGTAGGTACCAGATTGGGCCGGAGCAATAGCACAGCAGTAGGGCATTTGCCTTGCATGCAGCCAACCCAGGAAAGATCCCAGTTCAATTCCTGGCATCCCATATGGTCCCCCAAGCCTACCAGGAATGACTTCTGAGTGCAGAACCAGGAGTAACCCCTGAGTATTGCTGGGTGTCACCCAAAAAAAAAAAAAAGGTACCAGATGTTGGACCTTATATGTCTATTACTGAGCAATGGAGAGAGGTTGAATATAAAAATGCAGTCTCCAATGGTCCAGCTTCACTACTTAAAATTGATTTATGCAGGGACACCAAACCGACCAAATGGGCCAGAGAAATAGTATAGCAGGTAGGGCATCTGCCTTGCATGTGGCCAACCAGGGTTCAATCCCTAGCATTCCTCTGATCCCTGAGTTCACCAAGAGTTATTCCTGAGCACAGAGCCAGGAGTAAGTACAAAACCAAAAGTAAATCCTGAGAACTGCTAGGTGTAGCCCAAGAAAACAAAAACACCAACGAAAAAAGCCAAACCAACAAAAACTCCAGGTAGGGCCAGAGAGATAGCATGGAGGTGGGGCATTTGCCTTGCATACAGAAGGACAGTGGTTCAAATCCTGGCATCCCATATAGTCCCCCCGAGCCTGCCAGGAGTGATTTCTGAGCGTAGAGCCAGGAGTAACCCCTGAGTGCTGCTGGGTGTGACCCCAAAACCAAAAACAACAACAACAACTCCAGATATCCTGGTATTCGGGGAGACATCAACAGGAGGTTTTGGGCACTCTCTCCCCATCTTATTGTACTTTTGTTGTACTTGTACTTTTAGAAGCCTTAAGAGCTAAAACCATGCCCACAAACCCTGAAATATAAGCTAGAGAGCTCGGAATTCCTGAACCAGTGGCCACATATGCTCCAAACTTTCCATCATTCCAGTCGGAACTCACCAATTTAGAAGTCAACATGGATTCAAAGCCACCTAATACTCTCAAACAAATAACCAAAAGATCAGCTAACAAAAAATAGTAAATATTCTGACAGTAACTTAATCACCTCATTGTGAGATATCAAAATTGTCACAGATTTTCTTTTTGCTGTATCAAAAAGCTTATTGCCACTTACTTGTGAACCATCAATATATAATATTCTATGTTCTACATAGAATTATACAATACATACTATTCTAAGTGTAGAATATGTATAGAATGTATAGATGAAATTTGTAATATTTTATAGTGTTTACGTAGAATAAATAACATATTATATAATATACAATATATAACTATATTATAAATAACATTAATTAAATACAAATAATTTATCTTAAATAATATGTTGTGCTATATCAATTACTAATGATTAATTGTTGGGATATCAACTGAATATTGTATTGTGAAATATTAATTATGTTAAATAATATAAGATAATATAGAGCCAAGGGTTGGGCTTAGGAATGGGTGAGAATTCAGATACGAGAGTGGAGGGAATTTTATATTGATGTTGGGATTGAGTTATAACTAGGAGTGGGAGAAACAAATGTATTTGTGAGCAACTATGTAAAACGTGGTCTTTAAATAAAATAATTTATAATTTAAAAAATTGGGGGGGTCACACCCAGCAGTATTCAGAGGTTACTCCTGGCTCTACACTCAAAAATCGCTCCTGGCAGACTTGGGGGGCCATATGGGATGCCAGGATTTGAACCACCATCCTTCTACATGTAAGGCAAAGACCTTACCTCCATGCTATCTCTCCGGCTGCTAAATCTTTTTTTAAAAAGAGCCTCTTCAACCTGGCTATAGCAAAAAATAGTAAGCCTCCTTGAGAAGAAGGTCATGTCTGGGAAATAATGAGGAGAGTGGAAGAGAGCTAAGCAAATAACACCGAAGCAGGAACCCCAAAAGTCCTTTTAGAGACTGAAGGATAGTCAGATGGAAGTGGACTGTCTACATTGCTTCTCAAGCATGGTAGTCTCTGTTAATTCCAGGAAGTGGTTCTGTGGAGACCAGCAGTTTAACTGTGCAGCATCTACACTGTTTCATTGGCCTAAGAACTGGGGGAAAGGAGGAAAAAAGAACTAAGAACACAGTGGGGGGGCAAGGAGAAAAAAATTGTTCTATAATTCAATATCCAGTCTGTTCACTCTGATAAATCAGACTTGTTGACTAAGAGTCGGTGATTACAAATGTGTGGAGAAAACATGGTGCCTTTTTGTCATTTGGAAGAGGGTTTTTTTTTTAATTATTAAAGTGAACTAAACAATTTTGTAAATTCTTGAGCTGTTCATAAGCATTGCAAAAACATGAGGAATGAGTGATCAAGTATGCTTGGCCTGCAAAGAGTCTGTCTTTCTTTTGGTATATATAATTTTTATTGAGACCAATGTGAATTGCAAGTTTCTTTCACAGTTGTATTTCAGGGACATAGTGACAGTGAATTGGGGCCATTCCCACCACCAGTGTTGACCTCCCTCCACCACTCTTCCCAGCACGCACCCCGTGCCTCCACCCTTAGCCCCCAGGAGTGCTAGTGCCACAGGTCCCTTTTGTGTGTAGCTTGTTGTAGCTTGGGTCTCTTGAGAACCTGTCTTTTGTTTGTTTGTTTGTTTTTGTTTTTGGATCACACCTGGCAGCGCTCAGGGGCTACTCCTGACTCTATGCTCAGAAATCGCTCCTGGCAGGCTCAGGGGACCATGTGGGATGCCGGGATTCGAACCGCCGACCTTCTGCATGAAAGGCAAACGCCTTACCTCCATGCCATCTCTCCGGCCCCTGTCTTTTATTGAGCATTTCTGTCCAGAGATAAAGAACTTCATAATCAGACAACCATGCCAAGTACTTCACAGATATAATGAACTTACATCACATATATTATTAATTTGCACCCACAAGCTAGGACACCTTTGCAGTGAAGTTGAGGTTCAGAGAAATTAATTTAACTGAAGAAGTGACTCTCAAAGGTCAGACCTTAGCCCAGATCTCAATCTATTATCCCACATTGTCTTCTTATAGGACTTTTATCTCTTATAGGACAATACCTCTCAAGGTATTTGTAGTTCAGGTGATATATTTTGGGGGGGGTCACACCCAGTGGCGCTCAAAGGTGGCTCTGTGCTCAGAAATCGCTCCTGGCAGGCTTGGGGGACCATATGGAATGCTGGGATTCGAACCACCATCTGTCCTGGGTCTGCTGTGTGCAAGGCAAATGCCCTACAGCTGTGCTATCTCTCCAGCCCCTCGGGTGATATTTATGGGAAATTTTGGAGGCTGACCTATGTCACTGGGTTATTTATTCAGTCAAGGTAGAAGATATTTGAGAGTGCTTTTGTTTCCATATATACAGCTGGACCTGTGCTTGCTCTCACCCCAAATGGCTTTCCAGAGTAACTTGATCACTGGGGAGAATAGGAACTAAAAATTATATGCTCTGCACCTCTCCCAGGAGAAAACATCATGCTGATTTTGTACTGGCCAAAAGCTCAGGTGTATTTTATGTGGATTTTTCTCAATTGATGACTTCAACCTTTTTGCATTTGGCACTTATTAGGGGCTCTCCAGGGGCCTCCAGCTCTGTGGAACCCTCTCCCCCTCTCCAAGATACTGCAATCCAGTCAGGAGGCAAAACAGACTCACAAAGTAAGCAATTAGAGACTGGGGATGTGTCAAATTGCATAGAGCCACTGCTAGAAGTAAAAATACTCTTGTTTGGGAAAGAAAATTTTCCTGGGTGGAGGGGGGGAAGAAAGAGAGAGAGAGAGAGAGAGAGAGAGAGAGAGAGAGAGAGAGAGAGAGAGAGAGAGAATGTGGTGTGTGTGTAAGAAAATGCTCTGAGAGAGAGAGAGAGAGAGAAGAGAAGAGAAGAGAAGAGAAGAGAAGAGAAGAGAAGAGAAGAGAAGAGAGGAGAAGAGAAGAGAAGAGAAGAGAAGAGAAGAGAAGAGAAGAGAAGAGAAGAGAAGAGAAGAGAAGAGAGAGAGAAAGAAAATGTGGTGTGTGTGTAAGAAAATGCTCTTATTTACCTGGCATCAGGTGAGCTGAGGACTAGACAAGGGTGTTTACACACTCTGTAACAGATTGATCTGAAATGAGTTCCAGAGGGTTATTTTCTTTTTCAAAATCCTGCTTATATCTACTTTGAAAGAAACAAGGAAAAGATTAAAGAAACTTCCTACAGTCAGAAGACCAGAAGGAGAAAGAACTAAAGATGACCAATCAAAAAATTCAAAGTTCCACCAGATGCACAGCCTGACCAGGATGGTGTTGGAGAATAGACCACTGGCTTCCCTTAGGGAAACTCTACGTGTAGTTCACTGGCTCCCAAACCCCAATGAGTAAAGAGACTGGGCTATCTTGGAACTCTGCAATGACTAGTAACTAAACCTCTTGAGAACACATAACTTTACAGCCTCAATCTATCCACTTTATGGATGGCGTTTTGGGTTCACACCCAATGAATGATACCAGGGGTAACATTGTGAGTCTCCATGATGCTTAATCCTGTTTCTGAGCTCTGGGATCACTCCTGGGGATTTTCTGGGGACTAGATGGGATGCTTAAGATCAAACCCAGGTTTTCTGCATGCAAAACTCCTTTCCCACTCTGCTATCTCTTTGGCCCTCAGTTTACCAATCTACCTATATAGACACAGACTTTGTGGAAGCCAGCAGGGTCTAAACCAGAGCTCTTCAATGAGCTTCTGACTGAGGCCCCCTTCTGATCTTGTTTTCTTTCTGTGTACCCCTGTTCAACCAGTTGCCCCTAGACTCATTCTGTGGCCTCTCCTCCAATTTTTAAGAGTTTACTTGCCATCTTCTTGGGAATATTCTTAGGTGGCACAAGATCTAGATGGCTGCTAGTTGAGAAATGTTCACAAGTTGCAAGACATTAAATGAAATGAGGAAATCTACTTCTAGAGGGATCCATTCTGTGTATTTGAAATGCTGCAAATCCACATCTAACAAGCATTTAAATGATCACAAGCAGTTCTGGAGGATCCAGGGATTCCCAGAGGGAGATAAGATGTGAGTGGCATCTACAGACACTAGTCTTCCTCGTGGGTAAATGCATGGTCCAAAAATTATCATGTACACTGTGAAGGTCTCATTGATAAAGCTAATATCATTTTATCAGAATCAAATTACTGATAAAGTGCATTGGAAATCATGAAAAGCACCAAAGCATGAGAAAGTTTCTTAAAATTATGATTCACTTGGGAAAATGAAAGGTCATTAGATAGCACTGCTGACAAAGTTTTAGCTAAAAGCAAGTTTAATGTATTAAAATTTCATACTAATTACTCCTTATTTGTGCATGCTTCGAATTGAGCAGAACCAAGGCCACCCATGTACAGCCAGAAGTACCCAGAGAGGTTGAGAAAACCTTTAAAATAACACAGCCCCGGCCTGTTGGAGATCCACCTCATCCCCTCCTCCTTTAACTCTGTTACACACGCCACCTTAATTACAATCTTGACAAACATACCTCAGCCTGTGCCTGATCCCTTAACAAATATTTGCTTCTATAATGAACGAGAGCCCCCAGTTGCAATGGCCCAACTGTGGAAATAACACAAAACAGCTGTCAGACCTGCAGAGATAAATTCCAAAGGGTGGTCTGCCTGTTTTCAGGGCCCATCCTCAAAGCCGTAGGAAGGGTGTTTGGAGCGTAAATGCGAGCTATTCACATTTTGGTGTGTTTTCCTGAGTGCCAGAGAGAACAAGAGGAGCCTAGGTAGGGATGAAACTAATTATAACACTGTTTGTGTCAGCAAAGGCTGGACCGGAAGTGAGGAGCTGGCTAATTAGGAAAGGGGGGCCTGTGTCCTGACAGCGCAGTCTGTCAGCAGCCCTGCCAATGCAAATGGGTATCCCCATTGATATCCCAGGTATCATTGAGTGTGACCCCAAAATGCCATCCATAATGGGTGTCTCTCCATTCAAGGGAATGCAGCGGGTGTCACGTTGTCATTCTTTTGTTTTTATTTTTTGGGGTTTTTTGGGGGATCACACCCAGTAGCGCTCAGGGGTTACTCCTGGCTCTGCACTCAGAAATTGCTCTTGGCTTTGAAGCCCACATGGGACGCTGAGGGATTGAACCCGCATCCGTTCTGGGTCAGCCGATGGCAAAGCAATTGCCCTACTATTGTACTACCACTCCAGTCCCTCATGTCATTATTCTGAGGCTTCTTCTGCCAGTCCTGTTATAAATGGAGCCTTTGGATATCTGCCACTAATGAAAACAACCGTCACTATATTTTTTTTTCATTTAAACAACATATGTGACCACCTGTCATCTTTTCTTCAAAGTTGTTGATGAATTTTATAAAGAAGTCTTTAAGTAGAAGAGAATTAGCAAGCAGGTCAGAGAAATAGCACAGAAGGAGGTAAAGTGGCACAAGTGGCTGTGACGTTGGTTTGAATCCCTCCCACTTCGTAAGGTCCTTTGCGAGCTCCCGGGGGTCTCTCATGAACATAAACCAGGAATAGTCCCTAAGCAGGTGAGCTATGCGTGACCCCAAGGCCCCCTTTAAAAGAATTAATGAGAATTTACTTGCGAGTCACTTGTAGGAGACCCCAGTTAAAGAGGTCTGGATTTACCCCTCATGCATGTATAATATATTGAGGAAGTCATGTAAATCCATACCAAATCATGAGCAAATGATCATTCTGATGCTTTGAGTAAGACAAAATCGGATTCGGGTCCTAAGTACCCCTGGCAGTCAGAGAAAAGAAAGGAGGAAGTGGGCAAAGTGTCTTCTTTTGTAAATGCTATATATATAAAATGTGGCAGCTCAATTCCCAAGCCAACCTAGGAGGTTGGTGTGTGTGTGTGTGTGTGTGTGTGAGAGAGAGAGAGAGAGAGAGAGAGAGAGAGAGAGAGAGAGAGAGAGAGAGACAGAGAGACAGAGACAGAGAGACAGAGAGACAGAGAGACAGAGACAGAGACAGAGAGACAGAGACAGAGAGAGCAGAGGGTCTATAGAAAGTTATGTGACTGCCAGATTGAGAGCAGAGCCAGAATGCCAACCCAACTCTCTTGGACTTAGAGCTCCAAGCTTCTTCGCCACTGCACAATACATATTTTCATTCGGGGATCCTGGATTCAATTATCCTCATGTTGTTCCTACTCCCTTCCCAGCCATTTGATTTCAGGATTAGGGTCAGAAGTATTTTCCTCACTCTGTGATTTGTTCCTGGCAGAAGGCAGTGGCAGGTTGCGAGTGGCTTAAGGGACCCTCCAGGTGCAGAACCCGGTTCCTCCCCCATTTCTCCCCCCCCCCCTCTTTTGTCCAGCATGCCACAAAAAATTGCTTTGGATGCTATTTATCATGGCTATGATGAGAGAGCTTTTTGTAGGGGTGTGGATCGCTGCACCGCCAATGGGTCTGGGCTTCATTGTAGCGTGGAGACACAGAGGGTGGATCGGAAGCCAAGCGGGAAAGAGAGCACGGCCACCTAATTGGTGACCGCCATGGAGCCAGCCTCAGGGGAAGGAGAGGGGGACCAGAGGTAATAGCTCGCACACGTGTTCTTGAGCTGTGCAATAGATGGAAAAGGGTCCCAGATGGATTGGGCAGGGGCTTAGTTCCGGGATTAGGATGAGACAGTGGGCAATTATTGAGTGGTAGGGCCTCAGCCCTGATTAGTATCTGCAAGTGTATCCCCCTCCTTCAGAGGCAAGCATTGATAAAGACAAACCAGGCTGCCCCATGGCCTTCTTGCCGCCCCAACACCCCGTTTCCCTCTAACAGGATCACGTCTCCGCTTTGATCCCAATCTGTTACCTCGATGTCTTTGCAAATTAATCAGTCCTGCTTGTTTAGCTCCAGACCGTTTGTACTGCTAAATTAATAAATGTACCAGGAGCCACAGAACACATAATTAAATTCTACAGTTTAATCTGCACATAAAATTTTGACCTTCGTCTGGATCCTTTGTTCTAGCGGGTAAAAATACAGAGCAAGTGGCTGGAGCATCTTTGCACGGTTCGCACAATCAGTGGCCACAGGTGGACACTGGAAAGATATCTTCCCCTCCAAAAGAGAAAAAAAAAAAAAAAGAAAAAAGAGGCCTTGATATAAAAGTGCAGAAGTAAACCTAAACTTTGAACATGGGTTTTGGATGTAGGAAAAGTCAGGAAACTAAACTAAGCTGAAATTCTGGGGTGTCTATCAAACAATAAGTAGGCTTTTTTTTTTTTTTTTTGCAAAAGTGTAGAAATTTGGGGCCGGAGCGGTGGTGTAGCAGTAGGGCATTTGCTTTGCACGTTCTGACCTAGGATGGACCGCGGTTCGATTCCCCGGCATCCCATATGGTCCCTGAGCCAGGAGCGATTTCTGAATCCATAGGCAAGAGTAAGCCCTGAGCATCACTTAGTGTGGCCCAGAAATGAAATAAAACAAGACATAAAAAGTGCAGAAACATGCTTGTTTCCAGAGCAAGACTGTATAATTTGTGGAAGGCCATACTGGAAGACCTCGGAGACTAATGCAAGCCTCCTAGTAGACTCCGGGAGCCCCCAGAGAGCAGAGGGTTGGGGAGCATGAGAGGCAGTAGTGAGTAAAGGAAATCTTTAGTAATGATCTGTTGTTGGCTTTACCTGCAGGTCATCCTATGGATTACCTGACTTCTGTGTTTCTGTGCTGAGGCAGATTTGAAGTTTGCACGGCAACTTGGCCCTGAGTTCTCCCACAGGCCCTATAGGTTGGTTGTGCATTTTTCCCTACGTACCTCTTAGAAATGATAAATATGGTTCTTAACATTCATTACTTTCTATATGGTTGTGAAAACTCATGTGTACTTTTATTTGTTCTGGGGCCACACTCTCAGGGCTGAGGGCTTACTCCTAGTTCTGTGTTTAAGGAACACTCCTGAAGGGGCACCATGTGTGGTGCTGAAAATCAAATCAGCCATGTAAAAGGCAAATACCCTTTCTCTTGTTTTATCTCTCTGGTCCTTAACTGTACTTTTTGTTTATTTGTTTTGTTTTGGGTTTTTTTTGGGCCACACGCAGTGGTGCTCAGGTGTTACTCCTGGCTCTGTCTCAGAAATCACTCCTGGCAAACTCAGGGGACCATATGGGATGCTGGAGATAGAACCCAGGTCTGTCCCAGATCAGCCTCAAGAGTAGGCAAACATCCTACCCCTGTGCTATTACTCTGGCCCCCCTCATTTGTACTTTTAAGAGATGGCCGTTTTAGAAATGGAGAGATAAAATGCTCAAGGCCTGAAGTTTGATCCCTAACACCAGGTGGTCGCTGAGCACTACTGGTGTAGTGGTCCTGATAATTTCCCAAGCATCAGTGGGGAAGCCTCCTTCCAAAATAAAAAAAGAGAGAGATTCAAAGGCTGGATATTTTTTAGAAAAGAGGGGCTGGAGAGATAACATGGAGGTAAGGCATTTACCTTTACCTTGCCTGCAGAAGGTCAGCGAGTCTAATCCTGGCATCCCATATTGTCCCCTGAGCCTGCCAGAAGCGATTTCTTTTCTTTTTTTTGTTTTTTGGCCACATTCTTTTGATGCTCAGGGGTTACTCCTGGCTAAGCGCTCAGAAATCGCCCCTGGCTTGGGGGGACCATATGGGATGCCGGGGGATCGAACCGCAGTCCTTCCTTGGCTAGCGCTTGCAAGGCAGACACCTTACCTCTAGCGCCACCTCACTGGCCCCGAGGAGCAATTTCTGAGTGTAGAGCCAGGAGTAACTCCCGAGCGCTGCCGGGTGTGACCCAAAAACAAAAAACAAAAACAGAAAATATGAAAAGAAGATTCTTTTATGCCTCACTAAAGGAAATCGTTGTGTATTGATTTGTATTTGAGATCTTGGGTGGTATTTTGTCATTTCTCTCTAACATCTGTCACGCTGTCTGCATGATGGCACCAGTTTCTTAACTTATAGAAGC
The DNA here is from genome assembly GCF_024139225.1 of Suncus etruscus. Lineage (NCBI taxonomy): Eukaryota > Metazoa > Chordata > Mammalia > Eulipotyphla > Soricidae > Suncus > Suncus etruscus. Next base: position 1,483,873 of record NC_064850.1, on the reverse strand, counting down.
AATGGAGTCAAGTCAAGATGGTACCAGTTGAAAGAAGGCTTCTCTGGGAGCCAGGAAATGTGGGCTCTGCTACTCCATCCTTATGACCTGAGCAGGAAGTCCTTGACCTCTAAGTAGGTCTCACTTTTCTTACTGAAAAATAAGGGGGTTGGACAAGATAATCTCTAAGACTCTAAAACTCTGAATGTCTCTGGCTCTGCTCAGGAATTAGACAATTATAGGGACAATGTAAACCAAAAGCACTTTTCTCCCTCACCCTATGATTGGGGCATTTCAGGCAAAACTGGTTGTTGGGTTTAGTTGCTGGCCTAATAATTGTTCTGCCACATAATTGTGTGTCTGTCAGCATAGACTTGATGCTTCTACCAGATAACCAATGATTAAAGTATTTGGTAAAATATTCAGCAGTATGGAATTTTCATTCAGTTCTACTTAAAATAGTGGGTAAGGGTGTGTGTGTGTGTATGTGTGTGTGTGTGTGTGTGTGTATTTGAGGGTAGAGGAGTGGAGGATTATGAATAATTTGAAAGTGTGTAATATTTGGGTCACTGGAGTTTTACCTAAAATGAATTGATTTCATTTTTAAAATAAGTTGGTCCTGTCACAAAAGATGTTTCAACATAAATTAAACATGAGGAATGCAGCTGTGCATTAAGATGTTAAAATACAAATGGACCAAAAAAAAAAAAAAAAAGAGGAAGAATAAAATGGAGGCAAAATTTAAACATGAAATTAATTCAAGTGTTATTTACTTGGATACTTTGGCATGCATGTCTGTAAATGCACACTATTATTTTTAGTAAGAATGACTTTATTTTGGCACTGTAAATTATAGATTAGAAATAGCCACAGGAGGAAGGGTTCATTTATGGCCCTTTTGATTTTCATTTGAAAAGCTTGAGACGTGTGACAACAAACTTTAATTTTATAATGAAATAACAGGCTTATTTGTACTTAACGGTTCCTATTGCAGCTCCTCTCTAAATCTTTTCTAAAAGCACCATCACTATCATTTAATACAAAGAATTCCCCGAGGAATATCTATTAAAGTGTCCGTATGTCACCCATGTGAATAACAAATGAATTAATTATGACGGGTGCAATTACAAGGAATAGTTAATGAAGCCATAATGACCAGACTCTAGTGGTTAATTTTCAAAGCACAGTGAGAGGGAAATGTGGCAAAAGGTCCCCAAAGAAAACAATCAGCTTTGTGTACACACCTTGGAGTCGGTCTTTGTAGGCGCCATAAAATAGGGCTGGGGGGGGGGGGGCGAGGGACACTGACTATTCAAATCACGCTCTTCCCAGAATCTATAACCAGCTCACCAGGACTTCAGAGATCCTCACAGCAGCTCCCCAAAACCAGCAGCGCCCACTAATCCACTCAGCTCACCAGAACTCTTTGAGTCTTGCAAGGGGAGAAAATAACAAAAACCCAAAAATTCGGGAGAATTTGGTTCTCATAGCATGTACTCAATTACATTGCACCTCCCCTCCAAGACATTTAGGGAAACTGACGAAATAGATGGAGTTAAGCAAGATGAATTAAAAGTAGGAGAGAGCTGGAGAGCTGGTAGGGTAGATAAGGCACTTGTCTTCTACATGGTTAACCCAGGTTGGATCCCTGGAACCCCAGAGAGTCTCCCAAGCACCAAAGGAAGCAACCCCCGAGCATAGAACTGGGAGTAAGTCATGTGCACTGTTCCCCCCCCCCCCCAAACTCCACTAATTTAATAAAATAAAACTATGCGAGAAAAATGAGGTAGAGCAAAGGTAAAGAAGGCGAGGAAAAGAAAAGGAATCCAAGAGAGAAACTGGTGCAACAGAGTAAGGACTTGTATACTCTTTTATTTGTTAAAGACTTAATTTTAATTGTGGGGGGGCACATCCGGTGACTCTCAAGGGTTACTCTTGGCTATGCACTCAGAAATTGCTCCTGGCTCAGGGACCATATGAGATGTAGGGGATGGAACCAAGGTTTTTTTTGGATCGCCACATGCAAGGCAAACATGCTATCGTTAAAGACTTAATTTTAGTATTAATTTTATTTTTGTTTGTTTGTTTTGGGGCCACCACTAGAAGTTCAGGGGTTACTCCTGCTCTGTGCTCAGAAAGCATTGACAGGCAGTGGGGGACCATATGAGACGCCAGGAATCGAACCCAGGTCAGCTGTGTGCAAGGCAAATGCCCTACCTGCTATGCTCTTGCTCCAGCTCCTTAATTTTATTTATTTATTTATTTATTTTTTGGGCCACACCCTGTGACGCTCAGGGGTTACTCCTGGCTATGCGCTCAGAAGTTGCTCCTGGCTTCTTGGGGGACCATATGGGACGCCGGGGGATCGAACCGCGGTCTGTCCTAGGCTAGCGCAGGGAAGGCAGGCACCTTACCTCCAGCGCCACCGCCCGGCCCCATCTTAATTTTATTTTTAATGTTCCCTCCCCCTTCCCTTCCTTGCTGTTGGAATGAGGGGGTTGCATACTTGCTGGCTATGATGTTCTCTTGTTTTTACTGTGGTACTCACTAGCTATCACATGCACATGAGAGGGTGGGAGAAGTGAATTCTCTTAGTTGAGGCTCACAAGGCATGCTTGTTGAGGGTTTCAGTGGAGATCACAGAGGGGTGCTCTGGGAAAGGGATCAGACTTCCTGGCTGTTACCCTGGTTTGTGGTGCTCTCCAGGGATTGTATCTCATTTTACAGTGCTCACACACACCTCGCTGTGGTGCAGCAGGGATTTGTTTGCAGCAGCAGTGATTACAGATGGCAGGGCTGTTAGGACTGTGCACTCGAGACACAGGGGATTTGAACTCACAGCCATATGCCTGGAAGGCAGGAGCACTTAAGTCATTGCACTGTTTCTCTAAACTCCTTGGTCAATTTTTGCATCTGAAAACTAAAGAAGTGGAGGGGATTGGAGCAATAGCACAGCTAGCAGTAGAGCATTTGCCTTGCACACAGCTGACTCAGGAAGGACAGTAGTTTGATTCCCAGCATCCCACATGGTCCCCTAAGCCTGTCAGGAGCAATTTCTGAGCTCAGAACCAGGAGTAAACCCTGAACGCCACGGGATGTGACCCAAAAGCAAAATCTGTGCATATGATTCATTTTTATTTCATTTTCTTTCAAAAATGGAAAACAATAAAATAGAAGTGGCATGCAAGGTTATATTTAATTTCGGTTGTACATCACAATTAGTCTACATTTTCATATATTGTAAAACTTGTTCTTTGTTATTTTTTGGGGGGCCACACTCAATGGTGCACAGGGTTTACAACTGGCTGTGCTCAGGGATCATTCCTGGTGGTAGCCAGGAGACCTGTGCAGTGTTGGGATCTGAATTAGGAGACCGCATGAAGGCAAGCACATGACCCCAGGTTATGTTATTGAGGGGAAAAAAGGCAAATCAGTGACTGAGGATAAATTCTAGTGCTGCCAGTAACTGAGATCAGAGAACAAGTTCTCTTTGGAAATAACACACTTTATAGTTCGGTGCGTAGAACGGCACCTTTCTGAAAAAAATAAAACAACATAAAACTATATCCGTGTCAGTTTTTTTAAAGATATGGTGTCCATTTGAAGATGCATAACTATATTGCTCTGCATTGGCTTTTAAGAAACCTAATTGTTAGTTTTGAAAATCTTAGGTCAGGAGCTTGGGTGCTTACAGCCAGGAAACTCTGGCTGCTTCCTTCAAGCCTTCTGCCAAGTCCCTCGTCCTAAGGTCACACTTGAGAGGAACAAGGACTGGACAAGCTTCAAGGAGCAAGGGCAGGTGAGGGAGTGAGTTCCCCAAGTAAGACACCCAAGGATCAGGTTTTCATGCCGCCAGCCCCTTCCACCTCATGAATATGGTCATTCACCTCTGTGGATGGGAATTAGCAAATATCTGTCAAAATAACAATCAGCAGGCTCCAAAGTACACAGAGGACTAAGTACTTACTACTTAGGGTATTTTGATAGTGGTTTATCAATGTAATCTCTATTCACAGATTTCTCAAGATTTAAATTCCTCTCAGGCTCTCCTTGCAGCCTGTCTCTGATTTTGAATGTCAAAGACATATTTCTCTCAGAAGCTCTCTGCCTAGCCATACCCCGCCTCATGGAGGAGATTCTTAGGTTTTCGAGCCTACTCTGTAAGGAACACTCTGAGTATAGTACCATGCCTGACAAGTAAACAGCACTGCACACCCGAGACCATTACGTTCTATCTGAGGGCTTGCAAAGGCTTGGGCAACCCCAAGAATGATACCTGATCTCATCTGGGACTGAGTGACCAGTTTTCATCTACTGGGGGACTCTTGTAGACTTTCCTTCCTGTCTCTGGGCAGGTCATTCTATCATCAAGTTCCCCCTTACTTTGTGGCAGTACTTAGAACCCATGAATCCCTTTTTAAGTGACATATAGAAGTAATTCTGTGTAGAAACTAGTGTGTTTGTAGGAAAACAGCCTTGAATGGCAATCTTAAGTCAAAATATGAGCTTGCAAACTTGATAGATTTCCACAAATTAATTTTCAAAGGGGCCACATTAATGGAATATCCCCACAGACTCGGTGGGTGCCTGCTGCCCCATTTCTTACATACCATTTTTTGTTTGTTTGTTTGTTTGTTTGTTTGTTTTTGAGTGACACCCAGTGACACTCAGGGGTTACTCCCGGCTATGAGCTCAGAAATCACTCCTGGCTTGGGGGACCATATGGAACACTGGGAGATTGAAACATGATCAACCCTAGGCTAGCGTAGACAAGGCAGACACCTTATCACTTGTACCACCATTCAGACCCCCATACCATGTTTTTTGAGCTGTGCAAATTCAGTAAATAAGAACAGGTATTTCAGTAATTTTTTGGTGTATGTAATTTATGGGTCACAACTGGCTTTTCTCAGGGAAATTCTGAGAAGAATTACCCCTGGTGGGTTTGGGGACCATATGGCATGCTGGGAATTGAACTTGACTAGATAGCATGCAAGGCAAATGGCCAACCTGTTGTACTATTACTCTGGTCCCTCAATATGGTTTTAATTGGCATTGTTCTTCCTTTATGTAATGTGAGCCAGGCATGACTTTTGGTTTTATTTGACTCTTCTTTTCTTTTCTTTTCTTTTTTTTTTAAGTTTCATAGAAGTCAGCTCGCTTTTATTCCATGGCCTTTCTCCACCATGAGTCTCTCTGCCTAACTCCTTATTTGACTTTTCTTAGTATACAACGCACATAGCTTGAAATCACTAATAGCTCTTCAGAGTAATTTCAGCTGGGGCTGGAGAGGTAGCACAGAAGTTAAAGCACTTTCTTTACAGTGGTGAACCCCAGTTCAGTGCCTGGCATGCTAGTCCCCTGAGTACCACAGAGTGAGGCCTCAACACTACTCCTCCAAAAAATAAAAAAGGGGGCCAGAGAAATAGCACAGTGGTAAGGCATTGCCTTGCATGCAGCCAACCCAGACGGACCAGGTTCAATTCTTGGCATCCCATATGGTCCCCTGAGCTTGCCAGGAGCGATTTCTGAGCACAGAGCCAGGAGTAACCACCGAGCATTGCTGGGTGTGGTCCAAAAACAATAAATAAATAAACAAATAAATAAATAAATTTTAAAAACTACTTAAATTTTAAAAAAATGAAAAAGGTTTGGAATGGCATAGCTCTAGATGGCAGGCCTTTACAAAGAGCAAACAAGTCAACAGAACCTCATGAGCGAAAAAAATTCATAGATACATCCGCACAGAGAGAATTTTTGCTCAATGTGTCAAAATCATTTTTCTTGCCTTTCTACTGAGATTTTTCTGAATGCATGGGAGCCCTTCAAAGGGCAGAGCTCCATCTGGAGCGGCCCCAGAAGGAGCCTCAGAGCTGCACCCTGAGACAAGTGGGGCGCAAATTCGGACTTGAAGAGTCCTAGGGAAAGACTCCCTTTCCTTCCACAGGGTCTGGGGATCACTTTAAAGTCAGCAGCGAAGCCGAAGAGCTCCTAATTAGACCTCTGTTCGGTTAATTGCTCCGGGAACTCCCAGGGAGCGGGCAGAAAGGCCGGCCCTCTGCGAGGTTGGCGCTAAGTGTGTGCAGCGGTCCGTTGAGAGGGGCCGCATGGCTCCAAGCGGGTGCTCCTGAGCTGTCCTGCGGTGCCTCGAGAGGCCAGAGGCCGAGGTGGGGAGTCAGCGGGGCCCGGAACAATGGCTGGAAAGCAGCAGGCCTCTTCTTGGCTTCTTGAAAGGAAGCTGGAAGGGGTTGGGTTGTCTTTTGAACCCAACCCTGCAAAAGGCTCCTTTGCAAAGCCTGCTCACCCCCATTGGGTTTCTGCACCAGTGGCAGAAAGCTTTCAACATGCCCAGCCCTTCAAAATGAAGTTTGAATGTACCTGGCCGCCTCCCTTCTTTTCCATCTGCATTGGCAGTTAGTTTTCAATAACCATTGTTTGTTAATCATTTTGTTTAAATTTAGGCCGCTAGCAGTGGTGTTTGGGGGGCTCTTTTTGATGGTCCCTCTGGGTCATGCTTTGGGGAACATATGTAGGTAGCAATGTGGGTTTAAATCAGATCAAGGCATTCAAAGCAAGCACCTTAAACTCTGTTCTATGTCTCCAGCTCCTGTTCTATAGTTGTTAAAGTAAAAAAAAAAAAAAAAAAAAAAAAAAAAAAATCGGGGGCCAGAGTGGTGGTGCAGCAATAGGGCTTTTGCCTTGCATATGCTGACCTAGGATGGACCACGGTTTGATACCCCGGCATTCCATATGGTCCCCCAAGCCAGGAGCGATTTCTGAGCGCATAGCCAGGAGTAACCCCTGAGCATCACCGGTGTGGCCCAAAACCAAACAAAACGAAACAAAAATCAAATACCACTTGGAAAGCATATTAGGTTCTCTTTGGGATTCTCTTCTGTCTGTTCCAGTCTGGAGACCCAGAAGCAAGGAAGATGTGGGGACTTGCCCAGTGGATACAAAGATCCAGAATCAGAGCTAAAATAGAAGCCAGTTGTTTTAGTTCCTTCATACTAGTCCACAGACAGGCATTGCATTCATTTTTAAAAATCAATGAATTATGGGCTGGAGGGTAATTCGATAGAGGAGCCATGCTTTGCACGCTGGAGGTCTCTCTCCAATCTCCCGCACAGCGTGGTTCCCTGAGCACAACTAGAAGCAACTCCCCCAAGCAATGAGCATGAATACCTCCAGGTGTGGCCCCAAATCCTAAATAAATAAACCAAAGAAATTAAAATCTGCGAATCAATTCGGTAAATACTTATCAACATCTGTTCCATATCAATACCAGGTGAGGTGTTGCAGACAGCATTGATAAAACACATGGAGCTGACATCCTAAGGCCTGACAGACAATAAATGGAAAACACATGTCAGGGGTGATTTATTCCGTCATTCTTCTTTTCCAAGTCCCTTCTCTTTCAAGTGTGAGCAGAAGTGTTTGTCGCGATTCGAGGATGACAGGACTGATGCGGGACTCGAGCAAGAGTGGACAGATCTCAGCACATTAGAAGTGAAGAGAACTGAGCCGCAACAACACAGAATGTGACGCGAATAGGATCAGGAGTCAGGAGTTCCCGGCCTAGCTGGCTCTTGGAATTCTCAGCTTCTGGGGCAAAGTTTTTTCCAACTACGAACTAACGTTCAGCAGTCTGTCACCTGTGTCCTTTGCCAGAACCCAAAAAATTCCATCTGCAAAGTATTTTGCCTTCATAGATAAATGCTGCAACATCTTGAAACTAGATTTTATTCGTGTCTCTTCCGGAAAGTCTCTAGGAATAACCTTGGGAAATTGCATCTTTAGTCATCCTCCTTTTCTTGTTTATGTTTTTGGGTCACACCCAGTGGCGCTCAGGGGTTACTCCTGGCTCTGCACTTAGAAATCGCTCCTGTCAGGCTCAGGGATCCATGTGAGAGGCCAGGATCGAACCCACGTCCGTCCTGGGTCAGCCACATGGAAAGCAAATGCCCTACCACTGTGCTATCAATCCAGCTCTTATTCTCTTTTTGATAAGCATTTACTTAGCAGCTACTGTGTGCTCTCAGAAGGAAGGAGTTCCTTCATTTCTGTTGAATGGTTCTGTCTCCTCCCTGCCTTGCTCATTTACTTCAAGTATAAATCACTGCTTTTAATGCTAAAGGATTCTGAGATTTATTTGATTTGAAAACTATTCCAAAAAGCCCAGAATAGGGTAGAGTTGACAGAAGTCTATTTTGAATGTGGTCTCTTTCTATCGAGTCACATTGTATTATCTTTTTTGTTGGGTTTTGGTTTTGAGACTTACACCCAAATGTACATTGTGCTACTCCTTGCTTGGTACTTGGTGGTTATTCCTGATGAAACTATGTGATATCAGAAATTGAACATACGTCCTCACATATGCAAGGCAAGGGCTCTATCATTGAACCATCTTCTCCTTGCCCCCATCTTTATTATCTTGTCTCATGGAATTTAAGGGTTCCTTTCCTTTTAAGCTGCAAAACACTAAAACAGTGGTCACGACTTCAATGTAAGAATAATTTACAATGGGGGTAGATGTTCCTCTCCCTTGTTATGTGCTTGGTGGTCACTTTAAAAACAAACAAATATGAAAACAACACAAACTCCATCTTTGGTATATGCACCCTACATTCCAAAGATACCTGGAATATCATAAAATGGTGTTCTTTTTTTTATCTTTGAAACCCAACTACAAACATGTTTGTAATCATGATGCTGAAATAAAGATATTATTTTAAAAAAATAGATGCCAAAGGTCTTTTACTTATTTTTGTTTGCTGTTTGTTTGTTTGGTTGGTTGGTTTTTGGTTCACACCGGTAGCACTCAGGGGTTACTCCTGGCTCTACGCTCAGAAATCGCTCCTGGCAGGCTGGGGGACATATGGGATGCCGGATTCGAACTACTGTCCTTCTGCATGCAAGGCAAACGCCTTGTCTCCATGCTATCTCTCAGGCTCCAGGTCTTTTATTTTTATCACAGCAGGAGAGGCTGTGCAAAATGCAAGTCTGCCATAGGCTGGGGGCTGTTTTGCGAGGAAGACTGACTTCCTGCCCCAGCCCACCTCCACCTCCAAGGTCCTGTTCGTTCAACAGGTTGATGCTTTTCTCAGTTCTTGGGAGGTGATAATGCGTCCCACATATGAAATTCATAGCGTTTGTGTTTGGCCTCCTTTGCCGCGCTGAGGGTTGCAAGGGGCACCATTTTAAAATTAATTTGCAGGGTGTTCTGTCTATCTTTGAGGAACAGGAGGAAGCAGGCCTGGGCCGAGTATTTATCAGACACAGGCCGCCCATCTGCCAGAGCTGGGTCGAGGAGGATTTGCGCTTAATCCTTCAGCCCCATCTGTAGGGGGTTCAGAATGCTGACCAGGAAGCTAGACAAGATGAGGTTTATTTAATTAGAAAAACGGCTCGGGAGGTTACTGGAAATCATTCTGAGGAAGGCTGGGCTTTGGGGGGCCTCTCTCCTCCTAGGGTGGAAGGAGGTCAAAGTGGGTTGAGTGAAGGGATGGCTGTGCTGGAGGGGGCAGGGGGGTTGGTCTTGATTTGAAGGCTGGTGGCTTTGCCCTTGGTCATGTAGCTACAGCTAGGACAGTTACCCAGGAAATTCAGAGCGGGATGTGATACTGGTTTCCAGCTTGATTGGATCTGGGGGAGGGGGGCTGGAGGGCACTTATTTGATGGGCAAATGAGGCCAGGACGAAGCAGGTGGTCAGTCAAATACCTAGCACTTAGGTAAACTGTCTCGAGGCTGAAAGCAGCTTGGGGTAAAAATTGCGACCTATACTTTAGCCTGCAAAATTCACCAGAAGATTCTTGTAACCGGGGCTGATTGCCATTTGAGATCCATTTTTTTGGAGAATTAGAAACACCAAAATTGCATTTAGATGTTCCCCAATGGGAGGAAATTGACATGCGCTCAAAACCAAATAACCAGCAGTCCCGCATTCCTTTTTAGTATGAAAATATTATTAGCATAATTGGTTTCTGCAGGGCCGCCATTTGGGACAAGTGGGCAAAGGAAATTTTGTGCCATTCCTTGAAAATATGACAATTTCCATCGAAGTGGGTTGAGGTAAACGGTTCCCTCTCTGCCCAGGGCTATGGAAATGGTGAATCTTCTGTCCGGATTCCTGGACATTGGTCTCCCATTGGGATCCCATGTTTGAGGCTGAGATTTTTGGGTTCTATCTGGAGGACCAAAAGCTCACTTTGGAGCAGGTGTCTCATAAAAGTAATTGTTTGCTGGAGAATACAAAACATTGATTTTAGGGATTGTCCAGTGTTCTGAGGAGCATGACATTCTGGCCTGCTGTCTGCACAGGTCTGCTCTGCTACACCCCTTGAAGAGTTATATGTTTGGATGTGTGTGTGTGTGTGTGTGTGTGTGTGTGTGTGTGTGTGTGTGTGTGTGTGTGTGTGTGTGTGTGTGTGTGTGAAATGGGGGGAGGGATGCAGGGGATGCAATGTCTCCCCAGGGCGTCAACCTTTCCAATTCTCTTCCTCCCTATAGTTTCCCAGGCAGTCTTTCTCCTTCCACTTGGGAAACTGCTTGATAAAGGTTGCCAGGAATCCTGGGAGTAACCCAGTGCAACTTTCTGTAGGCTTTCAAATTCAGCAGCGTAAAAATAGGTAGAGGGTGGCTTGAGGAAAGAGTCAGTTAGCTCTCGTGAGAGAGTTGCAGTCTTTCTCTTGGAAGCAGCTCTCAGAAGCACAGAGCATCTAGATTTTCAGCATTTTTAATCAGGCATTTCAGAGCCAAAACAAAACTAACTAAACAATCAAATTCTGGGGCTCAGGTAGAACCCAGTTTGCTCACAATCCCTGTTACTCACTTAGACCCTACTCATTGGTAGATAGAGAAGTTCGCCGTGCTGACCCAGAAGTGGGGCATTTATCGGTGGCACTGTAAAATTAAAATGAAATTAAAGGCTGGAAGCCTCAAGAGCCTGAGAGATAGTTGAAGGGCTCAGAAACATGCCTTGCAAGTGACCTACCCTGGTTCCATCACTGGAAATATGGGGACCCTGGCTAGAAGGGTCCTGAGGTTTCCTAAGCATTTTTGGAAGGCCCTCTCCTTTAAGAAAAAAAAGGTGGGTCTAGAAAAGCTTTAGACTTTCCCAGTTGTTAAAAGTAAAATTTAAGGGTCCAGAGACTTAGTTATAGGGCTTAAGACTCTTTTCTGGTTTTTGGGCCACACCCGGCGGTGCTCAGGGGTTCCTCCTGGCTGTCTGCTCAGAAATAGATCCTGGCAGGCACGGGGGACCCTATGGGACACCGGGATTCGAACCAACCACCTTTGGTCCTGGATCGGCTGTTTGCAAGGCAAAAGCCGCTGTGCTATCTCTCCGGGCCCCGGCTTAAGACTCTTTTCTTGCACACAGCTAACCTCTGTCTGCATATAGTCCTCTGAGTCCAACAGGAGTGATCCCAGTGCACAAACCCAGAAGGAAGCCAAGTGTGGCCCAAAATAAAAATATGAAGCCTGGGGAGATAGCTCAAGGAGTTCAAGTAATTGGGCATGTGGGGATCCTTTGTTTCATCCCCAGTACCGTGTAGTCTCCCTATCACCACTGGAAACAGCCTCTAAATATCAACCGTTAGCCCTAAAGAGCCTCCTGGAGTGGCCACAAAGCCAAGCCAAACAAGAACACAATCTTGATTGTGTTGTAAAAGGATATTCTTTCTTTAGTTGTAGCCTTTGTGTTTTCCCTATTGAGATATATTTTAGTTCTCTTTAGAATATTAGGAAGGATATATCACATATTTGGTGGATGATATTTTATACCTTCCTGTTGATGACTTATTCGCTTTTTAAGAGCCCCAGATGGGGCCGGAAAGATCGCACAGCAGTAGGGCATTTGCCTTGCATGCAGAAGAAGGATAATGGTTCGAATCCTGGCATCCCATAGGGTTCCCCCAAGCCTGCTGGAGGTCATTTCTGAGTGTAGAGTCAGGAGTAGCCCCTGAGTTCCGCTGGGTGTGACCCAAAACAAACAAACAATTGACCCAAATGTCCTTGAGCAATTAATTATCAAAAATGTGATATTATGGGAAGGGTGGAATAATACTGGGTCAGACAGATAGTGCAATAGGCTAGAGCATATGATTTGCATGTGGGAGGTTAAGATTTGAACTCAGTACTATATGGTACACTGAGCAACACCTGAAGCAACACACTATCACTGATTCAGGAGAAGCCCTGGAGTCCCCTGAGTAACTGTGAGAGTAACCCAGGTGATATCTGTCCTTACAGGGCCCAAGCACTTAACCACTGGCACATTAGACTGAGAATCTCAGGTAGGTAAGAGATCTTAATATCTCTTAAGCAGGTTTGAGAGACTTCACCCCAAAATAGGGGAGTTAATTATATGTAAAAGATATGAATGAAATTTTGCTTTATTTACTTTGGGGACGTTGAATCTCTCAAGCAATGCTAAGGAGACCCTAGGTGCTGTCCGGAATTCTTTTTTGTTTTTGTTTTTTGGGCCATACCTAGCAGCACTCAGGTGTCACTCCTGGCTCTATGCTCAGAAGTTGCTCCTGACAGGCTCAGGGACCATATGGGATGCTGGGAATTGAACCCTGGTCCATACAGGGTCAGAAGATGCCCTACTGCTGTGCTATCTCTCTGGCCCCTGTTCTGGGAATTCTTGTCCAATTTGATTCTTGAGCAGAGAATTCTTGAGCCTCTGGGAAGAAGGGCCTCAGGACTGTTCTCATGATACTTGGGGGGGGGGGGGCTGTGGTCACTGAAAAATGTGACCCTTAGCTATCTCTTTTGCCCCAGAATTGAACATTTAGTGGCAAACTTAAATGTGTTCCATACAGACACTGATTTATATGATGCACACCTGAAACTTAAGCACACAATGGTATTTTATGTTGTTTAAATACTATTTTTTTTCTTTGTTTGGGGGTCACACTCAGCAGTGCTCATGGCTATCTTATAGTTTCAAACTTGGGGATCACTCCTGATAGGGCTCAAGGGACCGTATGTAGTGCTGGGGATTGAACCTAGGTCAGCTGTGTGCAAAGTCAGTGCTCACTTGCTGTTCTATCTCTCCAGTCTCCTCTATACAAGATTTTTTGTTTTGTTGTTGTTATTTTTGAGTCACATCTAGTGACACTCAGGGGTTGCTCCTGGCTATGAGCTCAGAAATTGCTCCTGGCTTGGGGACCATATGGGATGCTGGGGATTGAACCCAGGTCTGTCCTGGGTCAGCCACGTGCAAGGCAAGAACCCTATGGCTGTGCTATTGCTCTGGCCCCACCTCTATATAACTTTTATTAAAAAAAAATTAAAAAGAGTGCTGAGGAGGTAGGTACATGATCAAGTCCCAAGTCTTATTTCCAGTACCACATGCCCCTGCCCACTCCCATCTGGGCCTGAGCAGTGCCAACTATGCTGAGTCTGAGTATTGACTCATGGGGCCCTATCAACTAGATAGACACAGGGAGAGAATTTTTAACATCATGGACTCCAAAGCAGGAGAGAGAGAGAGAGAGAGAGAGAGAGAGAGAGAGAGAGAGAGAGAGAGGAGCTGGGAAGACAGAGTAAAGGGAGTTGGGCACATCCTTGGCATTGCATACCTCTCTAACCCTGTTAGTGATCCTCAGACTCTGCCAGGTTGGCCAACTGCACCATCAAGACCAAGCAATAGAACATAATCAGTCCAAGTACATAACCATCAGACCTGCACACTAACCAAGTGTCACCAGGAGCGGCACTAGGTCTCCCAAGCACAGCTGAGGAGGTCACCCTATAAAAAATATAACCCTATATATCACCCTATAAAATTATAGGGTCGGAGAGATAGCATGGAGGTAAGGTGTTTGCCTTTCATGCAGAAGGATGGTGGTTCGAATCCCGGCATCCCATATGGTCCCCTGTGCCTGCCAGGGGCGATTTCTGAGCATAGAGCCAGGAGTAACCCCTGTGCACTGCCAGGTGTGACCCAAAAAACAAAAACAAATTATATATAGGTTATATAAGATATTTTTATATTTGTATTTATATTTTAATATTCATAAAATATTATACATGGTTTTGTCTGTCTTGATTTTATTTATGTTATATATTTTCATTTTATATAGGTGATCTAAAAATATCACCCTATATATACCACCTATTAAAAAAAGGTGATATTCAACATAAGAGGAGTGCATTTTTGTCTTTGTTTTGTTTTGTTATAGGGTCACAGCCAGGGATGCTTGGTTGTTACTCCAGGTGCTTGGGCGTCACTCCTGACAGTGCTCAGAAGACCATATAGAGCCAGGAATGATTGGAGGCCTCCTGCATGCAAAGCATGAGCTCCAGCAATTTGAGCTGCCCCTTTCCTTGACCCCAAGGGAATAATTTTTAGCAAATATTATGACTTAAACTATGTATGTCTTTGTGTGTATGTGTTGCTGGAACTCAAACCCAGAGCTTCAAGACTTTAGACAAAGCTTGCTCTGTACCAAAGAGTCATATCCCTATCAAATTTTTAGATAATGTGTTTCCCTATAAGTTTAGCAAAGCAATACTCAGTTGTGTGAAATACTTGGTGTGGGCAGTTCTTTTAATGGGGAGTATGGAAAATGGATCATAACTTTTCAACCAAAAATTCTCACATTTCTCCTGCATATCTTTTCTATTGAATACTCCAGGAAATTCTGTCTTCCTATTTTCTGGAGTTGCTTTAAATTTCCTTCCCTATGATCATAATTGGGTTGAGGCTTGTACAAGTAAACTGAGAAAGAGCAACTCAGCCCAGTTTCTCAGTACTGCCTTTGAAGATCATTTCATGATACTGTTCTTTGAAAGTCAAATTAATTACAAGCCCAGAAGATCAGAAATATCCTTATCTGACCAGAGAATGCTCTCCCTGAGATCACTCCTCCCTTCCTCCTCTCTCCCTCCCTCCCTCCCTCCCTCCCTCCCTCCCTTCCCCTCCTTCCTTCCTTCCTTCCTTCCTTCCTTCCTTCCTTCCTTCCTTCCTTCCTTCCTTCCTTCCTTCCTTCCTTCCTTCCCTTTTTCTTGTTTGATTTTTTGTGCCACACCTATCTTTACGCTCAGGGATTATTCTGAGGATTTGGGAAATCATAAGAGGTGATAGGGATCAAACCTGAGTCAGCTATGTGCAAGGCAAGAGCCATATCCAGCACCTCTTTATATATTTTTTCTTTTCCTTCCTTCCTTCCTTTTTCCTTCCTTCTTTCCTTCCTTCCTTCTTTCTTTCTTTTTCTTTATTTCTCTCTTTCTCTTTTCTTTCTTTCTTTCTTTCTTTCTTTCTTTCTTTCTTTCTTTCTTTCTTCTTTCTTTCTTTCTTCTTTCTTTCTTTCTTTCTTTCTTTCTTTCTTTCTTTCTTTCTTTCTTTCTTTCTTTCTTTCTTTCTTTCCTTTCTTCTGCTGAGAAAGAACTCATTGGCAATAAGACAGTTTGTTGGAAGCTGGCAGACTCATGTCTTCAAAATAACCATGTTATGGGCTGGAGAGATAACACAGCAGTAGGACATTTGCCTTGCACACAGCCAACCCAGGACAGGTCTGGGTTCCATTCCCAGCATCCCATATGGTTCCCTAAGCCTGTCAGGAGCGACTTCTAAGCACAGAGCCAGGAGTAACCCTTGAGCACCTCCGGGTGTGTCCACAAAACAAAAACAAACAGACAAAGTAACCATGTTGCCTAAATTGTACACTTCTTTTTTGTTTTGTTTTGTTTCTTTTCAGATCTGTACCGACTTCTCTTTTTCTTCTAGAAATTGGAACTTTGGTACAGGAGGTTAAGCACTTATTTTGCATGCAGCTGACCTCAGTTCGATTCCCTAGTATTACGTATTCTTCTTGCATTGCCAGGAGTGATTCCTGAGCACAGAGCCAAAAACAAAACAAAACATAATCTGGGATTTAGGGACCCAATCGAATGTGCTTGGAAATAAACACAATTTATTAGTGCAAACCCACTGTCAGGCCACTATTTTTTCCCTTCGTGGGCCTCAAGGCCTGTCTCGCGTGGTGGATCTGGCTTTCCAGGTTTGGACACTGGCTCAGAGGATCTTCTCTCCCAGTTTTCCTTGGATATTATAGGTTGCCACTGGTGGAAATTGGACCAGAAAGACTCACTTTAGTCTTCAGAAGGTCTGAGACCAAGTCTTTTCGCCACACCACCCACCCCCATTATGTTAACTCCGCATGTGTTCATGTATGCTTTTCTCCAAAGAGATTATTGTTTTCATTAGAGAAATCCCTTATCACGCCACCTCCCTTCCCTAGGAGTCCTCTCAGCACTGTCCTCTTCTAAGCAAAGGAACACCTGAGAGCCTAGGTGTGGTCTTCTTGGCAGGGCCACAAGACCTTATTTATCTCACTTCCAGGTCCTTATCACTCCTGCCTCCATTCCCATATTTGCTTTTAATTCAGTTCTTTGTCTTCATTATCTTGCTTGCAGAACTTTTTTTCCTTAACTGAAGTAGGACCTTTGTTTTTCCCCAGTCCTTGGTCGGGTCTTCGGGTTATTTTTGATTATCACAGCTGATAATATTCAATCCTTTTATTAATGGAGTAAAGCTAGCTTCTTTCTACTGTTAAGGAGCTCCTTTGGAAAAGGTGGTTGAAGTTCAAATTCAGAGCTTACTAGCTATGTGTCCTTGTGGAGGTCAATTTAACTCACCCTCACCCACATCGCAAGATAGTGATAAATAGTCGTTTTCTTATGGTCTCATTGTAAGGATTAAATAGGAGTGAATGTATAAGGGATTTAGTTCTATGGTTAGAATATGTTTATTGGAGTCAGAGAGATAGTTCAGAAGTTAAGGCACTTGCCTTGCCTATGCTTGACCCTGATTAAATCTCCACAACCCTGGGAAGACCCCAAACATAGCTGGTGGTAACCCCAGAGTACTAGTGGGTGTAATCCAAGTGTCTTTGCTGTCCTCACAAAAGAAAATAAGTCATCAGTAAATAGCAAAAGAAAAAAGTCATCGTACAAATATTTAAGGATTCACTAGTGTCAGGCACGGTGCTACCTGGAATCAGTGTTAACTGAATCAGAAGCGCTTTGTTTCCCTTCATCTTCCCAGTAAAAGCCTTTTATCTCTGTCAGGGTACTAGGAAGTCTATTTGCAGCATGTAATTAACACTTCCTTCCTACCTTCGCCCTATACTAACAGTATAGTAATAGTTCCTAGAATGCCAGCAGACACATGAGTGGAGATAGAGAGGTAGTTCAGAGATAGTTTTACATTTAGTCGACTGAGGATGGATCCCTGGCACCCAAGGGATCTCCTGAACTCCTCTGAGTACTGCCAGGTGTGGCCACATGCACACACACACACACACACACACACACACACACACACTCAAAAAAACCCCAACAAAAACACTGAGTGTGGCTCAAAAGAAAACACACACCAAAAAGAAACACAACATTAGAACAAAAAATTGGGGCCAGTGTGCTAGCACAGTGTGCTTTGCAAGGGACCAACCTGGGTTTGATCCCCGGTATCCCATATAGTCCCTCGAGCCTGCCAGGAATAAATTCTGAGTGCAGAGTTAGGAATAACCTCTGAGCACAGCTGGATGTGGCCCCCAAAAAACTGTTCCCAAAAGGAGAAAAATAAATAAATAAAAGCAAAACTATAACAACAACGTAAAAGAAGTACATTAGAATTTACTGTATGGCAGGTACTATTCTAAGCACTTGCCATGGAAGAACTTATTCTCACAATAATCTTTTTGTTCCTGTTTTCATTTTATGAATGAGGGAACTGATACCCAGAGAAGGAATGTAATTTATCTAGCATTACATGGTTGGCAAGTGGTTGGGCGAAGTTTGAATTTATATACTAACCACAGAGACTAACCAGACTAACTCATATTCAGTAAGAGTGTTAATGAGGGGCCACAGAGATAACTATGCACTTCCAGGTAGAACCTAAAAATAAACAACAAAAACCAACCTTGGGAGTTCCCATCACCACCACCACCACCACCACCACCACCACCACCACCACCACCCCTGCATACACACACAAATTCTCCTGGAAATTAGTTCCAGAAAATAATTTCTCTTTAGTCAAATGTGTATGTTTGTATGTGGTTTTGGTGAAAAAGAGAATTGAGTAACCTAACATACTTGACTCCTTGCCTTGGTTACCTAAAGGCTTAAAGTCAAAATCAAACCTTGACCACATTAATTTCTTCTTGACAGTTCCTGAAAGACCCATATCCTGAGATGTCTGTTCTGTTCTTTTTTTATTATTGCATTTGATATGATTTTTCTCATTGTGTAGATCTCCTAACTTTTTCTTTTTTGTTTGTTTGTTTTGGGCCACATCCAGTAATACTTAGGGGTTACTCCTGGCTCTCAGAAATCACTCCTGGCAGGCTTGGTTTTTTGAGCCATACTTGGTGATGCTCAGGGATTATTCCTGACTATGTGCTCAGAAATTGCTCCTGGCTTGGGAGACTATATGGGATGCCGGTGATCAAACCCAGGCAAATGCTTTACTACTGTGCTGTCACTCTGGCCCCATTCTCCTGGCAGGGTTGGGGGATCGCATGAGATGTCAGGGATTAAATCCAGGTCAGCCTTTGTGGGAGGCAAACACCTTACCCACTGTGCTATGGTTCCAGTCCCTGACTTTTTTTCCCTGAAGATGAGAAATGCAGTATAAGCTCTGATTAGTTCTGGTTTAGGCTCATTTTTCTTGGGGAGGGGGGAGGACTTTAGAATTTTTGGAAGGGGGTGTTTGCCTTGCACTCGGGCAACCTGGGAAGGACCCAGATTCAATTCCCAGCAACCCATAGGGTCTCCCTAACCTGGCAGGATAAATTCTGAGCACAGAGCCAGGAGTAACCACCGGGTATGGCCCCTAAAACAAACAAACAAACAAAAAAGACTTTTTGGAAGTCATCATCAAAACTCTGCATTTCCTTCTTGCCACCACACAGAAAAGTGGATTTGTACTTTCCAACTTAGGATCTGAAAACTAATCACTCTGTTCTCTGAAGTTCTCTGTCCACAATTATCTGCTCACAGATGATAAGTGGCAAAGTCAAGATTCCGACTGCAAAGTGCCAAATTCTGAGCCAATGCAGCTTAGAATAGGACAATGGAGAAGCCCTGTGTCCCTCACTTCACACCTAATGTGTTTTGTCTCACTAAAGAAAGGGCCCCAGACTGTGCTCAGCTGGGCCTTCAGATCACCTTCCCTGTCGCTGGGGATGCTACTTCCCTGGTCCTCCACTCGAGTAGGAGTGGACAAGGTGACAGATTCAACATGTTGCCTTCTGTTGGGTCTCCCCACCGCCATGCACCTATGAAATTAAAAATAACCCTTCCTCCTTAAGAGTCGATTAATGGTATCACAATCTCTCCAGAGTAACTACAGTTACTCTTGCCACGTGGGGCCAACATGGGGATTCTCTCTTCATCCTAGCCGAATTCTAGTGAAGATGAATGAATATAGCTGTGACTGTTTTCTATAGTTGGGAACAGAGTTGTCTTTGAGCTTCTCTGTGCCCCGTCCTCAAATGCTTTTCTTGTCCTTTGTAGTTCTATAAGCAGGTTTTCAGGAAAGTGGGCTCTGCTACGAGCTTCCATTCTCTTTCTACCAAAACCTCCCATTCTCCCAAACAAACTATCTTAGTTTAAGTTTCTCCCTTACTGGATTAAATTAAGTTAATTCACTGAGATTTTTGTTTTGGTTTGATTTTAATCACAAGGTGCTAGAAATAGGGCAGTGTTGGGGGGGGGGCATTGCTCTTTGTAGTTGTGGGAGATCTCAGTGCTGGGGATCAAACCTGAAGCTTCTACATACAAAATCTGAGCACTAGCCTTCTGGGTCTTCTCCCTGACCCCCTTACTGGATTTTATTTTTATTTACTTATCTAATTTAGGTTTGTGGGTCACACAGGATGGTGCTCAGACCATCCACACTGCATTGGTGCTGAAGATCAAACCATTTCCAGCCTTAATCCCTGTACTATCTCTTCCCTTTTTACTGAATTTTAAAATCAAGTTACAGCCCTCCTTATCCCACTTTCCAGTACTGTTGTCCTTCTTATTTCCCCAAACTAGCATGGTATCACGTGATGCCTTCCACACTATATTCCAGCTATTAAGTTGTTGTTCATATCATACTATGGAATTTGATACAAATTAGAGCTAGTAGCAATTTTTCAGTAAGATATTAACTGAACACACACAAAAGTCACTCATGTGGCTCCATCTTCCCCTTCAATAGGATTAATCGAGTTAGCTATTTACTCTTTCCAACACTCCAGTGTTTTCCCACCCTCTACTCCAAACAAGAAAATGACACTAAGTTTATTTAATACAAATTTGTATTATCATCGGAGGCATTTTAAGCAATGCTTAATTTAATTTCCTTGTTTGGAGTGTGCTATTGGAAAAGAGGACCGGGGTGTAATGTAAAAATCGGATTCACACATGCACCGGGCACCCAGCAAATTCTCCAGTGAGTCACAAGAGCTCTGTTTACATTCAATTGCAATTCAAATGTGCCAAGCCATCATCTCTCCGTCCTGCAGAAGCTTCTGAAACCAGATTCCACTCCAGGCTGACGAACCCTGAGGGCTTGACCTTCAAGATGTGATGCAAGCCCTCTTATTTGAGTAGACTTTGGGATCACTCAAAAGGCAACCCAACATGTTGACTGTTCTTGGCTACGGAATCATTTGGCCAGAGTGCTAGTCCTTTCTGTGTGGGGAAATGGAAATAACCTTTACTGAGCACCTATGATGTACCAGATGGTGAGAAAGCAAGCAAAGAGCCATGTCTGGTTTTCAGGATCTTCACAAATCCTGCTAGTAATGGGGAGTATCCTTGTTTCATGTGTAAGGGCAATAAGGAATCAAGGGAAAGCATTTACCCGAGACCACTTGATGTGGAAGTGGTTACTGAGTCTCCAAGCCTGTGTCCTGTGGGGCGGGCTCAGTATTAAGTCTCAGGCCTCAGAGGAGTAGAAGGTCATTCCTGGTGCATAGATTTTCTTAGAAGGGTTTCGGAGTCATGAACAGGCCAAAATATCCTTGAATAGGATTTGTTCACAAATAAGGAGGAGTTCCATAGCTTTATTTGGCCCTAAAAAGAAATCCTCTATGATTAAAAATTAATAAGCATGGGTCGGAGGGCATTTGCCTTGCATGTAGCCAACCTGTCACAGATCCAGTTTGATTCTCAGCATCCCATATGGTCCCCCGAGCCTGCTAGGAGCTATTTCTGAGCTCAGAGCCAGGTATGACCCTTGAATTTCACCAGGTGTGATCTCCCCATAATTAATAAGCAGTTCTGGAACCAGAGTACAGTGAATAGGCCACCTGACTTACAATTTATTCAACAACTATAAAAGCCACATTATAAACTTAAAAAAATACATGAGTAGGATTGGAGAGAGAGTGCAGTAGGTAGGGTGCTTGCCTTACACAACTACCAAACGTGCCTGGCTTTAATGCCTGGCACCAAAAGATTCCCCAAGCCCTGCCAGAGGAGATCCCTGCACACAGAGTCTGAAGCATCATCAGTGTGGTCCAGAAACAAACAGAAATAAATAGTAGATACATAAATAAGTAGACTAGAGAGATAGCACAAAAGGCTGAAGAATATGCTTTGCATGCAAGAGGCCCAGGTTCAGTTCCTGGAACTGTATTGTTCCTCGAGCACTGCAGGGAGTGATACCTGAGCATAGACCTCTCAGGGCTGTGGTCCCCAAACTGAAATTTCAGAATAAAATGTAAATGAAGAGAGAATAGCGGGATCCCACCATGCACATGCCAATGGGGGTGCCATGCCAACCAGCCACCAGAGCGAGGACCCCTTCCCCTAAGAGCCCACGGAAGACATCACTGGGTATGGCCAAAAATAATAATAAAAGAAATTCAAAGGGTAATCAGAGACTACTTTGAGAAACTCTATGTCACAAAACAAGAGAACCTAGAAGAAATGGATAAATTCTTGGACTTATAATCTCTATGATTGAACCAAGATGATCAACATATAAACAGACCCATCATATCTAAGGAAATTAAAATGATAATCTAAAGTCTCCCCAAAAACAAAAGCTCAGGCCCAGATGGATTCACTAACGAATTCTTTCAAACCTTTCAAGAGGAACTACTACCAATCCTTTTCAGGCTCTTCCAGACTCCACATCAAGAAGGCCATACACCAAAATCAAGTAGGTTTTATTCTAGAGATGCAACAATGGTTTAACATACACAAAACAATCAATGTAATACACCATATCAACAAAAGAAAAAATAAAAAAACATATGATCATATCAATAGATGCAGTGAAAGCATTGATTGGGTCCAACACCCATTCATAAAAAACATTCTCAGCAAGATGGGAGTGGAAGGAACTTTTCTAAATACAGTCAAGGCCATTTACCACAAGCCAATGGCAAATATTATAGTCAATGGAGATAAACTAAAGCCTTTCCTCTAAAATCTGGCACAATACAAGCTGTCCTCTCTCACCACTGCAATTCAACATAGTACTGGAAGTACTTGCTATAGCCATTAGGCAAAAAAAAAAATTTCAAGGGAATCCAGATAGCAAAGGAAGAAGTCAAGCTCTCACTGTTTGCAGATGACATGATACTATATTTAGAAAACCCTTAATACTCTACCAAAAAGCTTCTAGAACCAATAGATTGGTATAGTAAAGTGGCAGGCTGCAAAATTAACATGCACAAATAAATGGCCTTTTATACACAAATAATGATAGACAAGAAAGGATATTAAAAAACGATTTCAGGCTGGAGAGATATTATGGAGCTAAAGTTTTTGCCTTGCATACAGAAGGTCGGTGGTTCGAATCCTGGCATCCCATATGGTCCCCTGAGCCTGCCAAGAGCGACTTTTGAGCATAGAACCAGGAGTAACTCCTGAGCGCTGCCAGGTGTGACCCAAAAAACAACAACAACAAAAAAACAAAAACTGGGGCCGGAGAGATAGCATGGAGGTAAGGTGTTTGCCTTTCATGCAGGAGGTCATCGGTTCGAATCCCGGCGCCCCATATGGTCCCCCGTGCCTGCCAGGAGCAATTTCTGAGCCTGGAGCCAGGAATAACCCCTGAGCACTGCCGGGTGTGACCCAAAAAAACCACACACACAAAAAAAAAAAAAACAAAAAAAAAAAAAAACAAAATCCAATTCCATTCACAATAGTGCTACAGAAACTCAAATACCTTGGAGTCAGCTTAACTAAGGAGATGATGGTCCTATACAAAATAAACTACAAAACCTTGCTTTAAGAAATAAAAGAGGGGGCCGGAGAGATAGCATGGAGGTAGGGCATTTGCCTTGCACGCAGAAGGATGGTAGTTTGAATCCCGGCATCCCATATGGTCCCCCGAGCCTGCCAGGAGCAATTTCTGAGCATAGAGTCGAGAGTAATCCCTGAGTACAGCTGGGTGTGACACCAAAACAAAACCAAACAAATAAAAAGAAAAAAAAGAGGACACAAGGAAATGGAGACACATACCTTATTAAATTAACCTTATTAAAATGGCAATACTCCCCAAAGCATTGTGCAGATTTAATACAATTCCTTTAAGGATACCCATAACATTCTTTAAAGAAGTGGATCAAACATTCCTGAAATTCATTTGGAATAATCAATGACCACAAATAGCTAAAACATCTTTTAGGAAAAAGAAGATGGGAGGCATCACTTTCCCTAACTTTAAATTGTACTATAAAGCAATAGCCATTAAAACAGCATGGTATTGGACTCTAAACAGGTCCTCTGATCAATGGAATAGACTTGAGTATTAAGAGAATGTTCTCCAGACATACAATCAATTAATCTTTGATAAAGAGGCAAAAACCACAAAATGAAGCAAGGAAAGCATCTTCAATAAGTGGCGTTGGGACAACTGGTCAGCCACATGTAAAAAGGTGAACTTGGACCTCTATCTAACTCCATGCACAAAGATCAAATCTAAATGGATTAAAGACATTGATATCAGACCCGGAACCATAGAAGAAAACTTAGGTAAAACATTCTATAACATTGAGTCCAAATGCATCTTTAAAGAGGAAACATCACCGTCCAAACAAGTGGGAACAGAGATAAACAAATGGGGCTACATTAAACAGAGAAGCTTTTGCACCTAAAAGAAAACAGTGACTAGGACACAAAGGTCATCCACAGAATGGGAGAAATTATTCATGCAATACCTAGCAGATAAAGGGCTAATATCTAAGATTAAACAAGGTGCTGACAGAATATAACAAGAAAAAAAAATCTAACCCCATTTAAAAAAATGGGGAGAAGCAACGAACAGACACTTAATTAAAGAAGAAATACAGTTGGCCAAAAGGCACATGAAAAAATGCTCCATATCACTAATCATCAGGGAGATGCAATCAAAATAGCAACTAGGTATCAATTTATGCCACAGAGACTGGCACACATCACAAAGAATAAAAACGATCAGTGGTAGTGGAAATGGAAAGAGAAAGGAACACTTCACTGCTTGTGGGAATACTGCCTAGTCCAGCCTTTATGGAAAACAATATGGAGATTCCTCAAAAAACTGAAACTTGAGCTCCCATATGATCCAGCTGTACCACTCCTAGGAATACAAAAACAGAATACAAAAATGCCCTCAGCATGCCTTTGTTCATTGCAGTGCTATTTACTATAACCAGAATCTGAAAACAATTCGGATGATTGACAACAAATGAGTGGCTAAAGAAATTGGGGTAGGGGCCAGAGAGATAGCGCAGTGGTAGGGTATTTGCTTTAGACCAGGGGTCTCAAACTCACAGCCCATGGGCCATTTGCGGCCCTCCGTACAACATTTTGTGGCCCATGGCCGGCCTTCAAATATCGCAGTATTCGCGATTATTTGCTTACCGAATAATCGCAATAAAAATTGCATTAGTAAAAAAAATTGCATTAAACATTTGCATACCCCGAACGGAACTGCTTGGGGTATGCGAATGTTTAATGCGATATTTTTCTTACTAATGCGATTTTCATTGCGATTATTCGGTAAGCAAAATCCCTTATGCGGCCCTGTCTCACCCTGACTTTGCCTCCTGAGGCCCCCAGGTAAATTGAGTTTGAGACCCCTCCATTAGATGCTGAAGGATGATGGTTCGAATCCCGGCATCCCATATGGTCCCCCAAGCCTGTCAGGAGCAATTTCTGAGCGGAGAGTCAGGAATAACCCCTGAGCGCTGCCAGGTGTGACCCAAAAACCAAAAAAAGAAAGAAAAAGAAAAGGAAGGAAGGAAGAGAGAAAGAAAGAAAGAAAGAAAGAAAGAAGAAAGAAAGAAAGAAAGAAAGAAAGAAAGAAAGAAAGAAAGAAAGGAAAGAAGAAAGATAGAAAGAAAGAAAGAAGAAAGAAAAGAAAGAAAGAAAGAAAGAAAGAAAGAAAGAAGAGAAAAGAAAGAAAGAAGAAAGAAGAAAGGAAGGAGGGAGGGAGGGAGGGAGGGATGTGGGAGGGAGGGAGGGGGGAGGGAGGAGGGAGGGAGGGAGGGAGGGAGGGAGGAGGAAGGAAGGAAGAAGGAAGAGGAAGGAAGGAAGGAAGGAAGGAAGGAAGGAAGGAAGGAAGGAAGGAAGGAAGGAAGGAAAAGGAAGGAAGGAAGGAAGGAAGGAAGGAAGGAAGGAAGGAAGGAAGAAATAAATTGTGGTATATACACACAATGGAATACTATGCAGCTGTCAGGCGAGATGAAGTTATGAAATTTCCCTGTACATGGATGCACATGGAAACTATTATGCTGAGTGAAATAAGTCAGAGGGAGAAAAATAGACACAGAATAGTCTCACTCATATGTGGATTTAAGAAAAATAAAAGACAATATAGTAATAATGCCCAGAGACTATAGAGATGAGGGCTGGAAGGACCAGCCCATGATATGAAGCTTACCACAAAGAGTGATGAGTGCAGTTAGAGAAATAACAACACAAACAACTATCATGTAGCAATATCAATGGTATTGCTATTGGTTAATCAATTATTGGATGGATCCTACTATTGATAGATCAATGGTAGCGAGTGAAATAGAATGCCTATCTCGAAGACAGACAGGGGTTGGGGGAAGAAACAAATGGGGGGGGGGTATTGATAGTGATAAGGTTGCACTGGTGAAGGGAGGTGTACATTTTATGAGTGAAACCCAACTATAAACATGCTTATCATCATGGTCCTTAAGTAAAAATATTATTAGGAAAAAATAATATAACAGGGTTGAAGTGAATGTTTCACAGGTAAGGCATTTGCTTTCCTTGCACATGCCAGGCACAAGTTTGATCCTGGCATCCCATATGGTCCCCTGAACCTGCCAGGAGTAATTTCTGAGTGCAGAGCCAGAACTAACTCCTGAGCACCACGTAGTATGACTCCAAAACCAAAACAAAGCAAACAAAAAAGAAAATAGCAATATGGCTGGAAAGGTTACCTTGTGCATGGCTGACCCTGGTTTGATTCCCAGCATCCACATGGTTCCCTGTGCGGAGGGAATAAGCTCTGAGCACAGTAAGCTCTGATCCCAAATCAAAATAAACCCAAGAACGTGGTTGAGGGAGTCAATTTAAGCTCCAGGCTTGCAAAGGCCTGACACCCTCCCCCTTTGGGCATGTGCATCTGCTCAGACACTTGAGCAGTGATACCACACTGACAACTGATGTTCGTTGAAGATTTACAATGTGCCTGTCCTCATTCATTGGAAGGGTGGGAGCAAAGGGAGAAGAATTCTGCCATTCCTTTCAGAGGGCCTTGTGCCTGCTTTGGAGTAATAAGAGCACAGTGCTTCACAGCTGCTGAGTTTCCAGGCACTGGCGTTCTCCCATCCATAGATTTGGGCCTCACTAGACAACTCCGCTACCTGCAGAGCAGGGCAAGGAGAAGGCTGGTGTGAAAGCCAGTCATACGAGCTTTAGATATTTGTTTTACTAATAGCTACGTCTCTAAAATGAAGTAAAAACTCACCTCCAACCTCCTTTCTTAGTAACCCAACAAAGTCAAACACTTGACTTAAGGATCAAGGGTAGAGTCTAGTGGTAGAGTGTTTGCCTTGCATGCTGCCACTACAAACAAAATAAAACCCAACAGCGAACTCAACAACTAAAAAGCCACAATTTGAACTTTAAAAAAAAATGTGGGTAGGGCCAGAGAGATAGTCCAGTAGGTAGGGTGCTTGTCTTGTACATTGATAACCATAAGTTCCCAATACCACACATATGGTCTCCCAGCCTATGAAGTATGATCCCTGAGCAAGAAGCAAGCCAGGAGTACTGCTGTGTATGACTAAACTCCTCCCCATGTATTTCATAGTAGAAAACAGATGAGGTCAGTCATTGTCATTTAAAGCAACTCAGACTAAGTAATTTATTTGGGGGGGGCACACCCGGTGATGCTCAGGGGTTACTCCTGGCTATGCTCTCAGAAATTACTCCTGGCTTGGGGGATCATTTGGGACGATGGGAATTAAACCCAGGTCCTTTCTAGGTCAGCCTTCTGCAAGGCGAATGACCTACCACAGTGCTATTTCTTCAGCCCATAGACTAAGTAATTTCATCTTGGACTAGTTTCCAAGCATCAGGCCAGGGTATACAAGAACAAAATACAATCCTTGGCCTCAAAGAGGTTAAGATCTGGTATGTGTATTTATGCTGGTGTATAAATAGTGACAGCCCTGGGGAGGATAGAGTAAACATATGTAAGCTAGTGCTTCTTTACCATGAGCAATCAGAAGACTGAAAATATCTTGCTTAGGGGTTGAAATCAAGGACGACATTGGTCAGACACTGGTCAAGAGGCACTTGAAGCCAAAAATGGATTTCAACAGGCAGAAGACCCTTTGGAAGGTGCTGGCATCAGAGGATTAGGTAAGGGCATGGGAAATCTTGGGTCACCTTAGAGCAATGCTTCTCAAATAGTGGTGTGCGCCCCCCAAGGGGGGCTTGAGTCTCCGTTAAGGGGGGGCACATTTGGCCTCAGCAAATACTGTCATAACAAGCTAAGCCCCGTGTTTATGTTTGTATGTCTCTGGAGCTGAGAGTTGCTGTGTCCTGCTTCAAACCCCACTTTGAAAAGCTCTGCATTGCAAAATGTGCTCATAGGAGCCATTCATCCAGACATCACCTCTGATTAAAAAATCAGCTCAAATTATTTTATATATTTTTGTTTTGCAGGTTAAAGTTTTTAAATAAAAATACTACTTACAGTCATGCGGGGGAGGAGGCGCGAAAAATGTTTTCTTCTTCCTCGGGGGGAATGACAGAAAATACTTGAGACCTTAGACCCTAGTAAAGAGTTAAGGTGGCTTTACCACTAAGACCTAGCAGATTGAGGCTCGGATAAAGTTTGTGTCATCCCTAGAGTGTCGAATTCAAAGGCCTCCTGTTGACGTTTGGGCTTTGAACTCTTTGGTTTTAAATATGGTTGGGTGAGGTGTTTTATTGCTTGTGGCTGAACCAGATTCTATCCCAGCATTCCACCTGGTCCCTGAATACCAGGAGAATAAAACCTGGGTAAACCTCAAAACAAAATAATAAGAATAACAATGATAAAATCCTGCTGAGTGCTTCTAATTCGTAGCAAAGGTTGAGAACCGCTGAATATAGATTGTCTTTTTTATTTGTTTGCTTTGATTTCTTTGGCCATACAAGGCAGTGCAAGGCAAGTGCCGTAATCCCTGAGTTGTGTTTTCTCTCCTTCCTAATTTTCTATTTTTTTTTTTTTTTTTTTTTTTTTACAAAAGGCACTTGCTTTAAAAATGTGAGTTTCTCAGGATAGGGAAATAGCACAATGGGTATGGCGGTCACCTTGCACACAGCCCATCCTGTTCAATCAATCCCTAGCACAATTTATAGTCTCCTTAGCCACTCCACGAGTGATCCCTCACGCAGAACTGAGAGCATACCTTGTTTCTATCCCTGTCATTCCATCTGGTCTCCTAAACCTGCCAGAATTGCCATATTTTTCACTTTCAAAGATGCCCCTGACCATAAGACACACATAGTTTTTAGATGCTCTCTTCCCCTACACTCAGGCTTCAGCTCCAGGTGACATTCACTTCAGAAGATGCACTTGGGGGGCATTTTATGGTATGAAAAAATATGGTAATTCCTGATCGCAGAACCAGCAGTAAACCCTGAGCAAAGCTGGATTTGAATCCCTCAAAAAAAAAAAAACCCAAATTTCTCTTTTACCTCAGGAAATGGTTCTTTGAAGACCCCTGCAGGGTAAGGCTAACAAATGCCTTAACACTTTGGGCCTATAGGTGCTTCAGTGGGTCTGGCAGGAATTGTAAAAGAGCAATACTGACTCAGGCATCTGCTGAGGTCCTGACACTGCTGGCTTAAAGAAGACATGGATGCAAGGTTGTAAAATCTCATAGTGATTTTTCAAGAGAAACCAAAGAGCTGGCTGAAGACCAAGATTTGATCAGATTAGCATAAAGTTCAATTCTTTGATAACTACTATGCAAGCTAAGTCAAACACTGTGACAAACCAGAATGAACTGGTAGATCTCTGGTCTGATCTCTTCAGTTTAGAAGTTTGGTTAATAGAAATAAACGACTTTCTGGGACCAGAGTTATAGCATAGCTATAGGGGTTGGGGTTGGCTTTGCACAAGCCCAACTCGGGACTGACCTGGGTTTGATCCTCGGCATCCCATATGGTCCCCCAAGCCTGCCAAGAGTGATTTCTGAGCAGAGCCAGGAGTAACCCCTGAGCACTGCCAGGTGTAGCCCAAAAAACAAACAAACAAACAAAAACTTTCCTTTTAATTTAGCAATTGTTACTTGCTGGTTTTCTTTTTTCTTTTGCCACACCCAACAGTGCTCTGCTCAGGGTTTATGCCCGGCTCTGTATTTAGGGATTACTCCTGGTGAGCTCAAGGGACCAGATGTGCTGCTAGGAATCAAACCCGAGTCTGCTACAAACAAGGCAAGCCTCCTGTCTGTTGTGCTATTGCTTATGCTCTCAAGACTATCTCTAGAGAGCTGATGCTTGCATAGACTCTGTGTGCTTTCCGTTATTTTATTTGCTTTATTATTATTATTATTATTATTATTATTATTATTATTATTATGTTTACTATAATCTCTGCTGGAAGAGTCATAAAAAACATTTCTCAGTGTACTTCTTAACTAATGGTCAATATTATTTTATCTATAGCCTTACTCATTCCTTCCAAAGTTATTTGGAAGCAAATTTCAGATATCATGTCATCTCATTTTTTCAGACTTAAACAGGATTGTTTTAAAATGATTTCACTTGAACAAATAAATATTGAATAATAATGAATAAATATATAAATAAATAATGAATAAATATGTCTCCCTCTCCCCCTAAATCCAGGGTCAGGCTCACACAGAGGCAAAGCAAGTGCTCTAGTGCATAGTTTTAAAAAACATTTTTGTTTGTTTGTTTTTTTGTTTTTGTTTTTTTGGACCACACCTGGTGTTGCTAAGGGGTTACTCCTGGCTATGTGCTCAGAAATTGCTCCTGGCTTGGGGAACTTCCCATATGGGACACCCAGGGATCTAACCAAGGTCTGTCCTAGGTTAGCACAAGTAAGGCGCAAGCACCCTATGGCTTGCAACACCGCTCCGGGCCCTAAAAACTTTTTAATTTGACTTTTTTTTTTTTTAATTTTTGAACCACACTCACGCAGCAGTGCCCAGGGATTATTCCTAGTTTGGTGCCAGAGGATCACTCCTGGCTGTACTCAGAGGAGCACGAGGTACTAAAGACTGAAACTGGGCCTACGCATTCCCATTAACCCTTTGAGTCATCTCCCTAGGTCTATTATTTATTATTTAAAAAAATACATTATTTGGGGACCACACCAATGGTTCTTGGGGCTATTGTTGTCTCTGTATTTGCTTTTAATGATGGTTAAAGTTGGGGCTCTAACCCCCAGCTCTTCATTTTATTTTATTTATTTATTTATTTTTGGTTTTTGGGCCACACCCGGCGGTGCTCAGGGGTTACTCCTGGCTGTCTGCTCAGAAATAGCTCCTGGGGGGCCGGAGAGATAGCATGGAGGTAAGGCGTTTGCCTTTCATGCAGGAGGTCATCGGTTCGAATCCCGGCGCCCCATATGGTCCCCTGTGCCTGCCAGGAGCAATTTCTGAGCCTGGAGCCAGAAATAACCCCTGAGCACTGCCGGGTGTGACCCAAAAAAAAAAAAAAAAAGAAAAAAAGAAATAGCTCCTGGCAGGCACGGGGGACCATATGAGACAACAGGATTCGAACCAACCACCTTTGGTCCTGGATCGGCTGCTTGCAAGGCAAATGCCGCTGTGCTATCTCTCCGGACCTACCCCCAGCTCTTCTAAATAATACTATTTGTTTGTTTGTTTTTGGGCTACAACTGATCTGGCAGTGTTCAGGCATTTCTCCTGGCTTTGCACTCAGAAATTACTCCTGGCATACTCAGGGAAACCATATGGGATTCTGGGGACCAAACCCAGGTCGGCTGCCTTCCAGGCGAACATCCTACCTGCTGTGCTATTGCTTCTGCCCTCTAAATACTTTTTTTTTCTAGTTTGTTTGTTTAGCATTTCTTAACACCTAATCAACTCTACATTTTAATTTACCTCAAAATATCATAAATTCAGTAATAATTTAATTTGAGGGGCCAGAGCGATAGTACAGTGGGTAGGGCGTTTGCCTTGCAATGGGCCCACACAGGTTCAATCCCTGGCATTCCAAATGGTCCCCTGAGCCTGCCAGGATAGAGCTCTGAATGCAGAGCCAGAAGTAACCACTGAGGGCTACTGGATGTGGCCCCAAAAAAAACAAATGAACAAAAAAAATTAGTTTGAATCTAAATGAAAGCCACATAGTGCAATTACTGCACCTGGTTTTTGTTTTTTGTTTTATTTTGTTTTGGTTTTTGGTTTTTGGGTCATACCTGGCAGTGTTCAGGGATTAGTCCTAGCTGTGCACTCAGAAATTGCTCCTGGCAGGCTCAGGGGACCATATGGGATGCTGGAAATCGAACCACTGCCCATCCTGGGTTGGCCTCATGCAAGGCAAATGCCCTACCGCTGTAGTATCACCCCAGTTCCAGCATCTGTTTATTTTTATTTTTATTTTTATTTATTTTATTTTTTTTATTTAAACACCTTGATTACATACATGATTGTGTTTGGGTTTCAGTCATGTAAAGAACACCCCCCATCACCAGTGCAACATTCCCATCACCAATGTCCCAAGTCTCCCTCCTCCCCACCCGACCCCCGCCTGTACTCTAAACAGGCTCTCCATTTCCCTCATACATTCTCATTATTAGGAAAGTTCAAAATGTAGTTATTTCTCTAACTAAACTCATCACTCTTTGTGGTGAGCTTCCTGTGGTGAGCTGGAACTTCCAGCTCTTTTCTCTTTTGTGTCTGAAAATTATTATTGCAAGAATGTCTTTCATTTTTCTTAAAACCCATAGATGAGTGAGACCATTCTGCGTTTTTCTCTCTCTCTCTGACTTATTTCACTCAGCATTGACCACACCCGTTTGATGCTCAGGGGTTACTCCTGGCTAAGCGCTCAGAAATTGCCCCTGGCTTGGGGGGACCATATGAAATGCCAGGGGGATAGAACTGTGGTCCTTCCTTGGCTAGGGCTTGCAAGGCAGACACCTTACCTCTAGCGCCACCTTGCCGGCCCCACATCTGTTTATTTTTGATAATTCTTTGCACAAAGATTTTATTGGATATACTATTCTATTTCTGTCTTGTTTTCAGGGGCTATTTCCGTCTCTGTGCTTGGAGATTGCTCCTGGTGGTGCTGAGGATTGAACCCGGGCTTACTTGCAGCTTAAAGCATAAACTCCAGCCCATCAAACCATCTCTTTGGCCCACTCGACTATTATTAACCTGTTTGTCTACGACCTTCACCAAAGGATTTGTAAAAAATATAATGAAGGCTTGAAGGCCAGGCACTGTGATATATTAGGAGTTAGTTTGATATAGTCAGTCTTATAAACAGCTAAACTCCGTCAAAGAAAAATCCAGTTTTAATGCATGATTGAATATTGATAATTAATAGGAACTATGAGGAAGTCATATGCAAAGATTAATTACCAACTGAGCTCAGAGGACATTCTTCTTCCTGTGTAATCTTACCTCCTGAGAGAAATCATCTATATTGGTCCCAGAGTTATTGACAGACCGCCCAGAACGAAGTCACAGCAGTTAATCTTTATTGGTCATGCTTAATTGGTTGTACTATTACTTTTTATTTGCAGAGACAATATTTTTCAGCTCATTCTTTCTGTTACACTGGAATGAGAAGTTGAGGATTACAAGGCCATTCTCGCAGTCCTGGATTCGGAAAGTGTGAAGACTGAGGTTCTGAATGGTTCTCCTTGGAAACATGAGAAAGCCAACCACTCCAATGTCAAATCAAAGCGCCTGGGTCAAGGTCACTCTTAAACAGGCCCCCAATACAGTCTGTAAACTCTTGTCAGAAAGTGACACCCGCCGCCTGCTTCAGAAAGGCACTGGAGTAAAACGGACCCACGAAACCCAAGTTTGTTCACGTGTTAGGGGAAATATCAGGAAGCCGTGCGGCCGAGAGCCCTGCTTGGCAATGGATGCATTTGCTCCTGGCCTTAGACTTCTGCCATGAGCCATCCCCAAGCCAGCCTGCGATCCCTGGCAGCAGCAGCTCAGATCCTGTGTGCAAAGGTGGCTGGTGGCCGGCTGCTAATTACACGTTTGACAAACTCGTTGTTAAGACAATACAGCATGTGTCCTCCCCCAGCTGCAAATTGCCAGGTTTCTGGAGTGCTTCCTGTATGGATACTAATTACGCCTAATTGGGTCCTGAGATTTCTGCATTTGTCTTTCTGTCACAAAGTTTGTGATTACAAATCGCTCCTGTTGATTGGGAGTGAGGTTACATTTCTGATGGCTCACACATGTAATAAAGCCATTGAAAAAGCCAGCAAGCGTGCCACTGTCTTTACAAAACACAGAACATCCACGGTGATTTGCATCCCCGAGAAAAGTTCGCTTTCTCTATGTATTTGTTTTCACAACATATTAATTGCCGGAGAAACATGGACAGCGCTTCCAAATGGGACACAGGGATGCAAGGGAGGGCCTCAGGCTGCCTGGGGAAGGAAGTACCACTCTGTCCCTAAAGGATGTGAGTTTGTCCCACAGAGATCGGGAGGGGAAGGGATGGACAGGAGAGACAATCTTTGCTGGGGGTGATTGCCAGTACCACCCCTGGAGAGGAGTGTTTGGATTGGATGTTAGGGGCTGGAGAGCTAGCACAGCAGGAGGTTATTTGCCTTGCATGTGGTCGATGCGGGAGGGACCCAATTCTATTCCTGGCATCCCATAGGGTTCCCTGAGCCTGGCAGGAGTGATTTCTAGGTGCAGAGCCAGGAATAACTCCTGAGCACTGCTGGGTGTGGCCCAAGAACCAACCAACCAACCAACCAATCAATCAATAAATAAATAAAGTTAAAAAAAAAAAAGAAAGAAATACAGGCACTGGTTTGAAAGTGACTTTGTTGATCAGTAGAATGGCCAAGGGGGTCTTCTGTGCCAAGATCCCTTGGCGGGCTTCAAATATGGATGGTGGGAACTCATGCTGGAGCTGAGGCTATTGAGGCTGGGAGTCGGGGTGAGAGAGGGCCTGGGAAACATCTTGCTCCTCTTCATATTTGCCTAGATCATTGTGTGTCTACCAGTTGCCATATGCCCCCCTGTGGGATCCAACCAGGGTCCACCAAATCCAAGGCTAATGTCTTACACCACCAAACTATTTCTCTGCCCTCAAAGCACTCGCTTTATGCCAGAATTGAGAATACCAGTCCAATATGGATGAGGCTACCATTTTTGGCCACAAATTTAACCAAGCAGCCACACACAAAGTGATAGGGAAAAGTTCACAAAGCCTTGGTTCACCTTAAAGGCCAGAGCTAGGTGACTCTAGATCTTTCATTGGGCCCCTCTCAGGTCTTTCTCAGCAGCCACTAAGGTTCGGTACAAAGCTGAATTGCATTTTGACATCCCAAAAACCAAAACCACAGCATTTGATAGTGATATATCTTCTTGTCGAATGAGTTTTGATGAGGACCCCTGCTCTCACTGGAATGAGAACTGAATGAGCACGGAGCAAGTTGGCTTTCTTTACAAAGCACAATGCAGGACCGGGGAGCTTCTCAAAGTTAGGTTACATGTTTTGCATGCTGGAAACTCAGGTTCGACTCCTGGCATAACAAGTTCCCCCAAGCACCAATGAAAGTGACCCCTGTGCACCAAGCCTGGAACAGCTCCTGACCACTCCTGGGCGTAGCTCACAGAAGGAAGAAAAGAAAAGGAACGAAAAGAAGAGAAAAATAACAGTGAAAAACTGCTTGGTAATTTCCTTTGCACTTTGATACAAAATGGAGCGAGGAGGGTACAAAGATGATTTAGTGAGATATTTTCTCTGAAAACCTGTGAAGTCATTCTGTTTCCTTATTTCAGATGGATGGGGAGAGAAACACTCACTTTGTTTTGTTTGGTTTTGGTTTTAGGGCCACACTAGGCAGTGCTCAGAGCTCACTCCTATATCTGTGCTGTGGGATCACTCCTGGTGGTGCTCAGGAAGCCATATGGAAGGCCAGGAGTTGAGCTGAGTTTCAGACAAGGACCAGCTGAGTTCAAGGCAAGCTACCTATTTCCTGTACCATTGCATTGGCCCACAATTTAAATGTTTTTTGTTTGATTTTGGCAATGCTGGAAACCAAAGCAGGCCTCACCTATGCAAGGCATTATAACGCTCTATTGCTGGCTATGTCCTGACCTAAGAAATCTACTTTATAATGCAGAATGTGCATTGGCAGACTAAACTTGGTGTTGTGTTTTGATTCCAGGATCTTCTCCCACTTACTAGCTATTTAACTGGGTACAAGCGTGTCAAAGTCTCTTTGCCTTTGGTTTCTTTCTCCACATAAAAGACAGTTCTTGTTGCAAGACTCATGTGGATTAAATGTTAGAGACTACTTACTGCCAGCTCTGTGCTTTTGGGTGACGATGTAGTGCTGGGAATCAAACCCAGACCTCCTGCAGCAGAGCCATGTGCTGTGGATGATGGGTTATCTCCAGCCTCATTATTCTGCTTTTTGAGAGCAAACATCAATTCCTTTCATTTAATCTGTGCCCAAACTTTTCAAGCACCAATGAGAGTCTTCCAAGGGGAGACAATCTAGGAAGCGCTCACAGAAAGTGAATGGGTACTGGGAATGAGGCTGTGCTTAAACCTAATGCATAATTATGACTAAATTCATATTTTTCTCAGAAAGTTAAAGACATTTAGAACTAAATATGAAATGCGTTCAATAAGGAAGTATATATACATTTTTAGCACTCAATCCTTCTCTCTGAAAGGCTACTGGTGAAAGGAGAGTGCTTGAAAAAAGAAGAGATTATATTTTGTAGAAAATGAAATTTACTAAAGATCACAGAACCCAAGTAAAACTTGGAGAAAAAATGTACAAACAATCAAGGACAAGACATGTTCATTTGTTTCACTGTTCTTAACTTTTCCCTTCCAATCTGATCGTGTCTACTTTGTGCCAAATTTTCATTTAGGAAGTGTGCTAGGGATATTTTCTAAAGTTCTCCTTGGTAATTTCGTTATTTTACTTTGTTAGGGCATGTTTTGAAATTAGTTCTTGCTGAGAAAATGCATTCTCATGTTCAAAACCCTTTTCTTCGAGGGAAGGAAGAGAACTGACAGGGCCAGAAGCTAGTTTGCATCACTAAGAGCAGAGCTTTGTACCCACGGTGAAAAGATGGAGAAAAACATTTTCTTGCTTATACATTATAGATCAAGTGCTTTATGCAGACACCAAGTACAGTTTGCAAATTTTCATGGACTTCCTCCCATTTTTCTCTTTATTTTCTGTTTTTAAGTAGAAAGGTGTGGTGCCACACTCAGCAGTGCTCAGGAACAACTTTCTTTTCTTTTCTTTTGTGTGTGTGTGTGTGTGTGTGTGTGTGTGTGTGTGTGTGTGTGTGTGTGTGTGTGTGGTTTTTGGGCCGCCGGGATTCGAAGCAACCACCTTAGGTCCTCATAGGCTGCTTGCAAGGCAAACGCCGTTGTGCTATCTCTCCAGCCCCTACAACTTTCATTTTTTTAGTACATTTTTTTAAACTTGATTGATTGATTGGTTTTTGGGTCACATTCGATGGCGCTCAGGGATTACTCCTGGCTCTGCACTCAAAAATCACTCCTGGCAGGCTGGGGGAATCATCGGGGATTCTCCGGCCCCTCAAGAACTGAACTACTTTCTATTTAGAGCTCAATCCTGGTGGTTCTTGGGAGCTGGGAATTGTACCTGGACCTCTTGTATGCAAAACTCTATTTCGATTTCTCTTAGTTTTCTTTTCTTTTTGCTTGTTTTGTTTTTGAGTAAACCCAGCAGGACTCAGGGTTGGCTACTGGCTCTCTGATCAAAAATCACTCCCAGCAGGCTCAGGGAACCATATAGGCTGCCCAGGATCAAACCCACAGGTAGACCACGTGCAAGGCAAAGGCCCTACCACAGAGCTATTGCTCCGGCCATCACTTTACTTTCTTTTTTGACTCAAATACTCTGTTTCTCATTTACATGCTGCCAGATCTTTTACCTCCAGGACAATTCTAGTCTAAAAATGATAGATATCATCACCTTCCCTTCTTCCATCCTTTTGGATGTCATCATGTCCTTGTAATTATGCCTTCTCTCCTGTATAATGTGTATATCACAGTTTTCAATCCTCCAGGGCCCAAAATTGATCAAGTACTTTTATTCTACACAAAGTGAACATTTGCATTTCACTTAGATTTTTTGCATTTGGATAGGTGATCATTATCCTTTTAGTTGAAGTGCCCCAAGGCCTTTCTTTATAGATTTACCCTCTAGGTGATCCCAATTTCAAGCTTTTACTTTTTTTATTTTGGTTTGGGGGCCACACCCACTGGTACTTGTTGGGAAGTAAATTGCCCTTAGCCTATTTGTCCAACTGTTGGTCTCAATCTGTGAACATTTTTTCACTAAAAGACTTGTTTTCCTGGCTGCTCAGGGCAACAAATATGGGTCATCCCTTCTTTTAAGCACACACCCAGAAAGGGTGGGTATATTTTCAACAAATCCAGAATTCAACTTTTTCTCACTGTTTCTTTTGCTGTCCCTCTGGTCTAAGCCATCAGCATCTCCTGTACTGTTTATTCAGCAAACTTTCAGACCTTTTTTCCTTTGGTCTTATGTTTAAACTCAGTAGCTGTGGTCTTGATAAAAAGCAAATCAGGGGGCTTGAGCAGTAGCACAGTGGTAGGGCGTTTACCTCATACGCAGCTGCCCAGGACTGACTTGGGTCTGATCCCCAGTGTGCCATATGGTCCCCCTAGCCAGGAGCAATTTCTGAGCCATAGCCAGGAGTAACCCCTGAGCGTCACTAGATGTGCCCCCCAAAACTAAAAAAAAAAAAAATAGGGCTGGAGAGATAGCATGGAGGTAAGGCATTTGCCTTGCATAAAGTCAGTGGTTCGAATCCTGACATCCCATGTGGTCCCCCAAGCCTGCCAGGAGCAATTTCTGAGCATAGAGCCAAGGAGTAGCCCTTAGCGCTGCCGGGTGTGACCCGAAAACCAACCAACCAACCAAAAATTAATTAATTTTTAAAAAAAGCAAATTAGGGGCTGGAGAAATATCTTGAAGAGTGCATGATTTGCATGGGTTCCATTTGTCTGGGTTCAGTTCCTGGGAGCTATCCCAGAGCACCATTGAGTGTGGCCCAGAAACCAAAAAGTTAGAGAAAGAAAAATATAACCAAAGCAAGAAGTGATAGCACAGTGGCAGGGCGTTTGTTTGCCTTGTACCCTGCTGACCCAGGATGAACCTCAGTTGGATCCCCGACATCCCATATGGTCCCCTGAGCCAGGAGCAATTTCTGAGCCATAGCCAGGAGTAACCCCTGAGCATCACCAGGTGTGGCCCCCAAACCAAATAAATAAATAAATAACCAAAGCAAAAAAAGGGAGGGGCTGCAAATCACACCCTCTAAGTGTCCCACCTTGCTCAGAGCAGATAAGCTGGAAGCCGCCCTCGTCACCTCTGCAACTTTGGGGAAAATATGCAAGACCAAAACCTACAATAAAAACCAAACTCCCTGGACTTTATTGTACCTTCTTCCTCCCCCTGGGGAGTGGCCAGCATCTTATCTATTCAGGCCACACCTTGGCTGCTGAGTTCTACTCAGATGCTGAGCAGTCAGCGAGTTAAAACTTGGTCAAGGTTAGATTTGCTAGCAAAGGCCTTTCTCTGGTTGGAGAACTCTCTCTCCTATCCCTGACAGATAAGCCCTGGTCCCAGCGCTCTCTAAGGAATATGGTCCCCACCCACCTAGGACTAGCCCGTCCTTTCACTCTGCCCAGAGGCTCAAAGCTCACACTTACTGGAAAGGTCTGTTTGTTTAAGTAACACTTCACCCTTCAGCTTTCTTCCACTGGCTCTTCTTAAAAGTCTTTCTCTATTTTCCCCTGTAAGAAAACTAAGTCCGTTTGAATTTTATGGGCTTGACAGAACTAGGACAATAGGACAATGTTTCCTCAAATCAAAAAAAATTTGGTTCCGATTTTTTTTTTTTTTTGGCAGAATCAGTGTTTGCAAGAAGCAGATAAAACTTGCCTATTGGAGCACCTCTCTGCAGCAAGCAACTGCCTGCCAACAAAGCTTTCATGAACAACAGGCCAGCGCCATTGTTAGTCAGGTAGGAGAGAGGGGAAGAGGAGGCAGGAGAGCTTCCTTGTCAGGTGCTAAATGAATCCGTGGTTTAGCCATGATGGAGAGAGAGCAGATCTGGGCCATGGGCTGGAGAAAGATACACCATGACTCAGTTGGCCTTCCTCCCACAACCCGGGTAGAGATCAAGAAGGCCCAGAGATTTTTTATTCACCTCACATGCGCAGGAGTTCACTGACTGGAATTCAATAGGAACGGTTCTCTGTGTGAAAGTAATTTCAGGAAGTAATCTAGTTTATGGAAATGAAAGGCATCAAAACACAAAAAAACACTGTTTCTCCACAAGTGCTTCGCCTCAAATATTTGACATGGAAATTTGTCTAATCCCTCTGGGGGCACGTGGGTTTCACCAGTGTTAACATCTTTGGAAATGAGTTTCACAAATGTTTATTTGCGGCGCCAGGCTGACAAAGAATTGGGAATCTCGAGGCATCTTTCCGGAATCAGACTTAATGATTTGACTCTCTGATGATGGTGGAGGGGAAAAGAGGGGAATTTTAATTGGGGTGTTGGGGATGATGTCACTTTCCTATAATGCCTGAAGTGGGGGAAAGAGACCGCTATAAAGAAGGTGAACTTGTAGCTCTGGGTCCTTGCTAAGCAATATGCCACCCTCTGTCTCAGAAGGACACAGCACCTTCCTCGATCACTAAGAAGATCCTGGAAGAGTGGGCAGCTCAGGTCACTGTGGGCACCTAGAGAGATGAGATGGGAGGATACTGGGCTTCCTCGGCAGTCCTGGGGAACAGTAACAGGTAAGCTCTGTATGAAGACTTGCTTCTAGTCAGTACAGTGAGTGGGTAGGGCACTTGCCGTGCACAACGATGACTTGGGTTTGATCCCTGGCACCTGATGTAATCCCCAAACCCTGCCAGGAGTGATCCCTGAGCCAGAGCCTGAGAGCACTGCCAGGTCCAGTTGCCAAAACTCAAAATTAGAAAAAGAGAAAGATTCGAGAAAATCAAGAAAGAGTTCTTGGAAGCTTAGCTTATGTTTTTTAGCTTAGGTCTTATATCTTTTTTTTTTTGGGTTTTTTTTTTTTGGGTTTTTTTTTTTGGATTTTGGGCCACACCTGGCGTTGCTCAGGGTTTACTCCTGGCTGTCTGCTCAGAAATAGCTCCTGGCAGGCACGGGGGACCATATGGGACACCGGGATTTGAACCAACCACCTTTGGTCCTGGATCGGCTGCTTGCAAGGCAAACGCCGCTGTGCTATCTCTCCGGGCCCAGGTCTTATATCTTTTAGTCTTCCTTTCTTCTTTCCTTCTTTCCTTTCCCTTTCTTTTCCTTCCTTCCTTCCTTCCTTCCTTCCTTCCTTCCTTCCTTCCTTCCTTCCTTCCTTCCTTCTTTCCTTCCTTCCTTCCTTTCTCTTTCCTTCTTTCTCCTTTCTTCCCTCCCTCCCTCATTCCTCCTTCCCTCTCCCCTCTCCCTCTCTCCCTCCCTCCCTTCCTCTGTCCTTGTTTCCCTGCCTGTCTCCCACCCTCTTTCCTTCTCCCCCTCTCTTCCTCCTCCCCTCCCTTCCTTGTTTTAGGAAGCTTTCTGGGGTGCTATTCTCACCTGCCCCTTCCCCCTGCACAAAAGGCCCTGAGATCTAATGGGAAGACTCCCTCCCTGGCACCCTGGCCCTGCGGTCCCTGACAGAGACATTGATAGCACAGAACGCACTCAGTGGTGCCTACCACCCTGCCTAGCAGATAACTTCTCAGTCCATGGTCTGTGTGCTGGTGCAAGGAGCAGAGCCAGGCTCATTGTGGTGCTGGTTAAGCATTTCCGCCCAACACCCTCTTTATGTTTTCTATGATTACTAAGCACTGATGGCTAGGGCAGGGCAGGACAGAGCGAGACTTTAAGGAAATTAACTAGGAAAAACAATGCAGAGATTCTTGGGTCCCCACCTACAACTACCCCCTGAGTAACTCCGCAGAGAGGGCTTCTGGCTTTGCAACGCTTTCACCCCGTGGCTGTCCCCTGAGCTGCCCATGACCAACCTCACTACTATCTGCACAGTCTCCACTTGGAGCCTTCTGGACCTGTGTCTGCCATCACACCGCTTCCTCTCTCTGAAGCCCCATGTCTGAGTGAGAATCCAGTTATCAATCAACCAGGCAATTCCTGGGTCTCAGACTTGCAGTCCTTTCTGTTACTAGAACTCTCCAACTCTCACCACATAAAGGATGTAATGGCTGACAAGCAAACTCATGCTGGAAACAGACCCTTTGCTCCGTACCACTCAGCTGGATAGATTGCCATTGTGTATTAACGGATGGAGAGCAAAATGTGTGTGTTGTGTTGGATTCTGTTGAGTGTGTGTGTTAGTGGTATCTTCTAGGTCCTGGTGTGGAAGAAAGAGGAGGGTCCCAACTTCTGCTGCTCTGGGGCTTCCATCTGGGCTGGAAACAAGGGAACTGATCCTACTGAGGCCATTACTGCTGCCTCCAGCATTATGGCTGCTGCTGCTGCTGCAGGCAACAGGGACTCTATGGATTTTGCTGCTTTGGGTTTTTCTCTCCTTAGCTACTGTCTCAACTACTAAAAGCTGTTGTCTACCTTTTTCAGAGGCTCCTGACACTTTCTCTGCCAAAGAGAGAGAGGGATTGTCCAGTGGCTCAGGATGAATGCCGAGATCCTAGAAATAGACTACTGCAGGGAAAAGAGGATAGCACCAAAGAAGCTCTGGTTTTTGGATGCTAATCTTTTTTGTTTGTTTTATTTTGTTTATTTTGTTTTTTAAACCACACTCAATGGCACTCAGGAGTTACTCCTCAGAGATTAAGTCTGGCAGTGCTCAGAGCACCATATGGGATGCCTGGAATTGAACCCTGGTCTTGGTCGTAGAAGAAGCAAATACCCTGTGCTATCCATCGCTCAGGTCCCCAGATACTAATCTTATATAGAGTTTCCCAAGGACAACCAAGATATTAGCAGCAGCCTTAGGGGTGGGGGAGAGAATGGCAACAGCTAGACATGAGGCAGTTCCACTCTGCTACCAGCACCGCCCCCTGAAACAAATTCCGCATCTTCATTGGTCACTGAAGTTACCTGCTGGATCCCTTTTGGTCTTCTTAAATTCATCTTGCCCTTATCCAGAGGGTTCCAAAGAGTGGAGAAGGAACCTACCCCCCACCCCCCGAGCCAGGAAGACCCTTAGGAGACCAAGAGTCTTGTCCTGTGATTCTGATGGCTAAAATATCAAACCAAAATCAGGTGCTGTCTGGGTTCTATGGAAGCCTCAAGATGATCTGAATCTGGGAGCTGCTGAGGTGAAGAATTCTAAGCATGGAAGAAGCACTTAACACTTGAGCTTAGGTACATACACACAGCTCAGGGCTCTCAGTTGTTTCACACTTCCTTAGTGCCCAGAGGACTATGGAACTCTACACTGATGTTTCTTTCTGTCAACTGAGTGGGATTTGACTTTTCTTATTTATAAACCTAGAGTCATACCTTAAGTGGTTTCATGGGCAGAAAACTGGTTTCACGAGCAGGAGATTAAGCCCTATGTGCAAGATGAGGTACTGGCTTCAAGGCCTACTGCTGCCATTTTGGTAATTCTTGTTTATTTTTGTTTGGGAATCATACCCAATGGTGCTCAGGGGCTATTTCTGTATGTTTGGTGCTTTATACTCCAGGGAGTATATACATATACTCTTAGAGAACATCTATAATACCAAGTATCTTTTTGTTTGTTTTGGGACCACATCAAGCACTGCTCAGGGGTTACTTTTGGAGTGATCTGGGAGACCATATGGAATGCTGGGGATCAAACTGGGGTTGGGTCACATGCAAGTTAAGCACTCTACTCGCTGTATTGTTGGTAGCATACAAGGCAAGTGCCTTCACCCCTATACTAT
Organism: Suncus etruscus; assembly: GCF_024139225.1. Taxonomy (NCBI): domain Eukaryota; kingdom Metazoa; phylum Chordata; class Mammalia; order Eulipotyphla; family Soricidae; genus Suncus; species Suncus etruscus. The sequence goes on along the minus strand of NC_064850.1, from coordinate 1,440,276 downwards.
CTGCATCCAATCTTGACTTTTAAAATCATTTTAAAAGGGTTTTTGTTTTTGTTTTTGGCCACACCCAGTGGTGCTCAGGGGTAACTCCTGGCTCTGTGCTCAGTAATCACTCCTGGTAGGCTCAGGTATCATAGCTGAGCAGCCAGAAATGGGTCCACACTGTTGGCGTCCTGGGGCCTTGCAGGCACGACTCTGACAAATATCTCAGTCTTGTTTATTAGAGAAGCCCAGGGGCCTATGACAAACCCTAGGCCAGGAGAGAGAGAAAGAAGGAGAGAGATGGGTTGGGATCGAGGTAAGGTCAGACTGAGGGCCAGGTAAAAGGATGCAGCCAACTGTAGCCAAAGGTCTGACCAAATCAGGGAGAAAAGCCACAGTAGAAATGGTTCAATCCACTTGCTCCTTCAACTGTCTCCACTCCACCACTCTCCAGCTCAGTCTGGAGGTGTGAGGGGCTTAAAGACTCTGCTGGCCAATCACGATTAGGGTCTTATTTAAAGGGGCAGACCCCTTTTATGGCTGGCTGGTGCTGGACTTGTAGGACTAGACTCTGGGACCACATGGGATTGAACCCGGGTCTGCTCCACACAAGGCAAAGGCCCTTCCCACTGTGCTATCACTCCAGCCACTAAAATAATTATTTTAATAAGGAACCTTGAATTGTTCATCTTGTATAAGGCCCCCAAAATTCTGTTTTAAGTCCTGTAAATACAGTAGTTCCACTTCATCTATGGTTTTGCTTTGTGACATTTTAGTTGATTATTGACTACTGAATCCATGGTATGTAAATATTAACACACAATAAGACTTTGAGAGAGAGATATCAAAGTCATATCATTGCCTTCAGCTTCAGGGGAAACATAGTTTATTGCCATTATAGGTCTATTTCATCATTACTTTTAATCTTTTAATATACCTGGCTAATAAATTAATTTTATCATAGTTATATCTGTGAATATGAAAAAAGACAGTCTGTGTAGGAATGGTACCGTTACTATTTCAGGCATTCACTGGGAGTTTTCTTGACGTATATTCCCACAGATAAGGGGGGATTATTACAGACCTTTTATGGGGGGGGGAGTTATACCTGGTGATACTTGGGGGTTACTTCTGGTGGTGTTCAGAATTCATATCAAGGTTGGCCACATACAAGGCAATCTCTTTTAATCCCTTATTTCATGAGTCATTGAGATGGAGATAAAGTAACTTTTTTTGGACCACACCTGGTAGCACTCAAGGATTCCTCCAGGTTCTTTGCTCAGAAATCGCTCCTGGCAGGCTCTGGGAACCATAAGGAATTGCTGAGGATCAAACCCAGGTCTGTCCCGGGTCGGCAGCATACAAGGCAAATGCCCTACCACTGTACTATCACTCCCGACCCTGAAGTAACTCTTTTAAAGTTGACGAGCTAGGTGTTGGAGAGATTGAACAGCAGGTAAGGCACTTGTCTGACATGCAGCTCACCGAGGTTCAATCCCTGGCATCCTATATGGTAATGCAAGCACCGCCAGGAGTGAGTAACCCTGAGTATTGATCGCGAGTATTGGTGGGTGTGGTCAAAACCAAAACAAAACATTAATAATAAAGTTGCAGAGTTGGCTGGAGAATCCATTTTGGGACAGAAAAGTGGAGAGGAAAAGAGTGCGCATGTGCTGGGTAGGGGGAGAGAGAGGCAGGAGGAATGGTATTGCACTGCTTCTTCCACGACAGAAGAGCTGCCTAACCCAGACCCTCTTGGCTATTGTTTTCTTCCCCAGTTTCCTAACAACTCAACAGGAGAAGGGCTAGGTAGGAAAAGACTGGCTGGCATCGCAGACCAATTGTTCTGGGAAAGGCAAACATTTGCCATGTTGCCAACGCCGACCTCATTTCCCAATTTCCCCAGCTGCTTTGTTGACATAGCAACAGTGAATTCTGAAAAGGTGGTTATAATATTAATACGGATTTCATGGTGGGCTTGCCCTGTGTTCCTCCCTCACCTTGTGATCCAGGTTGAAAAGAGGTGCGTTTGGCACCAGGCCACTGAAATTCAGAACCCCGAGGCCCAGTTCTCTGAGTGGGAGAGGGAAAGGAGCGAGGTACCTTCATCAGCACTTTCAGACAATTGGCAGAAAGGTGGGGTACTTCAGCTCCCCCAGCCTTCCCCGCCCTCCCCAAGTGATGTGACTGCCTGTAGATATTGTAAGTGAAAGCAGAACCTGGGGATCCATTTCCATCCTCCTACTACTCGGGGTGTTAAATGTGGCACCTGTGAACCATTGTGTAGAAAACCAATTATACCTTGGGCCCAGTGATAAGAATTCGTCCCCTCCTGAGCTCCATTTTCAAAAGGCTTCAAAAGGCTTCCCACCTCTTTCCTTTTTCCGATGCAAATGAGCAACAATCAGGAAATTTGCATGCCAAGTTCCAACGAGGCCTTCCAGCGAGTAAATGGTCATATTTATTAGTACTAGCCAACCATAGTAGATGAGTAAGAGGCATTTAATATGTGCCTGGTGAACGTGTTGCATTTCTGTAGCCCCTGACAGCTTTCAAAGTCTCATTGTCCCCTCAGTACACCCAAAGTGTCCAAGTTGGAAAGAAAACGTGAGTGACTCCTGGCTAGCTCTGTCTTTCCTGGTGGACCAATTGACAAGGGCAAAATAGATGAAGTACTAAGTACTTGCAGGAAAATGAAATAAAGGGCTAGGAGTGAAAGTATAGTGGGCAAAGCCCTGGTCTTGCATGTAGTCAAGCCCAATTCTCTCTCTAGTTTAATTCCTTGCTCTACATATAATTCTCCAAGCACCGACATGACTGGCGCAAGAGCACAGAACCAGGAGTAAATTATGGGCACTGCCCCCTCCCTCCCCCCCCCAATAAAGTGAAATGAAAACATCTAAAATACTCAAAAGATTTAGTTTATGTATAATAGGTAGGCACATGTTTCTGTCATGGATAGTAACTCAATTTCTTTTAGATTTTTTTTTTTGGTTTCTTTAATATAACTATAGACTCACACATAATAGGAAATAAGAGCCATTTCCCCCAGAAATGGCATCTTGCTGAACCACAGAACCACATAAGAACCAGGATTCTGAAACTGTATATTGACTACATGTAAGGCAAGTGAGTTACCTGTTCTACTATCTCTACAGACCCCAGTTGTTGTTGTTTTAAATAAGAAATAAAAATGAGGGCCCGGAGAGATAGCACAGTAGCGTTTGCCTTGCGAGCAGCTGATCCAGGACCTAAGGTGGTTGGTTCGAATCCCGGTGTCCCATATGGTCCCCTGTGCCTGCCAGGAGCTATTTCTGAGCAGACAGCCAGGAGTAACCCCAGAGCATCGCCGGGTGTGGCCCCAAAACCAAAAAAAAAAAAAAAAAGAAATAAAAATGAATTTATTGTTTGGTTGTTTTTTGTTTGTTTGTTTGTTTTTTTGTCCACAGCCAGCAGCACTCAGGGATTACTCCTGGCTCTGAGCTCAGAAATCATTTCTGGCAGACTTGGGGGACCATATGGGATGGCAGGGATCGAACCCGGGTAGGTCCCAGGTTGACCTCATGCAAGACAAATGCCCTACTGCTGTGCTATTGCTCTGGCACCCCCAATTGGACTTAAATTAAAACATTGATGTCAATTTAAATTTAAAGCATTGATGCCAATGCTATAATTTGTGATTCTTACCATCTGGTCCATTAAATAATTTATTTAATAAAAATTACTTATTAAATAAATCCTATTTCTTTTTTAAGTAAATATGAATTGAATTTCACAATGATCAATAGTAAACAGTTTTTTAACTACTAAACAGGGTTGTTTTTTCTCTTTTTATCTTGGTAAATATATCAAGCAAATTTAATGAATTATTGCACATATTTGATGGAATAGTCTACGCATGGGCATTCAAGTGTGAGCCACTGGTGTTACATGCTGGCATCAGGTGTTATACACATTGAGGCAGACAGGAAGACTGGCAGTGGGTTCTCTTTGTTACTCAGAAGAGCCATTTCACCCAGGTCAGTACCCCCATGAAAACACAGCCTCTGCTTTGCTCTATGCTTGTGCATTTCTTCCAGTTAATGAGACACATCAACAGCAAGCATCACCAAAGTGCAATGGTCACAATGGAAGAGCAACACAGAACTCCACTAAGCTTAGTAAATGAAGATGGCACTTTGAAGACCCAAGAAGTATCCCTGAGAACAGAAAACCCTCTCTGATAAGGGTCTTGTAGAGGAAATGTTAAAGATGTACAGGAGTTCAAAGAAATCATGGATGGACAGCCAATAAGACTCAAGAAAATATGAGAGTTGAAATGAGATAATTTGGGGGTTGGATCACAGTGAGGAAGGTGTTTGACCTGTATGTGGCCGACCTGGGTTTGATCCCCAGCATCCCATAAGGTTCCCTGAGTCTGCGAGGAGCCATCTCTGAGCACAGAGCCAGGAGTAACTCCTGATTGCCACTGGGTGTGGCCCCAAAATCAAAAGCAAAGCAAAGAAAAGAAGAGAAAACTTTAAACAAATGACAAAATTGAAAAACTTGGTAGGAAAAATAAAAAACTCATTAGAAGCTCTCACCAGCAGAATAACAGCTGCTGAGGATAGACTCAATGAGCTTGAAGATAAACTGCAGAACATTCAGACAACAGCAGAAGAGAGAAAAGAGTTTAAAATAAATTAACAGGGGCCCGGAGAGATAGCACAGCAGTGTTTGCCTTGCAAGCAGCCGATCCAGGACCAAAGGTGGTTGGTTCAAATCCCGGTGTCCCATAGGGTCCCCCGTGCCTGCCAGGAGCTATTTCTGAGCAGACAGCCAGGAGTAACCCCTGGGCAACCCTGGATGTGGCCCAAAAACCAAAAAAAAAAAAAAAAAAAAAAAAAGAACAGAAAATGAAAAAAAAAACTCAAAGTAAACAAACATGACAATAGAACTTTGGGATAAATTCAACAATGTGTTTTCAAAATACTGGTGAATTTAAATGTTATACATTCTGGAAGCAGGTTCTTTAACAGATCCATGATTTGCAATATTTTCTCTCACATTGTAACTTTTTTAAATCAACATAACAGGTTCTTTGATAGAACAAATTTTCTACTTTTGAAAAAAATTCAATAATCATCTTTCTCTTTTATGTATGTTTTTTGGGGGAGTGTCATGTAGCTCCTAAAGCTTCCCCCCTATGTTTACTTCTAAAATTTTCCTTTTCTTTTAGAGACATACCCAGAGATGTTCAGGACTTACCTCTGGCTCTGTGCTCAAGATTTATTCTTGATAAAGCTTAGGGGACCATATGGAGTGCAGGGAATTAAAACCAGTCAACTCAATACAAGACAAGCTCCCTGCCTGCTATACTTTCTACTTCTAAGGTTTTATTTGATTTGCTTTGTTTTTGTTTTGGGGCCACACCCAGCAGTGCTCAGGGGTTACTCCTGGCTATCTGCTCAGAAATAACTCCTGGCAGGCACGGGGGACCATATGGGACGCCGGGATTTGAACCAACCACCTTAGGTCCTGGGTCGGCTGCTTGCAAGGCAAACGCCGCTGTGCTATCTCTCCAGCCCCTCTTCTAAAAGTTCTATAGTTTTCCATATGAGACTACGACCCACTTTAAGTTGTTTTATTGACTCTATTCTCAGGAATCACTTATGGCAGAGCTGACAGAACCAGGGTCAACTGCATGCAAGGCAAGTGCCTTAAGCCCTCTACTATTTCTCTGGCTAAGTTCATTTTTATCTGAGATATAAGTTGCAGGTTGCTTCTGCCTTCCATCCCTAGACACCCAGGGTTGTCCAATTGCTCCACTACCAGCAACCTTGAAAAGGCTTGAAAATTCCTCTATGGAATTTCTTTGTCACCCTGTTGGAATCCCGTTGTGCATATTTGCATGGCTCTGTTTCTGGGTCCTGTTCTGACTTGTTTCTATCAGCCTTTTGTGATAGGTGTCAGTGCTGACTTCCTTTCACAGACAAGTACACCATCATGGTGTGGAAGCCTGGTCTATTTTTTTTTTTTTTTTTGGTTTTTGGGCCACACCCAGGGTTGCCCAGGGGTTACTCCTGGCTGTCTGCTCAGAAATAGCTCCTGGCAGGCACGGGGAACCATTTGGGACACCAGGATTTGAACCAACCACCTTAGGTCCTGGATCAGCTGCTTGCAAGGCAAATGCCGCTATATTATCTCTCCAGGCCCGGAAGCATGGTCTTTTACCAAGCCATATCTGGGCAAGCAGTGAGCACTAGTCAAAGCCTCTACTGATAACCAGTGAAAACTATATTAAAGCAGAGGATCAATGATGTTAGGGTTATTCTTAAGAGTCAAATCAGAAAGAAACCCTCCAACTTGTCAGAGAAGCACCAAGAAATAAAAGAATCTTGGGTTAATGAAGAGATTGCAAAAGCATTAGTGATTCTAATTGGTTCAATAAACATCATTTCTCTAACAACCATCATCTGTTATATAAACTAACCACCAGGTGAAGAAAACTGTCAATGGTAGTCCTTTGCCTGTTGACAGACAGCTGTGGTGTGAAGGAGTATTTTAGAGGCTTTTGAGCTGCAGATTCTTCTAGATCACATGCAATTGGCCTTGAAGAGGAGTCTCAGAGCATAAACTGCTTTTATTTTTCTTTCCTTATTTCTATTCTCCCTTAACTTCTACATATGTTCCTTTACCACTCTGCTCTATTTTATGATCTTCTTTCACATTTGTTTTGTTTCAGTATCCTGGAGAATTTTGATGCAAACAGTCATTAGATAACCAAGAAGATTAAGAAGTTTTTGTTTTGGATAGCAGTGGTAGAGTGTTTGCCTTGCTTAAGATGACCTGGGTTCAATCCCCAACGTCCCATATGATCCCCTGAACCATTCCCCTGAACCAGAAGCAATTTCTGAGCACAGAGCACAGAGCCAGGAATAGCCCTTGAGAGCTGTCAGTGTGTCTTCCCCTCTAAAACCATTTTTGTTTATTTTTGTGAGTCTGTTTACTGACCACCTCTGCCTCAGTTCAGGAGCTACTCTGGGCTCAGTACCTAGGGGTCACTCTCAGCAATGCTCTAGGAAAATGAGATGTCCAGAACTAAACCCAGTGTTTCATACTCTGTTAGCTGAGCTATATCCCTAGCCCTGAGTCAGGTTTTTAAAAATATGACAAAGCTTTTATAGTTCGGGCTCATTTGAAAGAACTGAGAAATATTGAAGTACCCTTTATTGACTTTTTCCTCATTTCCATGACTGAATGTGATTTACTAGAGATTTCATTGAGTATTCATATCATAAAAATTGCTGTACAGTATCTATAAGTAGTTTCTGAACTCTGAAATATTCCCTTGTGATAAACAAACAAACCCTAAGTTGTAGAAATCATTGCATCTTCAAAGTCAAGTTGTTTAAACAGAAGAGAATTTTTATGTAGTGTGTTTAAGCATCACACATTGTGTTGAAATTCTGGCATGTAGGACTGAAATTGTCACTCTCATTTTCTCTAGTGGTCAAAATTAAGGTTAAGCAGTCAATTAACCTGGCTAGGATGATGGTCCAAAAATCTGAAACATGTGCTTTGCTTTTTTTTGGGGGGGGGCACCCGGCGGTGCTCAGGGGTTACTCCTGACTGTCTGCTCAGAAATAGCTCCTGACAGGCACGGGGGACCATATGGGACACCGGGATTCGAACCAACCACCTTAGGTCCTGGATCGGCTGCTTGCAAGGCAAACACCGTTGTGCTATCTCTCCGGGCCCGAAACATGTGCTTTGCATGAAGGAGTCTTGCACTTGGTCCCCAACACTAACTACTCCTCAAGTACCACCAGATAAAACCCCAAAATACAAACAAAAGCAACTCGATAAACAGCAAATAAGCAATCTAAAAGGAGCGGTTCTTTGATCTCACCAAGATTAACCTAATCTTTCCCCACCAGCAGCTGGTCCAGATTGGATAGATGGCAGAGATGCCCCAGCACCATTCACCTGTGGGTCCCCTGACCTGTGGAATGGGCTGTGAGTAACACTGATGAGTCTTAGTCAGAATTTAATATTAGGCTGATTGCCTGTGATCCGCCATGAGTCTTTCAAGGCCACAGCAATCATACAAGAGTGCTCGGAGACAGCAGTGCCCACCAAGGCCCTGAACTAAATCACAGTCCTATGTAGGGAAGTCTCTGAGCCAACTTCAAGGGAAATAAGAACAAAATCTTGCTGTGCGAGACCATTGAGATTTGGGGATGACTTCTGATATAATTTAACTTAAACCATGACCTTCTTCTAGCTAGATGTGTGCTAAAGCCCGATGGGTTCTTAGGAAGATGTTTTCCCTGAAAGAAGCCACAGAAAGAGGTAGGCTTCCTCCTCTGCGTTTTGGACTGGTCACTCTGTAATCTTCCAATCTTAGAGAGAGGTTAACACTTTTTTTTTATCTTGGGCCACACCTGGTGATGCTCAGGGGTTACTCTTGGCTATGTGCTCAGAAATAGCTCCTGGCTTGGGGGACCATATGGGACTCAGAGGGACCGAACCACGGTCCGTCCTAGGCTAGTGTGGGCAAGGCAGATGCCTTACCACTTGTGCCACTGCTCCAGCCCAGAAGTTAACACTTTCAAGAGCAGAAGAGAGGGAGAAGAGAGAGAGGGGGGGGGGAAGGGAGGGAGAGAAAGGGAGAGAAAGAGAGAGAGAAAGAGAGAGAGGAAGGGAGGGAGAGAAAGGGAGAGAAAGAGAGAAAGAGAGAAAGAGAGAGAGAGAGAGAGAGAGAGAGAGAGAGAGAGAGAGAGAGAGAGAGAGAGAGAGAGAGAGAAGATGGGCCTGGATATGAGAGATGTTGGTAGTTTTTAAACTACTGAATCGACCAGTACTGGAAGGCCACACCTTTTCTGTTATAGGAGATAATGCATCTCTTTATTTATGCTTCCAAATGATTTGGAATTGACTACTTGCAATCAAAAGTATCCTAACTGAAATCAGGGTGATTAGAAATATAAGATTAAACTTGTTTCCTTATGCCATAACTACTACCTTAAGAGAAAAGGTATCATAGAAAGTACCATCTATCAGCTCATTAAATAGAAAACTAAATTTAAAATCTGATGGCAGAAGGGCCAGAGATGGTACAGGGAGTAAAGCACTTGTCTTTCACACATATGACTCAGGTTCCATCCCTGGCCATGCCTCTGGTCTCCCAAGCACCACCAAGAGTGATCCTTGAGCACAGGGTCAGAATTAAGTCCAAAGCATGACTATATCTGGCTCAAAGCAATGGAAAAGAAGAAAAAAAGATGGTGGTATGTTTCTAGAGAGACAGTTGAAGCATAAACCTTGCATGTGGCTTGCCTAGGTGCAGTCCCTAGCACAATGGGGTCTTGAGCACAAAGTAAGGAGTGATCGAGCACAGAGTAGGAAATAGTTTTGGAGCACCTTCAAGGGTAGGCCGATGTCCCCACAATAATCATAAGTAAATAAAATAAATCAACTAAAAATTGTTCCAGATGCTTTATGGTGGCACTCAATCCTGAAGCAACATTTTTTGTTTGTTTTGGGGCCACACCTGGTGACACTCAGTGGTACTCCTGGTTATGCACTCAGAAATCGCACCTGACTGGGGGGACTATCTGAGACGCCGGGGGATGGAACCCAGGTCCATCCTGGATCAGCCACGTGCAGGGCAAACGCTCTACCCCTGAGCTATCGCTCGGGCCCATGGAGCAAAGTTCTTTTGCAGAGCTCCTGGCCTGCTCGGCTCAGCCCACAGTCCCAGTGTTGTGTCTTCTGTATTTCTGACAGATGAGAGAGCTTGCTGGCTCCAGGCAACATCTTTTCTTTTGTATGGGAGTCAGCAGGAGGAGTACATATTTGGAAATGTGCCAGGACTACTTACAGCTCAGTGCTTAGGCGTCATTTCTGATGCCCATTCCCAGGAGGGAACCTGAGGATTCTATCTGCAAAACTTTGGCCCAGCCTACCACCGGGTTATCCCTTTGGCCCTGGAATTTGGTATTCTTGACAGAACACTCCCACCCTGTGCCTATAAGAGGGGGTCCCCTAACTTAAGTGACTTGTTATCCCTTTCCAGAAAAACAAACAAACATTGTTCAGCACCTGGAAAATTATACTGGAAATCCATCTTCTTTAAGTGAACACACAGGAAACATCTTCCCTGATCTGGAGCAGTGACACAGTGGGTAGGGCTTTGGTCTTATATACAGCTGATTTCTGGCACCCATATGGTCCCCTGAGCCTACTAGGGGTAATTTTTAAGCACAGAGCCAGGAGTAACTCCTGAGCACTGCCAGGTATGGCCCCAAAACCAAAAAAGAAAAAAAAAAAGGAAGAAAACATCTTCCCCCACACCTCAATTGTACCTGAGTCTGTTACTAGAGACCTGGGTCATTCTAGAGGAGTCCCCTCCTGTCCCCTGCCCCTCAGCCCATGATGATATTGCCAGGTGGGAAAGTCATCTCAGAAGAATCTTTGGAAGAAGTTGATGCAGGCCCAAATAACAGCTGCAAATGAGAACAGCTAGAACTGGCCAGAACAAACTTAACAAGAAGCTCAGAGTGGTGCCAGGGGCAGGACGCCATTGGGAGGGTGTCTGCAATGACAGAGTATTCCTTAGAATGAACATTCACCATGAGATGTGGCTTTTTTTTACTTTCCCTAAATTATAATTTAATGACACAAGTTTGTTTGTGTGTGTGGTGCCAAAGATTAAACTCAGGACCTCATTCATAAAAGGTAAGTGCTCAACCCTTGAGCTATATCCCTAGTACCTATTATATTATTCTTAAAATGACTTTTGCTTTGTTTTGGGGTCACACCCAACAATGCTCAGTGGTTATTCCTGGCTCTGTCCTCAGGAATTAGTCCTGGTGGTGCTTAGCAGACTTAATGGTATATGTATATAGCCCCTAATATTTTATTTTTATATTAAATTATGTTTCTATTTGGCCCATTCTATTTAGCACACTTAGATGACATTAGATAGATTGCACAATTAACTGTTATCTATCATAGGGAGAGCTAACTTCTTTTGTGTTCCCTTACTCATTCACCCATCCAAAATAGATTTATTGAAGGGTCCAGGAGGATGGATCAGTGACGCAGAGAGCCGGCTTTGCACGTGTGAGGCCATGAGTGTTCAGATCTCCAGTTCCACACTCACACAAACCAGGTCTGTTTGTGGCAACTTTGCTGTTTGGCATCATGCAACAGCATATGTGATTTTGGGTACACAGCCAGATGTATGTGTATACTTGTGTGTGTTTTTGCCTCACATGCACAATTAAGGTATACAACCTCTAGTGGGCATCACAACAAATCATATCAAAAGAAGATAGACTGTTGCTGAACTCAGTATGGTGGCTATAAGCATGTCATCACAGTCTAAAACTCTAGCATGGTAGGCTTGGGCACTCTGGGGAGGACCACCGTTGTACTCTAATATCCTCTAATAAAACCCTCCCTCACAGAGAAGTGTTTTCTGAGATTAAAAGGAAATTTTTTAAAAGTCCTGTTTAAAAAACAGGACTTACTAGGGGATAGAGAATGGGAGTAGGGCTAGGAGGGTTGGGGTAGACCCCATAATCACTTTATTTTTTTATAATAAATTTATTTATTTAAAGAAAATGTGGGGCCGAAGAGATAGCACAGTGGCGTTTGCCTTGCAAGTAACTGACCCCGGACCTAAGGTGGTTGGTTCGAATCCCCGCGTCCCATATGGTCCCCTGTGCCTGCCAGGACCTATTTCTGAACAGATAGCCAGGAGTAACTCCTGAGCGCCACTGGGTGTGCCCCCCCAAAACAAAAAAAAAAGAAAAAACCCAAACAAACAAAAAAGAAAATGTATCACTTAGTTGACATAACTGATCATAATACATTTGTTTCGGGATGACAGAAAGCGAAGTTATTAAAAAATAGAAAGAAATTAGAAAATCTCAAAAAGGAATTGGAAAAAGAAGAGAGTTCATTAGCAGTTATATTCTTGAAAATTGTTGTATCACCAATAAAGTCGTTAATACAATAGCAGAAGGTTTAGAATGCCGTTATCATTCTATAAAACCGTCAGTAAGATGTAGGAGTCCCAGATTCTATGCCCTGTACCGCCTGGTCTGCCAAATGTGGCTTCCCAAAGGCTAAATTACAAAGTAAAATTGGTGGGGCTGGAGAGATAGCACAGTTGTAGGGCATTTACCTTGCACACCGCCAACCTGGGACTGACCCAAGTTGGATCCCCAGCATACCATATGACACCCCTCCCCCCGCCCCAAGCCTGCCAGGAGCAATCTCTGAGCACAGAGCCAGGAGTAATGCTTGGACGCCACTGGGTATGCTCCAAAACAAAAGAAAAAATTAAAATAGGAAAAACCGAACATACAAATATGAGCCGGAAGTGAAGACACTCTATTGCATGTGGCTGATTCTAATATCATCCTTAGTACCCCCATGTGGTCCTCTGAACTCTGCCAGGAATGACCCCTGAAAATAGAACCACAGAAATAACCTTTTGAGTACTGTCGCATATGGCCAACCACCCCCAAGAAATAACACCCCACTCCACACACAAAGCCACTGTAGTTTTTTTTTATTTGTTTTGGGCCAGACCTGGGGGTGTTTCAAAGTTACTCTCAACCTGGTGCCTGAGGGTGCTCCAGGCGGTGCTCAAAAGTCATGTCCCAGAGATCAGATCCCTTCTCCTGCAAAAAAAAGCATGTACTCCAATCTGTTGATCTATCTCTCTGGCTCTTAAAAAAAATTAACACAATAGCAACCAAGATAGAAAAGGTGTTTACCTTGAGATATCCCAGAACTGAGAGCCTGAGATAAGGGTCTGTATGCACACAGATCATGCTGAGAGGTAAATTTGGAGGCTGGATGGGAAGCCGGAATGAATGCATCAGGGAGGAAGGACAGGCCAATCCCAAGAGTGTGCCTTGGGACTTGGTGATTTACCTCCAAGGACCAGGGGCTCTGTGCCCTGGGGACTGTCCGAGGAGCCATGGAATGACACTGGGAGCAGGAATACTAACCTCATTCTCCCCAGTGGTCCACGCTGGCTCAGTGGGCCCAAAAGATGGTATGAAAGTTGTTTGTCCTGCATGTGGTTGTGGCCACAAACCAGTTTTAAACTCCCTAGCACGGAGGATGGTTCCCCCATCCTCCCTGAGCACAAAGCCAGAGTGATCCCTCAACACTGCTCGTGTAGGTCTCCCTCCAGATGGTTTTCTCTGGCAAGAGAGGCTCCCTGATCCCTGAGCTGCTCCTGTGGATGAGAGCAGAGGAAAGGCCCAGACAGTAGGACCAGGAAATCCGGTTGTCCAGAGGTAGCCCAGTAACAGCAGGTATTGAAAGGTGACCTGGGGTCCCAAGTGAAACCGTGGGAGTCCTTCAGGCCTAAGGAAGTGTCTTAAAAGGGAGAACATGTCACTATTTCTTTAGGCCGAAGTCCCCCAAAGAACAATGTGCCCAGTTTATTTTTGTTTTTTTGTTTTTGTTTTTGGGTCACACCCGGTGGTGCTCAGGGGTTACTCCTGGCTCTGTGCTCAGAAATTGCTCCTGGCTTGGAGGACCAAATGGGATGCTGGGGGATCAAACCGCGGTCAGTCCTAGGTTAGCACGTGCAAGGCAAATGCCCTATCACTTGTGCCACCGCTCCATGCCCAACAATGTGTCCGGTTCTTATCAGGGAGAACATGTCACTATTTCTTTAGGCCAAAGCCCCCAAAGAACAAGGTCTTCAATTCTCAACAGGTCTGGGCTGAGCTTTCCATAGGATGGGGGCTGGTTGCAGGATGAGGTTCAAGGGGGGTGCAGAGGAGCTAACAAAAGTGGGGACAGTGAGTGGTGCTGGAAAGGGAGGACCAGAGGCCAACCGGGGTCCTGGTGGGATTTCCCCAAGTATGGAGGGGACATGTCCAAAGCTAAGCTAAGTTCACACAGAACTCTCCTGGCGCAGGCGGAGCTGCCCCTAGACGACCAAGGTGAGGCAGGCAGGCCCACAGGCTTGAGCAGTTCAGAGAAGCCACCACTCTGAGCGTTTTCTCTTGCCCCCTTGCAAACTCCGGCCATTGCTCATGCTTGAAACCTAAGACTCGCTTCCCCCGAAGGTGAGGCCGGTTTCTCACCAGCCCGTCCTCTGAACAGCCTTCTCAGTGCTTCACCAAACTTGGGTTTCATTGGAATTGGGTTACACCATTGCTGCTTTGAACACACGATCCTCCTCAGCTGGGAGCTCACACACCCACCGCCTCTGTGGCCGGAACTCTGCACTCGAATAGAAAACTGTCAGAACCACTCGGCGTCAGGGCTGACTCCTCTTTCCTGGTAGGTGCTGGAAAATACCCGAGGTGTGTTTGAAAATAAACGCCAGCGTGTTTTTATCCCAGAAGGCTGGGCCTGAAATTCCTTAGGCAACCTGGCCCCGCATACTCCCGTTGGTGTATTTTTTTTCTTTTTTTGCACATGCCAACCTGGAATTATGAAGATATGTAAGATCTAAATTCCCAGACTGGAAGACAAAGAGATAAAAAAAAATAAGAAATGAAAGGAGAAGAAAGAAAGGAAGGAAGGAAGGAAGGAAGGAAGGAAGGAAGGAAGGAAGGAAGGAAGGAAGGAAGGAAGGAAGGAAGGAAGGAAGGAAGGAAGGAAGGAAGGAAGGAAGGAAGGAAGGAAGGAAGGAAGGAAGGAAGGAAGGAAGGAAGGAAGGAAAGGAAAGGAAAGAAAGAAAGAAAGAAAGAAAGAAAGAAAGAAAGAAAGAAAGAAAGAAAGAAAGAAAGAAAGAAAGAAAGAAAGAAAGAAAGAAAGAAAGAAAGAAAGAAAGAAAGAAAGAAAGAAAGAAAGAGAAAGAAGAAAGAGTGAAGAGAAGAAAAAGGAAGGAAGGAAGGAGGGAGGGAGGGAGGGGGAGAAAAAGGAAGGAGGGAGGGAAAAGAAGAGAAGAAGAAAGGAAAGCATGGAGAGGGAAAGAGAAGAAATCTTTTAAGTCCTAGATTTAAAGGGAATGGGGGAGAGGGAATTAGATCTAACAGTGCTCAGGGGCTACTTCTGATTCTGTGCTCAAGGGTCATTCCTGCTAGCTCTCTCTCTCTCTCTCTCTCTCTCTCTCTCTCTCTCTCTCTCTCTCTCTCTCTCTCTCTCTCTCTCTCTCTCTCTCTCCCCCCCCCGTGTGTGTGATTGTGAAATCAAACTACAAGGCAAGTGACTTAATGCCCATACTATCTATCCAGCTCCAGTCCTAGACTCATGACACTGTTACCACGTCTGCTATGCTCCATGAAAGTCCCCTCATGCAGAAGACACAGTAATACTCTCATTGAAAGTCACACCAAGTGAAGATGGTGTTGGCTTCCCCATTTTAATCCCAAGGCAATCTGAGCACATAATTTGCCCCCAGGATCACACAGTCTAAGGGAAGAACCAAGACTCTTATTTAAGTTAGATTCTAAAGCCCAGGCACTGGACATCAGACTGGGAGAAAGATTTTTACAAGTAAGAATTAAAACTTTGGGGCCGGAGAGATAGCATGGAGGTAAGGCGTTTGCCTCTCATGCAGGAGGTCATCGGTTCGAATCCCGGCGTCCCATATGGTCCTCCCGTGCCTGCCAGGAGCAATTTCTGAGCCTGGAGCCAGGAATAACCCCTGAGCACTGCCGGGTGTGACCCAAAAACCACAAAAAAAAAAAAAGAATTAAAACTTTGGCGACAGTGATGGTACAGTACTGCACAGTATGCAGTTTATGCCACTTTATCTCTAGCACCTAGTAGACCCCAAGCACCAATCGGGAGCAGCCTGGGTAATCCCTCTGACAGCAATCTTGCATTCTTGCATTGGCTCACTTGTTTGAAAATTTCAGGGAGCATCCCTGAGCACTGCTAGGGAGGTAAAAATAAACAAGCAGAAAAAAAAAATTAGGGGGACAGAGAGATAGTAGAGGAGGTAGGCACTTGCCTTGATTGTAGCCAGTCCTGGCACTGTATATGGTCTCTTGAGCACCTCCAGAGGTTACTTCTGAGCTCACAATCAGGAATATCCCCTCAGCATTGGGAGTTGTTTTAAATCCCACCCACCCTTTAAAAAAGAGAATAAAAATATTCCTCAGGGGCCAAAGTGGTAGCACAGTGGTAGGGTATTTGTCTTGCATATGACTGACACTGGACAGATGTGGGTTCGATTCCCAGCTTCCCATATGGTCCCCAAAGCCACTCAATTTCTGAGTGTAGAGCCAGGAGTAACTCCTGACTGCCACCAGGTATGGCCCAAAAATGAAACAAAACAAAACAAAAAAAATATTCCTTGATAAAATAGCTCCTCTTCAAAGGTGAGTCAAGTGATTCTTGGGCTGGAATACTCAGAGGGCTGGAGTAAGTGCTTTGTATTAGGAGGTCTGGGTTCAATCCCTGGTACCTCCAGATGAGACCCAAAAATAATCAAACACTTGCAGGTTTTCTATAGCTCCTTCTACCTACTCTGGGCCCTCTGTTTATTGAGCAGACATATTTTCTGTTTTCTTATAGAATTGCTCTTCTACAAAATCAGCAGATCTAGCCTCCACCTCTACCAGGCCTTCCAGCAAATCACAGCCAATTAGACCTGCTATGGATGGGGTCATGCCATCCAGCCCCTTGTGACACAGAGGGAGTCCCCAGAGATTAAACCTCCTTTACTCTCTGGGCTGAGGACTGCTTGCTCATTTTTTTTTTAATTTTTTATTTTTAATTATGAGAACAATGATGTAAAGAGGACAAGGTAAAGTTACAGTGGAAGGACAATCGTCCATAAACAGAGTTCTCAGAAGAAATCCCCTTGATGACGCCTAAATATTGAACTTACAGTCAAAGAACATTAAGAAAAATAAGGCAGAACCCATGTACAATTACTTTGTCCACAAGTCCCCAGATTGTAGTACATTGTAACATTTCTTAGCGGTACACAAAGCAATCTAAAGCCATGAAATTTATGTGACTCCTTAAACATTGAAGGCATAGTACTTTTTTATATTTTCATGCACATGCATATTGGTTTAAGTTAACATCAAAAGTTTAAGAGGTATTTTTTTTGTGTGTGGGTTAGAGTCAAAGGAGCACAGTAAAAACTGTGTTAGAGTGGCAAATATTGTTTCCATAAGCCCACCAAAATATGGGGGGCATGGAAAGGAAAAGCCTTGGTCCAAATACAAGGAGACCCTACCCCTGAAGTTTTCTGGCATAAGACCAACTCTAGGCTCCAGGCAAACTAGTTTGCTCAATCCAAGTCATTGTCTGTAGTGCCAATACAGTTTTATTTTTCATGCTGTCTCTATTGTTGGCATCAGGTTTCTGTACTAAAGATCCTGGAATCTGCACATCCTACATTGAAGTCAGGCTGGTGTGACGTATCCTCTAGTTTCACCTCACAATTAAGGGGCAATACAGAAAGCCCAGTCCAGTAAACATTGTTGTTGTTAAGTCTTCTCAGGTTAAGGGAAGTTTCTTTTGAGTAGGTCGATGTCAGAGCAGCCGGACGGTCGTCCTTGGATGTTTCGTAGATGTCTTCCCTAGATAAGGGGTGAATGGAGAATGCCCATTGTTCTGAGGCCTGTGCCAGGTCATTATGTTAATGTTCAGGGTGTAAGGTCCCATTGCACTACGAGATTTGTGTGTTCCCATCTCTATTAGATAAGAACTTATTTGTATGTAAACTGTTTTCCCGTTTTAATGTGCGTAAGCAAACAAGAAATAAAGCCACGTGTCATTATCGGAGTATATGGGGGCATAAGAACACGTTCAACAATACCCATGACTTGGTTCAAACATAAGAATTAAACTGAGGGACTCTTTCACCAAATTCCCTATTGAAAAGTTCAGAAAGAGAAGAAAAGATTAAAAAAATAAAAAGGGGGGCCCGGAGAGATAGCACAGCGGCGTTTGCCTTGCAAGCAGCCCATCCAGGACCAAAGGTGGTTGGTTCGAATCCCGGTGTCCCATATGGTCCCCCGTGCCTGCCAGGAGCTATTTCTGAGCAGACAGCCAGGAGCAAGCCCTGAGCACCGCCGGGTGTGACCCCCCCCCCAAAAAAAAAAATAAAATAAAAAGGGACGGGCAGCTGGCAGGCTCCCCCATGTGCCAGCGGCCTCGTGGTCCGGCCTAGGGTAGGGGGGCCCGGATCTGGGTCACCCGACCCCCCTCTCCCCCATTCCTCCGGATCTCCAGTAAGGATTGTTGGTGGAACTGTCCCTCAGTTTGATGCCTATGATTGAACTATGTCATGGAAATTTCTGGTCTTGTTCCTATTGCCTCCAGATGCACCAATAACGCCCCATGGCATTGATCCTTGTTTGCATAGACACATTAAAATGGGAAAACACCATACATACAGATAAGTTCTTATCTAATAAATCTCAGTACAATGTACCTTACACCCTGAACATTGATATAATGACCTGGCACAGGCCTCAGAATAATGGGCATCCTCCATTCACGCCGGAACCAGGCAAGCTATCCACGAAACATCCAAGGTCTCTTATAGCAACAGCTGGAAGCAGTCCTCTACCAGGAAAGACACTACCAAGAGTCTGACATCGACCTCTCAAAAAGAGACTTCCGTTTACACTGAGAAGACTTGACAGCAACAATGACCTGCTCTACAGGACATGGTTCTCTCTAGTGCCCCTTAAGTGTGAGGTGAAACGAGAGGATGCTCTGCACCATCCTGACTGCAATATGGGATATGCAGACTCCAGGATCTTTAATACAGAAGCATGATACCAACAACAGAGACTATGTGAGGAATGGAGGTATATTGCCACTACAGACGATGACTTGAATTGGACAAACTAATTTGCCTGGAGCCTAGAGTCAGTCCTGTGCCAGGAAACTTCAGGGGTAGGGTCTCCTTGTATTTAGACCATAATTTGTCTTTCCATGTCCCTTATGTTTTGGTGGGCCTATGCAAACAAATGCCACTTTAATACCATTTTTTACTATGTTCCCTTGACTCCAATCCTTAAGAAAAACAAGCCACTAAAACTTTTGAGGTTAACTTAAACTAGTTAGCATGTGCATGGAACTAGAGAAATGTACTTTGCCCTCAATGTTTAAGGAGTTACATAAGTCTAATGTCTTTAGATTATATTGTGTGCTGCTAAGAAATAGTATGTACTACAACTGGGGATTTGAGGGACAAAGTAATTGTATTGTACATGGGTTCAGTTTTGTTTTTCTTAATGTTCTTTGGCTGAAAGTTCAAGGCTGGGATATCATTGATGGGACTACCGAGAATTCTGTTTATGGGTGATTGGGCTTCCACTGTAACTTTACCCTGTCCTCTTTCTTTGCATCTTTGTTGTCATAATTAAAATAAAAAAAATAATAATAAAAAAATAAAATAAAAAGGGAAATCATCAGTGTATAAGAAAATATTCAGCAAGAGTTATAGCTGTCAAAGAAAACACACATAAAATGTTGAAAAGACATACGTGTACATTCTATGCCTTTTGGAATAGTTGGGGGGGGTGTTAACTCCAGGGCACCACTATGATCTGTGACTTAGGATTCTACAGTACTTAAGTTAAAAAGGGTAAATGTGGAGTAATGATGATAGGGGGAGAAAAATGATCTTTTGTAGGGGTGTGCAAAAGGGCAGAGTACAAAATGAACATTCTGAATACACAAAAACATAATTCAATGATAGTTAGAACTATTAATGTATCCCCCGTGTGGTTTTGAAAATATACACTGGTAAGAGATTACCAGTGACTGCTTTAGTGCAACCCACAAGTAAAGCCTAGGGTAACCTTCAAGTTCCGCCGAGGGACCCACCTCGCTAGCTTGCCCAGGCATGTGGCCCGGGGAAGCCCTGGAGATCTGGAGCAAGGTGGTAGAGGGGTGCTGGGGTTACCCCGGACTGCTTTCTCTTGAGGAACCAGAATAGGAATAAAGTAATGTCTAGCGCCAAGGAGAGACTTTTACTGATGCCTTTTCTGTCTCCAGAGGCTTGTCTGTCCTGGTGCTAGAAGGCAAATGGACCCAGAGTTGAACTGTCACTTTTGACTCTGGATGATTGATTGGCAGTTCTTTATTCTGTCACACACACACACACACACACACACACACACACACACACACACACACACACACACCACACACACCAACCCTTTATAGACCCTGGGTCAGGTAAAAGATGCACCTGAAAAGTAAGAACAACCTTTTCCTTTTAACATTTTTATTGTTTTTTGTTTGTTTGTTTTTCTACTTCATCCTTGCTCTTAGTGGGGGCACTTTTCAACGCACATCTTTCTCTGTTCTGTCTGTCCTTATGTACTTCTGGTGGCTTTTTACCATCTTCTTGTGGATCAGAATCAATATTCTGCTATTCTGGCATTTGTTACTTGTGCAAATGTAGGGCTTTTTTGTTTGGTTTTGGCTTTTAGTTTTTTGGGGCCACACCCAGTGTTGGTTATGGCTTACTTCTGGCTTTGTGCTCAAGGATCACTCCTGGCAGGGGCTCAGAAGACCGTTGGGATGCTAGGGGTTGAAACCAGGCAAAATAAGTACCTACCTGTTGTATTATTGCTCCAGGTCCAGTTTTTTTTTGGGGGGGGGGCGGTGTCACAACAGTGATGCTCAGGTGTTACTCCTGGCTCTACACTCAGAAATTGCTCCTGGGACCATCTGGGATAGAACCGAGGTCTATCCTAGGTCAGACATGTGCAATGCAAACACCCTACCGCTGCACCACTGCTCCAGCCCCGGGTATTTTCTTTTTTTAATAATAATTTAAAAAATAACCTTAGGAGCTCTGCTCTCTACACAAATCAACCAAAAGAAGTGGATTACTACTAAAATCCTTTTTGTTCTAAATTGTAATCAACTATATTGGCTGCAAGGTTTGTCCATTTAAAAAATTTAATAATGGGTTTTGGTCCTCTTGGTTATATAAAAAGGGCATTTATAAATATTAATATGGAATGCCAGGGCAAGAACAATACATAACAATAATGAGAATCACAAAATCCCATCACATTTGACACTGTCATAGCACCAGCTTAGGGATTAGCAGGTTAACCTTAGAGTTAAAAATATTGCTTCATGATAAAAAAAAAAACTCAATAAAAAAAAGCTTCGCATTGCATTATACATTCCTTTTGGCTCCTTGTTTTTTTCTTTTCCCTGCAGGTTATGGAACCACTGCTTCGATGAACAATTTGGGGGAGAGTGGGTTTAGGGGAAGGTGGTCCATTGTTTGTCTATATTCTTTCTCGTCCACGTCACGCTGAGCTTGGCTTTTGTCAAATTCCAACTCCTGACTTTGCTTGAGTCAAAGGCCTGGCAATGAATACTCCCATTTTAGTTGTTTTGTTCTTTGTTTTTGTTTGTTTGTTTGTTTGTTTTTATCCACCCCAAGCTTTAGTTTAAAAAGCACAATTACACAAGGTGTCAGTTTTCATCCCTATTTCTAAATACAGCTAGTAAGAAAAAGAAATGCAGCAATTTCATAGAAAAGCCAAGCTATTGAGATCTAATCACTGCTTAAGCTGTGGCTTTATTCGGATCTGGATCGCCAATAAGGCTTAAGATGTAAATGAAGCCCAGGGAGAAAGAAAGCAAGACCTTCTGCGATGGCCTTTTCCTAGTTGTTTGGTGCCAGGGGCCCTTATCAGCCAGGGAAGGTGGTTAAACTTCGCCAGTAGCATCCCTGGAAATTGAGCTCTGTCCTGGCCCAACAAAACACACTCCCAGTCGACTTCATATGAATTGGGGCTGGGGCTGGGGTCAAAATAGATGGGTTTTGCCCAATAAATCCCAAAGATCCCTTCTAATTTCTACCCGGGGATCTTTTAAGTCGTGCTGGATGCTCTTAAGGCTACGTTGATCCACACTCAGTTTCATTAAAACTTTGTTCCTGGCTATTTTCAACCTGATAGCTTCACTAAACTAGTTCTCGGAGTGCTGGCTAAGCCGCTCTGCATAAACCGACTTTGCTGTCATGGTGGCTTCTAATATCATCTCGACACAGGCAGCGACAGTTCTGGAAATGAACCTGATCTACATGCATTCCATCCGAGCCCGGGAATTACTTTGCTTTTGCTTTTACTGGATGTCTTAGGAGGAAGAGGTGCCGTCCTCGGCGGCCCCCACCCTAAACCCTCCTGAAACCCAATGCTAAATTATCTCCCAGCCCGTATTTGTTCTGCAAGCAATCTACCCAGAACACGACTTTTATCTGCGAAGGTTTCCAACTGGGATTAACAGATGCTAAAACATTTGGGGAGGAGGGGGAGAAGGAGGAGCGGAGAAGGGAAGAGAATGAAAATTAAGGTCTCCTCTTTCCAACAATGGCCAGGCACAGAACAGAGGCCCTTCAGATGGAGGTGAAAAGCAGGGCCCCTCACTGGGGCACACCAGAACCTGGCTTGACTGCCATGCACATGAATTTTAAAGTATTAAAAAGAAAAATAAAAAGTGGGGGAGGAAGTAACAATAAACAGAACCGAATACAACAAAACGAAAAGACATTCTTGGTTACTTTGAAAATGACTTTTCCTGGTTGGGTCTCCCTCACTGATTAATACCCTCATAACTTCCCCCCATCCTGAAATCTAATAGGAACTTTTCTTTATCAGTTGCATTGGGGGGCAATGACTTCATCTATCTCATCCATTCCTATCGTGGTGTTTTCAAGATGGCCCAAGAGACTCTCCCTAGAGACCCCCACATTCAACCATCAGAGCATGCTGGAACTCTGGGAATTTGGTTTAGAAAAGTCAAGTCTGAGATGGGAAATGGAGTTGTATAAAGGCCAAGGGAGATAGGTCACAGGAGAAATTTTCTGAACTTCAGAATAATTGGGTTTTCTCACTCAGAGATCACTCGGGCATCCATTGTGCCAGGCCTGGGGACCATATGGGATGCCAAGGACTGAACCCGGTTAGCCATGTACAAGGCAAATGATCTACATACCACTGTATTAATAGCTCTGATCCCTAGAAGAATTGAGTTTTGAGGTCCTGCTTCAGGTGTTCAGAAAATTGTGCAGGTCATGTTTAGTGATAGGTAAGAAATAGATACTTACCTCCTTTTGGAGAATACCAGCCCCGTTTCTGACTGCTTGGATGTGATGGTGAGACTCCTGCCCTCGGTCTGCAACCAATCACTGGCCCTATCTCTCCGAACCACATCTCATGTCCAAATCTTGAAACCGAGGATTTTCACACCACAAATAGGTGTTATACCTAAAGGGTGAAGTTAAAGAGAGTTCACCCCATTTCCCACTTTGAACTCCTCTGTTTAAAGTAATTATTTTTAGGATATTTTAGGGCAGGTGAAACATTCAAAGAACTAGAGTGCATGCTTTTTCAAGATCTGGGATTCATTCCAGGCACTGCAGAGGCCCGCTGAGCACAGACACCAAAAATAATTCCCAGCACTGCCACGTGTGGTCCCCCAAAAACCAAAACTACACGATACAGGTATAATGTCTACAATGGAAATACTTCATTGAAAATGAAACTAAAGTCAAGGGTCAGAATCCAACACTGTGGGATGCAGGGGATATGGGGGGGGTTTGGGATAGAGAAGGGAGGTAGATGCAGTTGAGGACAGTGGAGGAGAGTCTTGAGCTGCTCTGTAGAGTGAGAAGACTTGGAATGTGCGTGGCAATGCAATCGGATGAAATCGGGCTTAGAAAATGCAGTTTCTACTGAGATCTATTTAAATTGGAGAGTCAGAGTAACAACTGGTTTTCTTCCCCTAATTCTGTTGATCCTTTCAGTCATTTCTGGCACTCTGAACTGCAATCTGTGGAGAAGGGACACCTCAGGGTGGTAACACCTAGCAGTCTCTAAGCCACTGGGTTGTTGTGTTGTACAGAGTGGGTTTCCAGGGCGTCTTATGTTCACTTCCCAGAGTGTCCAGATTTCCTTATACCACTAAACTATACTCAGAGACCATGAATCTAATAAACTCTCTGAATCAGGGAACTTTTTGTAGGCATCCCTGACCTTTATGTGCCCTTTCTTTAAAAGATCACCAAATATTATAGGTAGGTAATTCTGGATATCAACCTGGCTACTGCTCAGAAATCTCAGATAGTGAATTAATAACACACTGCAATCCAGAATAACTGAGTTTTAGCCAGGGTGTCTTGGATTACTAGATGTATGTGGAAGCCAAAAGTATGCGTTATTTGGAAGCATTCTGGGTGCTTCTGTGGGGTGCGAACCCAGCAGTGTTTGGGAGCAATGCTTAGGCTTGGCTCTGTGCTCTGGGATCACTATTGATCGTTCTTGAGGGTCCCCATTTGCTATGCCAGCGTTTCATGGGAACCAGGGGTGACAGGATACAATACTACGGCCCCTCTGCTATTTCTCTAGTTCATAATAGTCTAGCTACTTCTGATTCCATCAGGCTGGTACAGAGTCAAATATGTTGAGACTGTATCAAATGATTCCCTTCAACATCCCTTTGCTTTGTTGTTGGTTTTTAAAGACTAGATGTCATACACACTTGGTTGTAGGCACAGGACAAGATTAAACACCTTGTTTTGGACTTTGGGATTTCCCAGCAGTGTTCAAACATGTATAGTGGAGCCAGAAATTGAATTTACGGCCTCTCTGACTTCATACTTCCAGGGAAGGTGTTCTCTCACTAGGCCATCCCCACCCTACTTTTGAGGTTCCCAGTACAATCTGACCATGAAACCATTTCTCCTGGACAAATCATACAGACAGGAAAACCTCAACAGGAATCAAGCCGCCAGAACCACCAGCAGCCCCCACCCTCTGAATGATGAGGGTGAGAATGCACCTGTGTGTGCTCATAGGAGAGTCTCTCCCCTACCCCACGCACAATCATAGACCGTCCTGGCTTCTCTCCTCCATTCCGGGCCAAGGTGATGCTCGAATAGAACCAACCTCTGACAGCAAGAAGAGCTCTGCCTGAAGCATTCTTGACTTGGGAGAATTCGATTCACTCTGCCACCCACATATCAAGGCTGGGTTTCTATGATGTTGATGATAAAGACTGTAAACAAAACAGCCTTTCTCTGCTGATTAATTCCCTTCGAAGAACCCTAAAGGTCTTTAATTACACAGCTAGAGAAGCAGTGGTCACCCGATCGGGCTGATCAACCTGAGAGCTTCTCTCTCTGCCCACCTGAACCAACCCTTTTCTTGTTTTCCCTGCTTCACACATCTCGGATGGGCTTGTAGCAAATCCTGCCAAGCAAACGCCTGGCCAGAGTGCTCTGATGTCAGGTAGAAAGAATGCCACCTACAGCTTAATGTTTGAAAAAACAATCCGGAGGACGACAAACAATGGAGGGTTTTGTCTTCCCAAGGCCCAGGATGCAACCGAGTGGAAATGCTACTTCCATCTGTAATCTATAAATGAAATTAAAGTTGTTGAAAGACACAGGGTAAACCAGAAGCCTTTGTGTCTTTGCAGAACAGGAAAAATGAAAAGCCACTAAATGTTTTAGCAGATTTACTAAATTACCAATTAAATCATGAAATCTATTATTACAGAGCTCGGAGAGGTCACCCCTCTGCTCCCCGTGCACACCGAGATCAGCAGACTCAGCCATGCTCCCCTCTGTTGGGCCTTTTTCTGTTCTACCTGCTAGGAAATTGGGGTGCAGAGGGGGCATATTCAAGCCTGAAGGGTAATGAAGCTTCTTAAGCAGTCATTTTGAAATTTGGCCTAGGCCAAACTTTGGGGACGAGAAGGGGGATGGAGAGCCATCGCTTTACCCCGGGGAGGGCTTCCAGGCAGCACTCCTAACGGGGGGAGGCTGCAGAGCTGGAGCAGAGACTCCACAGAGAGCTCCACAGCCTGGGGAGGGAAGCAGATCTGCTGTACAAGAGCACCCTCTACCCGTTGGCACGGAGGGCTGGCTGGAGAGGTCTCTGGCCCCTAATCAGGGAAAGGGCAAGGAAGCCAGCGGTGCTGGAGTCAGCCTGGAGACAGACAGCATCTGTCTTGGAAACTAGCTGGAGCACTCACCTCTGGAATAATCGTTGGTGCAGGCAGGGGTGAGGCTGCTTTTCCAAGGGCTCTCCACGATCATCCATCTCCCCAAATCCAGCTGCGAGGAGCCTGAATGGTCCCCCAGACACCCATTCAGTAGAAAATGAGGGGTGATTTTGCCCTTGTCTCCTGAGATCTCTGGTGAGCACTGCTGCTCCGACTGACATGTGTTTGTAAAGATAAAGCACCAGGCGACTACTGGGGCCCTCCCAGGCTATTACAAAGAGCAAGTGATGCCAACTTGAGCTCTGCGTGGCTTTTGAGAATGGAGCGGCGAGTTGGCTTTTTATTTTCCCCTTCCTTGGAGCCTCTTTCTGAAAAGGAACGGAAGCAACTTGCAAGAAAGGTCAACACAATCAGGCACTGGAGTAAAATTAGGAAAGCGAAGCCATGGACATGAAGAAGGAAGCGCCAATTGGAGTGTCCTAGTCAATGAGCTTACGTAGTCACTGAGGTTCTGTGGCCCAAAGGATATCCAATGACATCATTCTTGCTACCCTCTGGAAGGAAGCAGCACGAGTCTCCAAGAAAGGGAGAATTCCTTATGGACATTAAATTTCTTCTGGGAGACTTTGTGTAGGTAGTCCGAAAACCTCACACAGTGTGTTTGACTCTCTTTGTAGATAGCCAAAGTATATTAGTTTGAGGTAGCCATTTCTCATTATCATCTTTGGTACCTGTCAAGGACGTCCATTGCTCACAACTCAATAATGATGGTGAATCCCTTACATTTATAGTATTATTTCAAGTAATATTGCAATCTGGCACTCTATGCATTTCAAGTGCACATCATAAAAATCAATATGTGGAGCTGTGGTTGTGGCTCAGGAGGTAGAGACCATATCTTTACATGTGCATGTGCTAAATTCTGTGTTTAATTCCCAGCACTCCTAGTCCTCCCCCGCCAAGTACAGCTGGCTTGAGCACTGCAAGAAGGAACCCTAGTCGAGTAGACATCCTTCTGGAATTGGTGTTACAGTCTAGAAGTTTCTTTGATAGTTTAGCTTCTCTGTTTCTTAAAATGTTTAAGAAATGGTTTCTTTAAAAACCATGAGTGTGGGGCCGGCGTGATGGCGCTAGAGGTAAGGTGCCTGCCTTGCCTGCGCTAGCCTAGGACGGACTGCGGTTCGATCCCCCGGTGTCCCATATGGTCCCCCCAGCCAGGAGCGATTTTTGAGCACATAGCCAGGAGTAACCCCTGAGCATTACCGGGTGTGGCCCAAAAGCAACAACAACAACAACAACAACAAAAAACATGAGTGCAATATGATGTTTGTTTTTCCATTTGACTTATTCCACAAAGCATAACATGAAATCTATTTTGTTAGTTTTTGTTTTCTGTGCTTTTGAGCTACATCCCACATGGTGTAGGCTCAGGGCTTTGTCCTGTTATCTGTGTTCAGAAGTAACCTGTGGAGGTGCTCATGGGACCATATGTGGTGTGGGGGCTTCAAGCTGGGGGTTGGTCACATGGAAGGGACATGCCTTACTTCCTTTACTTGCTCTCTGGTCTGATTGAAAATCTTTTTTTTTTTTTAAATAATATCTTTATTTAAGCACCATGATTACACACATGCTTGAAGTTGGGTTTCAGGCATAAAAAGGACTTCCTTCTCCAGTGCAACCTTCTGCCACCAATGCCCCCCCCCCCCATTTCCCTCCTCCTTCTCTCACTCATTTTCATTGTCATGGTTGTTGCTAGTGTAGTTATTTCTCTAACTGCACTCACTACTCTTTGTGGTGTCTCACTCATCTATGGGTTTTAAGAAAAATAAAAGACGTTATTGTAATAATACCCAGAGGCAATATTGACGAGGGCTGGAAGGACCAGCTCACGATATGAAGCTCACAACTGTCATCTTAAGAGGGGAAAGGGGAAAACCAAAATAGTTAGCTTAGAGTAACTAGATAAATGTGATTAAAAGTATAGCTTCTGATGTTTTTTTAGTCAGCCACTGACACATTAGATATAATTGAGGGGGGGGGCGTTTAGGCCACACCCAGCAGCGCTCAGGGTTTACTCCTGGCTCTGTGCTCAGAAATCATTCCTGGCAGTCTCAGGGGACCATATGGGATGCCAGGGAGCGAGCCTGGGTCTGTCCAGGGTCAGCCATGTGAAAGGCAAACACCCTACTGCTGTGCTATCACTTCAGCCCCAGCATCCACCTTCAAAACACCTACTGACCCAATGAAAGGAAGGACCCTTTATCCTTCCCCCTTTGAAGGCACTTGGACCCTGCACTATCTATCCCTATTGTGCAAATGAGCCTCAAGAACCCACAGCTCTCATGCTTGATGGAAAAGGAATTAGAGTAGAACCCAGGACTCCTGTGTTCTGTATGGAGCATGTTCCCTGAGGCTCAGAGCTGCCCCTGGAGCGACTCGGTGAGGACACCAGGTCAAGGAGAGAACGGGGATATTCCCCAGCACCCCACTGGGGGAACCTCTGGCAATGCTCACCACACCGACAGTGCTCGGACTCACTCCTAGCTGTGTTCTCAAGGATCACTTCTGAACTTGGGGGACCAGATGTGGTCTTGCAGCGGAGTATGCGGTGCTTCGAACCCCATCCCCTCTTGTCTTCTTTGTCTCCCCAGGGTCCCTCTGACAAGAAATCTGAGGTACACCTCTTGAGTCCACACCTCCTATGCAGTGCTAGCCAAGGCCTGGGAGTGAGCATTTCTGAGTGCCAGTGGTTGCACGGCCACCTCATCTGGTTCTCATTAGGGTTTAGTAGAAGTTTTCTATCTTTGTTTGCCAAGCAGTGCTCAGGAGGCCCTGGGAATTCCTTGTGGGATTCTCTGGCCTCCGGGCTGGCAGCACCCAGCAACCCTGGAGAGACTCTGCCCTGCCAGGGAGCAATCCAAGGTGGACCACACATGGTCTGAGGTCTGTGGTCTGAACCCCCAGACCGTCTCCCTGGCTCCTGGAGTGTTACTGTGCACATTGTGCAGGTGAAGAAGCTGGGGTTCTCAGAGATTAGGACTTCCAGGGAATAAACGTGAAAAGAGGATTAAGACGCAAGCCCCCGTCTCAGAGCTCGTGTTCCTGACAATATCGGGGGTCCAGCCTGAGTGATGGGGAATGAGCCTGGGATTTTTGCATGCAAAGCATGAGCTCAATCTGAGATCCGAGGCCGTAGGCTGCAGAGGACACGCCCAGATTCATCTTACTAACCCGGAAAGCTCATAACCGTCTGGAGAAAGCAAACAGGTTTTGACAGGAGGACATGAGCGTGTGTTGGGGGACATTTCGCGGGGGCTATTTGATGGCTCCGTGTGGTTTCTTGCCCTTCCCACGAAAACAGCTCGGTTTACAATCAAAATGACACATTTTGCTCTAAATGTGTGGGTACAAGGCTGTGTAGGAACCTCGCTCTCCACCCCCAAAGGCAAAGAGACTGGGCTACAAGTAGAAAGCAGCACTGGCTGGAGAGTGGGGAGCGATGAGGGGCTTAGGGATGGGGGCTCCTGCTTCTGGCTGGCAGAGGAAAGGGAGGTCAACAAGCTCAGGACTGGGGCATGAAGAGTCTTCGAGTAGTGGCACCCCTACCTTAGCTCCAAGAGGTACTGGGAAGGGCAGGAGTGGAGGAATGGGTTGGCCAAGAAACCCCATGAAAGTGTATGCTCTCCTTTTCTGGTTTCATCTGTTCCATCCAGGACACACAGAAGTGCCCTGGAGAGGTGACTGGGATGGAGATGCCAAATTCCCATGAGCTCCAGAGGGCTTCCCATGGGCTTTTCCAATCACTGGAGTCGCATCTTCCCACAGAACAATGTTTTCTCAACTTTGCTCCAACTCTAATCCTTCTGGCCTAGTTTCTTTTCTCTCCCTCATGTCCTACGAACTGAACCCCTTTCTCTTCTGTGCCCTCATTGACATAATTTTTTACCTGTATCCTCCTTGGAATGTGCTAGCAGCTCTGGGTTAAAAAGATGACTGTAGAAAGTCCCCCATTCCCTCTAATTTTGGCAAAGAGTATTCCTTCTTGCTGTTGTGGTGACACAAAGGATAGTGCTTCCTGCCCTGTGGATGTCCCAGTTTTCAGTACTTAGCACCAATCCCCACAGGTCTACTGACCAGAGAATTTCTGGTAGGGTCTCAGTTTATGTTAGTTGGGCTGATATGTGACAAGTAGGTGTGGAAAAACATGTTTGTTCAGTAAACACATAAAAGAGACACTGTCCTTATTTGCTGTAGACTTGCCCTAAGACTAGCATAAACATCAATGAACGACTGCTCAGAAGAAGGGCTGGAGTGCTGGATGAGCTGACAGAAACTTAACCTTAATGGGGAAACTTGACATGAGTTATTGGGTGGTGAGGGACAAAAGGGGAGCAATAGAAGTAGTATGAAGGGGACACACTAGAGAAGCTGGATTTGGCATGTCAACGATACCTGGCCAAAGATCCTGGGCTCATCTTGAACGCAGGGATCAGAAGGAGGGACAATGTCATGACAATGGCATGTGAGGAAAAGTGGATGGGCCTGGGCAGGATGACCAGGTATAACAGCAACTGTACCACATATGATCCTCAAACAAACCAACGTTAGCTTCCATGATTACCATCATTTCATGATTATCTCAATGCTTCACCTGCTCCTTGGGTCTGTAATGGATTTACAGAGTCATAGCTTGAGCATTGCCTCACAGGACAGAAAATTCTTTTCCTCACCTTTTATCTTTGAACTTAGGCAAGTGACTTGCTTGCAGGGAGGCTAGAGAGGGCTTGTTTGTTTGGCTTTTCTCTGAGGCTCCTGACATGTTAATGACGATATGCTTTGCTAGATCCAGAAAAATGAAAAATAATCTGAAGCGCCTAGAGCCAAGTTCAACTGCACCCAACCTGAATCAGTTAAGACTCTGACCTATAGATGTTCAAGAAAGAAGCAGATTCTTGCTGGGAATAATGGGAAGAGGAAGGAGGAAAATATAGATATTAGTAATACAGACACCAAGAACAACTGCATTCTTTTGTTTGTTTTTTGGGCCACACCTGGTGGTGCTCAGGGGTTACTCCTGACTCTGCACTCAGATATTGCTCCTGGCAGGCACGGGGACCATATGGGATGCTGGAATTTGAACCACTGTCCTTCCTGGATTGGCTGCGTGCAAGGCAAAAGCCGTACCGCTATGCTATCTCTCCAGTCCCTGACAACTGCATTCTTGAAGACAACTATATAAAGAAACAAAAAAGTGGAATGAATAATGTCCAGTGAATACAGAGTCTTAGATTCTGACAACAGAATTGAGGTTTACAAGTGGGGCAGGGATAGAGAGAAGACAAGAAGGGACCTAGAGATAGTACTTTGGTGGCAGGTGTTGATTCAACAACAATTATATATTTAAAGCACAATTATTTGCGCTACTGTATACCATGTTACCTGAACATAAAAATATAACACTCAGCCATTCAAAGCATAGTTATCATTTGTAATAACACAGATGACATTATGCTAATTGAAATAAAGAAGTCAAATGTTATATATCTTTTATAAGATGAATACTAATAAAAATAAATTGTTACTTATCGAGGGAAGGTGATGAATGAAATAAAGGGATGAATTATAATATAAATAAATCCTGGTATGGAAAAACAAAATATGGTGACTACAATCAACAATTCTGTTGCATATCTGTGTTGCATGTCTGAACATTTCTGAAAGAGTAGATTTTATTCTATTTAGTTTATTTTTTGAAGAGCTGGCAATTGCACCCAGAATTTTAGACATGTAAGGCAGGGTTTTTGCCACAGAATCACAATTCCGGCAAAGAAAGATTATTTTATTTTTACTTTTTATTTTATTTTTAGGGGCCACACCCTGTGACACTTAGGGGTTACTCCTGGCTCTGTGCTCAGAAATTGCTCCTAGCTCAGGGGTCAAATGGGACACCGGGAATGGAACCAAGGTCGGTCCTGGGTCAGCTTCATGCAAGGCAAATGCCTTACCACTTTGCTTTCTCTCTGGCCCTGAGATTCTTTTATTTTTGTTGTGTTCAGGGCACCACATTCGTGGTACTTAGGAGCTACTTCTGGCTCTGTGCTTGAGAGCTGCTCCTGGAGGTGCTCAGGGGGTCATTTGGTGCAAGGGAGTAAAGACAAATCTCTCACATGCAAAGCACACTCTTAGCTCATTGAGTATCTCTCTGGTCCCATGACAGTGAATTTTAAAGTTTTCATACCTAAGTCAAGGTGGAGCACATGCTTTGCTGCAATTGGTGCTGCCATTTACATCTCCCCACCCACCCCCAAATTCTCATCACAAGAAAGAAATCTTTGTAACTAAATATAGGGATAGACGACAGCTAGAGTTAGTGTATTTGCAATACATACAAATATTGAATAGTTCATGGGGTCCATCTGAAACTAATATAAGGGATTATACCAATTATACTTCAATTAAAAACAATGACTGTCATTGCTTCGTTGCTTTTCTTTAGCTCACAGAATGACAAATTTCCTAAAGAAATATGCCTGTGTTTTTTCATTTAACTAACACACAGGATATACTTTTAAAAACAGTCAGATAAAGACATAAGTGAGAAGGATGGAAACAGTTTATGTCCTTGCTGACTGTCATATGAAACTCAAAGCTGGAGAGCAGCTGAATCAGCTTCCCTTAGACCAGGGGTGGCGAACAAGTTCGACACAAAGAGCCAAAATTTTAAACTGTGACAGTCAGAGAGCCACACCACGCAGTGAGCTGCCAAAACAGACAAACACTCACACAAAAGCATCTAATTTTAACAATAATCTATGAAACACATATTGCATTTTGCCATTTTGAGGGAGGGTCAAAACCCTGCAGTGATGGTTATAAGGGTGTGTTGCGTCCTCCACACTAAAAACTCACGGCCAGATGATGTGACCCAACATGTGACACACGGGTCCCCCACTCGCTGTTATTTCCAAGGGATGGGAGACGGGACTCAGCTCTCGGAGATCTCTCCTCAGAGGTCCCTCCTCAGAAGCAGCAGAACAAAATCCAAACTTGGCAAAGAGCCACAGTATACAAAAGAATAGTAAGAGGCAAAGAGCCGCATTCATTTTGGCGGGTAGCCGCGTGTTCACCACCCCTACCTTAGACTGTCCCTTGAGCACTGATAAACACCCAATGTTTTTCTGCTTTTCTCACCTCCCATCTCACTATTTTCTGTGGACTCTGTGGATTTGCCATAGGTTATGCTTTTCTTTCTAAGTGGTCATCCAGTTTCTGAAAACTATGGGACAGTGTCTGTGACTTCTGATTTGGCTCTTCTAGAGCTGCAGCTACCATTATGAAGATCAAAGTGTGACAGAGAGATAGTATAGGAATTAAAGTCTTATCTTTGAAAGTGGGGGTGTATAAATATAATTATCTAAGATGGCACCACTCATTTGACAGTACCCCCATGAAGTATTGAAGGATGGGTGGTGGCAGTTTCAGCTTTTATATTACACTTGAATCCATCCTAAATCCAATCATGAATATTTAAGCTTATATGTTAAATTCTTCTGCCACAGCTTCCTACTTTACTGCTAAGCCACATTCCTGACCATATGCTTAATGACGACCTTTCCCTCTTCCCTCCTTTCTTCTTCCTTTTCCATCAAGGCTGGACAAGCATCCCATTGGCTAGACAGTGTCGATCTAAGCAACCAACTAAAGTCTCAAAGGCAAAGTGATGGCATGATCTGCAGTAGAGCATGGTCTCGGGAGAAAGGTCACATTATCCTTTCATGAAGTGTCCAGAGAGACAAAGGTTGACAGTAAGAGCAGGTTGGGATGGGCAAGTCAACTTCTATTTATGGGTCAGTTTCTGTTTCTCTGTCATTTGAAGAGTTCATGTCCATTCCAATGTTCATTGGCAACAACCATTCATGATAAGACATTCAAAATGGAAAAGAACATGAGCAAATCTCCTGTTCACTGTGCTCATGCTCCTATCGGCTCCTCCAGAGGCCTGCTAAGTAACCATTGTGTCCTGGTTGAGTACTTCCACTTGAAGTGGTGTGTGTGTGTGTGTGTGTGTGTGTGTGTGTGTGTGTGTGTAGAAGCATATAAGATGGGGACAACCACAGGAGAGAAGGAGGAAGCTGTGGTGGGTGTGGAATTTAAGACCACCAGGATTCTAGAGCAAGCAGGATATTTGACCCCCATCGGGAAGCATCCCACGGGGGCCTGGTAGGGGCCCACCCCAGCTTCTCAAGCCTCAGGAAATAGGTTTTCACCTCGGCATTGTTTGCTGAATTTGATCACGACCTGGCTGTTCCCACAGCTCTCCCTTCAGCTGCAAGTTAGAGCGCATAGGGATGAATGTTTGTTTATCTATGTCATGTTGCTGTCCTTTCGGGTCCAAATCTGTGCATTGGAGGCAGGAGAGTGTTTGTTTTTTAAACTAAGTAGAACTGCCAAACACCCTCTGTCTAGATCATGGAAAGTTGCCCTAATAGGAGTTTACACAAGAGAAATCCATGCCAGCTATAATGGCGGGCAGAGGGAGGCGAGAAAGATGGAAGGAGGCGAGGGGACAGGACATGTTTTGGCAATGCTGAGCGTGACACGAGATTCTCTTCTTCCTTAGCTGCTTTGTGCCTCCATCCAGGTCACTGGGAGATCTTGCCATGTCTCTGGCTATGAAAATTAGTATCCTTAGCTTTCAAAGTGCCTTACCAATGAGCCCTTCCAGAAATCTTCTGACACTATTCTTCTCCGAATTTCCCATCGCTAAGCCTTCTAATTCTCCTTCAAATTTCTATCTGTATAGTTAATACAATCCAATAAGAAAATAATGTGCTCTTGAGACATTGACATGCTCAGAGCCATTTTATCTTGCCTGAAAGCCCAGAAAGTTTGAGTTGCCTTTAGGATAAAAAGGAAGAAATAATAGAATAATTCACTGTACTGTAACAATTAAATCCAGCAATGTAACAGTGCACATTGGTAAATATAATGCAAGTAGCAAAATTCTCTCATGGATTGAAAGACAAAAAAAAAGTTATAAATCTAAACCTCCTATTCCAAACCACATTCCTTAATGTAAATAAGCATCCGAGCATGTTGCCACATATCTTTACAGAAGCAATTACAAACAAGCCTTATCAATGGCCAAGTCACAGCCACACACAACGCTTATCTGCTGTGCCCTCTACTGGATAGAGTCTACAAGGCAAGTCTCATTATTTCCGATTAATTTTTGGCAGCATCATTCTGCATGCAATGCACGGTGTGAAATTCAGAGTAGCAGATTTAATATTCCGCCCAGCCAAAATTCTTTTGCTACGAGGACTTACCTTGGCTGGAGTATTTCTGCTGCATATCCCTTTTCAACACACTGATTGCTTCTCCCTTCCACTGAGCTACTGTCCAAACTCTCAAGCTGTCACCAAACTCAGTACGTGGCAGGAATAATTTCACACAGAAGGAAATGTGTTTAATTTTATATCCTGTAAGAATAATTACTTAGCATAATGCCACTTAAAATGTATTTCTATCTGCAAATGCTAATGAAGTAAAAAAAATAAAACCTGAATCATCTTTGGAAAGAATTAGGGAATTAAAAGGGCTTTGCCTTCTTTCCCTCTTCTCCTGTAGTGACTGACTGAAGAGAAAACTCCCAGACCAGAGAAATAATCTGAGACTTCGTCTTGCTTCAAAGAGGGTGATGGGGCATAGGAGCAAAGCTCTAAGGATTTTTTGGTGCAAGAGGCCTAAGTTCAACCCTGACACTGCATGTTTCTGGAGCACAATTTGAAACAACCATCTGAGCACTGAGCCACGAGTGGGCCCTGAGCAAAGAAACGAAATATCCATAGTCCTCTCCTGAGTCTATCCAAGTTGCTCGGAAGAGCCTTGAGCAACCTCATGGTGCCTAGCTCTACCCACTACCCCATATCATCCAGGTCCCATGGGACAGTCACTCAGAGGGGGCTGGAGCCCAGAGACCTCCAACCTCATTGTTGGCTGCCTTGTGGCCTTTGACCCGAGGCTCTTGTCTCTTTGATCTCAGTGCAAGAAAGAAACAAAGCTGATGGTTCTCTCTCTTGTCCCTCTGAAGCTCAGTCAACCCACAGTGACAAGAAGCAAGAGGAAAAGGTGCTTTGTCTTATCCACATGTAAAGTCCTTAAATTCAGAGAAGAAATTTTAGAATTTGGGACAGTTGGCTTTGCACACAGCTGACCCGGGTTTAATTCAGAGTATCCCATATGGTTCCCTGGCCCGCCAGGTGTGATTTCTGAGTGTACAGTTAGAAGTAACCCCTGAGTGACAGGTGTGACCCTAAATAAATAAGTAAATAAATAACATTTTAGGAATTTTTCTAAAATGTAAGGTTGCCAAAGTAGGTGGAATTCCCTCACCCAGTGTCACTTGTTCTCTTCCATGAGCATAATGATCAAGATGTAAGCGTGAGCCTGTAACTCTGGACTACTCGGCTGACCTGAACTGGATTTCACCAAGTCCCACAAACATCTTCTCTAGGATTCTGCAAAGTATTTGTTCCTTATGGCATTTGGTTGCCATCATGTTCTCCTGCCTGACAATCGACCTTTCCTGGTTTTTCACAGCTGGGATTCTAGGTAGAATGTTCTTCAGTCCGGGTTTATGAATTTTCTTGAGACTTCAGCTTATATATTATTTTAACCTTTTTTTTTTTTTTTGTATTTTGGGCCTGCAGCACTCAGGGTTACTCCTGGCAGGCTTGGGGAAC
The DNA here is from genome assembly GCF_024139225.1 of Suncus etruscus. Classification (NCBI taxonomy): domain Eukaryota; kingdom Metazoa; phylum Chordata; class Mammalia; order Eulipotyphla; family Soricidae; genus Suncus; species Suncus etruscus. Next base: position 1,403,623 of record NC_064850.1, on the reverse strand, counting down.
CATATGGGATGCTGAGGATCAAATCCAGTTTGGCCATGTGCACTATGCTATGCTCGCTCTCTCTCTCTCTCTCTCTCTCTCTCTCTCTCTCTCTCTCTCTCTCTCTCTCTCTATCTATCTATCTATCTATCTATCTATCAATCATCTATCTACCTATCTACCTATCTATCTATCAATCATCATCATCTATCTATCATCTATCTATCTATCATCTATCTATCTACCTATCACCTATCTACTATCCACACTATGTTATTGCTCCGGCCCTATATATTCTTTAAAAAATATTTTGGTTTGGGGCTGGAGAGATAGCATGGAGGTAGAGCATTTGCCTTCCATGCAAAAGGATGGTGGTTTGAATCCCAGCATCCCATATGGTTTCCCGAGCCTGCCAGGAGTAATCCCTGAGTGCTCCCGGGTGTGACCCAAAAACCAAAAATATTTTTTTGGTTTCTGGGGTCATATCTGGCAGTGTTGAGGGGCTACTCTCAGCTCTGTACCCAAGGATTACTCCTGGTTGTACTTGTGAAAAAGTGCAGTGCAAGAATAAAACCTGGATTTCATGCATGCAAAGCATCATCTGCTCAGCCCGTTGAGATGTTGCAACTTAGGAGTTTCTATGTCCTGACAAGAGACTGTAGACTCATCTCTTACTGGGGGAGGGGATGCAAATTCAGAGATGCGGGGCCGGAGAGATAGCATGGAGGTAAGGTGTTTACCTTTCATGCAGAAGGTCATCGGTTCGAATCCCGGCGTCCCATATGGTCCCCATGCCTGCCAGGAGCAATTTCTGAGCACGGAGCCAGGAAAAATCCCTGAGCACTGCCGGGTGTGACCAAAAAAAAAACAAACAAACAAACAAAAAAACAAAAAAAAACAAAAACAAAAAAAGCAAATTCAGAGATGAAGAGAAGGGTACTCTGTCCAACTCTCCTACCTGTCTCCTCCTCTCTGTGTCACTGTAGGTGGCTATGGAGGTGGTGAGAACACTTCTCCACTGTAGGTATGTTTGAATCTGGAGCTCCTGGAATTTTCAGGACATGGTGTAGGCCAGGAGATCAGACAATGAGGATCTAGGTGGGAACGCGGGTATGGGAACATGGTCCAAAATGTAAGCATGATGTAGGGGAGCCACTGTGGGCTCAGCAGCACTCGAGCAAGTTCATGGATCACAATCTGACTTTTTCTTAGCACACCCCCACACTTAAGTACTGTGTGTATATTCCTATATTGAGTGAACAGGAAAATCACCCATCAAAGCTCAGTGATACAATTGACTTTATTTATTTATTTATTTTGGATTGAACTTGTGATGCCTGGAACTATTTCCAGCTTGTGTTTAGGCATCTATGGAGTACTGAAAATCAAACTTGGACCTCTTTTATATGAAGAATGCACTCTGTCCATTGAGCTATCTTGTTGGCCCTCAACTGACTTTATCTATTAAGGGAAGGGTCAATGCCATAGATTTAGAGAAAGATAAAAAGGAAGTTCATTGTATATTTTTAAGACAACTTTCTAAAATATTATTCATTTAAAAATTACTTTATTTAAACACTGTGCAAGAGGCACAAAGTTACAAGGCTTTTCATAATACATTTGGGCTCTTTTTTTCAGTTGCAAATTTGTTCATGATTTCAATTCTATAATGTACAGCACCCTTTACCAGTGCTATTTCCCACCACTAATGTCCCCAACTTCCCTCTTACCCTCTCCCTTCTTTCTTTTCTTTTCTTTCTTCTCTTCTTCTCTTCCTTTTACCTTTTATAAGATACTATTCTCCTTGTTTTTTAGTTTTTGGGCCACAACCAGTGGTGATCAGGGGTTAATTCTGGCTCTATGCTTAGAAATCTCTCTTGGCAGAATCAAGGGACCATACGGAATGCCAGGGATCAAACTCTGGTCAGATGAATGCAAGACAAATGCACTATCCGCTGTGCATTACTCTGCTCCTAAGATACTATTCTTTCTTTTTTTTGTTGTTTTTGTTTTTTGTTTTTGGGTCACACCCGGCAGCACTCAGGGGTTACTCCTGGCTCTATGCTCAGAAATCGCTCTGGGCAGGCTCGATTGAACCATATGGGATGCCGGGATTCGAACCACCATCCGTCTGCGTGCAAAGCAAATGACCTACCTCCATGCTCTCTCTCTGGCCCTAAGATACTATTCTTTTTGTTTGTTTGTTTTTGTTTTTGGGTCACACCCAGCAGCGTTCAGGGGTTACTCCTGGCTCTATGCTCAGAAATCGCTCCTGGCAGGCTTGGGGGACCATATGGGATTCGAACCTACATCCTTCTGCATGCAAGGCAAATGCCCCACCTCCATGCTATCTCTCCGGCCCCTAAGATACTATTCTTAATCTCAGAAGCCATCATATATTCAAGAGGGCTTCTTTGGGGGAGACTTTACTAGGATACAAAGTTGATGGTAGAAGGCAGATGGTTTCATTTAACTGATTGGAGAGGGGAAAGATTCCATGTTGACCCAAAAGTTTACAGCAGAGTCTAAACATCCCCATGATATTTAGCCAAGTCACCAACCTAATACAGGTCTCAATCTCTTCACTTGTCAAACTGTTATACTGGTTATGCTAGTAGAAGTTATGTTATCCTAGGTCATGTCTAGATCACACCTTACTAACCTCTCTAGCAGTAACATTCAATAAACTTGATCAGTGACTTTAACATTTATTTTATGGTGACCAAACATAAGTGGTCATTTATAACATAAATTATTTTATATTGGGGCTGGAGAGATAACATAGAGGTAAGGCATTGCCTTGCATGCAGAAGGAAGGTGGTTCAAATCCCAGCTTCCCATATGGTCCCCCGAGCCTGCCAGGGGCGACTTCTGAGCCTAGAGCCAGAAGAAATCCTTGAGCACTGCCGGGTGTGACCCAAAAACCGAAAAAAAAAAAATTACTTTATATTATAGCCTAGCACACATACACTTTAGATTTATATGTAAATGTTATATACACACATAAAATATGAGATTCACACATCTATGAAATAAAATTAAGTTTTATGAAACAATAATGGAAGTTTGACTGCATCATAATATTTTTAATTTTATTTCATTACAGAAAAGCCATCAAATTACACTGTACTGATTAATGACCAATTCTGAAAACCACTGCAAGCAGTACAACCTGTGCTTTGAGGAACTTGCTCCAGGTAATACAAGTGACTGCACAGGTCAATGGATAAAATTCTGGTCACTGAAAGAAAAAGGGGGTTGGAGAGATAGTCCAGAGCTTAACCTGCTTGCTTTGCATGTGACTGATCCAGTTTTGATCTCTACCACTAAATATGGTCCCACAAACACAGCCAGAAGCCATGCCTCAGCACAGAGGCAGATTGGCCTCCAAACCAAACCAAACCAGTAAAAAAAAGCGACTAGATAAGCCACTGATGCAGATATTGAAGGAATATACTACAATTTCAGTGAAAAATAATGATACCCTAAATAAATGCAGCCACTAAGTACAAATGCTTTATAAAGTTCAATTGTGAACTTTGGAGAAGTAGACATGTTTTCATTCATCTAAGAAAGGACACTTTTACTTTTTTTATTTTTGGGCCATACCCGGTGATGCTCCAGGGTTCCTCCTGGCTCTGAGCTCAGAGATCGCTCCTAGCTTGGGGGACCATATGGGATGCTGGGGAATGAACCCAGATCCCCAGATCCATCCTGGGTCGACTGCGTGCCAGGCAAATGCCCTACCGCTGTGCTATTACTCAGGCCTCAGCAAGGCTTCTTTTTAAAGTGCATTTGGGGACTAAGCTCAGCTGCTCAGTGCATGCCTTGGAGGCCTCAGGTCCATCCCTGGTACTCCTCCCAGGTTGAGTGGAAGCTCGAGGCTCTGCTGTTGGGATCTCATGAGCCACACTGTCTGATCTCCACATACATCTGAGCATATATGCAGCATATATGGAGCATCTCCACAACAGCAACACCACCACAAAAAAGAGAAGGGCATATATATAATCGAAAATGTACTTATTTTATTGAGAAAAGGTTAGTCACACAAGTCTATATTCTTTGGGGCACAATTTCGTGACTGTCCAAAGAATAAGAAAATCTGAAACTTGCTCTCACTTTGGGGGTTGATTGTTAAACTTCAGAACACAAAGAATCCTTAGTATTTTGAGAATTTTGGATCATCTTCCAATTCAAAACCAACCCCTTTTAGGACCAGAGCAGCAGTCCAGTGGGATGGTCACTTGCCTTGCATGCTCTGGTACTACCCAGAGTCTACTGAGCCCCTCCAGGCGTGATCTCTAAATAAAGAGACAGGAGTAAGCCCTGGTAACCACTGAGTGTGGCCCCAAACCCAAACCAACCCCAAACCTACTCTCTTTAGCATTTCTGTAATTTTTCCTAGACTATTTAAGAGAGTTCTTGATTTTTACATTAACTTTTTAAAAAATCACAGTTAATTATATCATTATTATTTATTAATCAATTATATATTTTTAAGTATTATGTAATGTCTTCCACTTCCAAAATAGATTCTGACGGCAGGTCGGGTAAGAAGAATCTAGTCTTTGCATCATTTTTCAACTCCTCACTGTGCAGTTATTGAGTTTAAGTCTCAGTATACCAGGATATTATAGAGATTTCTGGTGTCTTAAAGGATACTGCAAGGCTCAGGGAAGATTTATGTTCCATTGAGCGGTAATCCAAGGCTGAGAAAATTGGGCCTGATCTCTCAAGCACTGGTCCCTCTTTAATCATTAACCAATAAACTTTCATATAAATAATAGCCAAAATCATTAATGTTTTTTAAAAATCCAGAGGATATTTCATTCAGACGAAAGAAATCTCAAAATATTTTCTTAAAAAAGTTATGCATAGTGGAACTGGAGATATAGCACAACCGGTAGAGCACTTACTTTGCACACAGTCCACCTGGGTTTGATCCGCAGCATCCCATATGGTCTCCAGAGGCTGCCTGTAGTGATCCCTGAACCTAGTCAGAAAACCTAAGTACCATCAAGTATGGCCCCCAAACCAACAAAAATTACAATAACAGGACTGGAAAGAGCTAAGTGGGCTGAGTTTATACTTTGCAGAAAGGCTCAAGTTCAATCTTGTACAGCACAGACCCCACAAGGAGTGACTCCTGAGCACGGCGGGGTGTGGCAAACAAATTATATAATAGCCTGCATTTAAATAGCAGATGACACTTCTAAATAGAAACCAATTATGGTTTGTATATTTGAGAAAAAGAATATGTTCTTTTAATTAATTAATTAATTTTGGTTTTGGGACCACACATTGCAGCTGCTCAGGGGTTACTCCTCGCTGCTCTGAAATCACTCTTGGCAGGCTCGGGGGACTGTATGGGATGCCGGGAATCGAACCTAGGTCTGTCCACGGTTGGTTGTGTGCAAGGCAAATGCCCTACCACTTGCTATCACTCTGGCCCCGGATATGCTCTATTTACTAATCCACAATACATAATACATAATGGATAATTAACTCAACTATAAGATTGTACTCTTTTTTTGTGAGTTTTGTTTTTGTTTGTTTGTTTGTTTGTTTTTAGGCCACACCCAGCGGTGCTCAGGGGTTCCTCCTGGCTGTCTGCTCAGAAACAGCTCCTGGCAGGCACGGGGGACCCTATGGGACACCGGGATTCGAACCAACCACCTTTGGTGCTGGATCGGCTGCTTGCAAGGCAAATGCCGCTGTGCTATCTCTCCGGGCCCAAGATTGTACTCTATTGGACTTTTTGTTAGACTATTTTGTCCCTATAATACTTACATGTATTTAGAATTTTTGTGAAAGGGTTAAACTTTTCAAATTAATTTTCTGTTGTATCTTGGGGCCATCCAGCATTGTTCAGAGCTGGCTCTACGCTCAAGGATCACTCCTGAGGAGGTTCAGAGGAGCCTGTGAGGTGAGGGGGATAGAATTTGGGCAAGCCACATGCAAGACCAGCAAGTGCCCGACCGAGTTGGATTACTACTCTGGCCTGAAGAAGTTAAATTTTAGATTTAATTTTAAAAAACCTTTAATGACATCTATAATATTATCTTCATTGAATGGCAACTATGCACACAGTCATTGTAATGATTTGTCCTCAAAATTTACTTAAGGCTTCTTTAATAACTCAACTTCTTTAGAATTGTTACAATATCCATTTTATCACAAACCAACCCTCGGGGTGAGATAGTGTGAAGGTAGGGCATTTGCCTTGCATGCAGAAGTACGGTGGTTCGAATCCCGGCATTCCATAGGGTCCCCCGAGCCTGCCAGAAGCGGTTTCTGGGCATAGAGCCAGGAGTAACCCCTGAGCGCTGCCAGATGTGACCCAAAAACCAAAACCAAAACCAAACCAAACAAAAAAACAACCAAAAAACTAAACCCTCACCAGTCACACTTGAATCTGTAGAAAGGTACAGATAATTCCATTTACAAGTCAACAAGTTGGTTTTTTGTTTGTTTGTTATTGCTGCTCTGTTGTATTTTTTTCCTCCCCCTCACACCTGGTGGTGCTCAACTCCCAGTGGTGCTCAGGAGACCATGTGGTACCAGGGCTCATATCCAGACCTACTGCATGCAAAGCATGCATCCAAGCTCTTTGAGCCCTGGCCCAATAATTTCAGGCTTTGTGATTTGTTTAGAAACCTTTACTCATCTTCCCTCTACAATAACAATCCCCCCTTTTCAGCCAAATGTGTTATTCTTTTGAAGATTTTATTCTTCCTGGAAACTCCTTTTCTTTCTTTTAATTTAATTTAATTTAATTTTTTAAATTTTATTTTATTAAGAAAAAAAATCCTCTTTTCTTAAGATTGTCTCCTGTTAGTGTTTTTTTCCTATAATCAGGTAAGCACAGAGTACCTTCCTGGGGCTGTTTAAAACCAAAAACCAAAAACCAATCCGTACTGATCCAAATTAAACAGCCCTTCTGAGGGTTCTGACAATGATGTCTTCATTGGCTATGATCGTGCTGAAGCTTTTAGCTCCTGTTTGCTCTGTAATGTGGTGCCAAGATTTTGGCCTTTAGCAGTTCCCAGAACCCCTGGAAACATTCGGTATTTGTTTGTGAGTCTAAGCTCTAGAATGGTTTTGTAGCTGCAACAAATTCTGGAGGAACAAAACTGTGTGGATTGCTTATGGGCGGGGATTTTCCTCATTGCCTAACCAGAGGTTTGGGAGTCAGAAGAACAGAAGAGTTTTATATCGCTGCATTTAGAACTATGCCACAATTAAGATAAAACAATTTGCTGTTACATAATCCATTTCCTTCAACTTTTGGTATCACTCCTTTTCTTCTCTCCCCTCAACATCTTTAAATTCTGAGGGACACTGTTTTATATTTAAGGTATAAATTTTAAAAACTTTTAAAAAATATTTTAAAAAATTTAAAAACTTTGCCTATAAGTCTGATGACCTCAAAATATTAATCAGCAAAGTATCAGAATAAAACTCTAATAATCAGAATGAACTTAAGCACCATCAAAGTTAATATGGACAGAAAAGACAATTCCTGATGGAGATTTTCAAACCATACATTAGGAATTGATTCCGATTTTGTTCCTTGAGCCATAAGAACAAAAGCACTTAGCAAAATGGGTCCTTTGACAAAACAAAGGGCAGAGGAAAGTCAGTTTCCAGAGCTAACCACACACTCTCCATCACAGAGAAGGGCCGAGGGTGAGGGAGACTCGCTGGAGAACATGGAAGCCACCAACCCCTTCTCCACTTGCCCTCCGGGGTGTGTGCCAGGCCCGGCGTTGGGCAGAGGGGACTGTAGCATGTAGAGAGACAGACAGTTCTGCTGGCTCCCACTACTCCTCAGGCCAAAGTCCAGGCAGAAGTTGGCCTTGTGGGGTTCCTGTCGTCCAGCCAAACCCCTGGCACTCCAGGGACACTGCCAGAAGAAAGCTCGCCAAGCCCTGCATGAGAAGTCACTGCCTTAACACTCTCTTCCTGCCGGGGAGTTAGACTGAAGGAAACACCTTCTGTCAGATTTTATGGTCTTTGTGCCCTAGCCAAGGAAAGCCAGAAGAAGAGAAAGAAGGCAACTTGTTCAACCACGCAAGATAGAAAGGATGGAAACCTTTGAAGTAATTGATCTGGGAATGAAGCCCAGATCTCAGCTCATATATATATATATATATATATATATATATATATATATATATATATATATATATATATATATATATATATATATGTACATATATATATTGTTTACTGATGATTTTCTTTTGAAATGTAATTCTAATTCTCTCTGCTTTGGGCTATCACATCACTGAGAAGATATCACTGATGAGTGAGTGAGAGTTGGGGAGGATGTTCCAAGGCCCTGTCGGACAAATCTAGAACCTGTACACTGTTTGACAACTGCCAACACCCAGGGCATACTCAAACAGCGCCACAGGACAGACAGACACCAAATTCAAAAGCAGACATTCTCAAAAGCGGAGTCCATCCGCCATTCTTAAAACCATTCCCAGGTAATAATATTACTTTTACTGAGGCTCCTCCGACCTCATGTGTACACAGATGCTCGGCTGAATGGTCCCGCCACGGAGTTCAAATGTTCAGGAAAATCACATCATCCTCTGAGATCCGCATGTGATCTCTCTTCGAGCCCACAGATGATGCGTGTTGCTAGGAACGATCCGTTTGGACTGCATCTTGAAGAAGCCAAACCAAAGATAATCTAGCCTAATTTCCTCGCGCTGGCTCAACTTCAAACAACTTCTCGGTGCTCCCTAAAATTTTCCACCACACTGAACTCCAACAGGTTTTTTTTGTTTTGTTTTAAGGTGAACTAGGTTTTTCCCTGTGGAGAAGTTACTTTCAAGTCAGGGAAAGTTCTTGGCCCGCGATGAAAAGTCTTTGCCAATTAGTCCTCAACAACTTCAATTCATTTTTCCCGGTTCAAGATGCGCAGGAGCCTAATAAGGCTGCGATAAAAGGGCAAAAGGCACTGAGAGCCAAGAGCGGATTAATGAGCTTCTCCATTTATTTGTCTTCCTAACAGCTGAACTGTTACAACTATTGACACTCTTCAAAAGGTTCTGCTCTGAACCCTGGCCAGGCTCTGCAGGCTCCAATGGGCATCTTCAAACCAAAGAATGGAGGGGCAAGAGCTTCCCCGTGTGATGCCAAAACCAACAAAGCCCCCTGGATCAGGTAATGCAACTTCAGCTTTTCCTCCTTTGAGATTTATTTACTGGCAGCTGACAAGGGGCCGAGGCAGCGCGAATTGTGCAGTCAAGGCCCTGTCAAGCCTTTCGAGGCGCCCTTGTCTTGGAGCACCTTCCTGACTGGCATCTCGCTCAAAAGCCCTCGGCACTGGTCCTTAGCAGCTTATGACATCACAAAGGACACTCCAGACAGATGCCTACATGGCATCCTGCAGCATTTTAAAAGAGAATTAGTGGTTTTAATTATGGTCGTCGTCTGAAAGGGAACCATGCAAGCTCGGCGGGAGACCTTTGATCAGGCCCTTTTGCTAGCACAATGCCACGGAACTGTGACTATTCCTGGTAAGGGGCCTTTTCTCGCTGAATGACTCACCAGTGATCTTTGAATGCAGACAAGCCTCGAGCCCTCCCTCTTCATTAGTGGGCATTTCTATACAGGGGCCTAGATAGCCTTGGCGTCTCGGAGCCGTACAATGGGGGAGAAAGAATCGCTCCAGCTTCGGGCCTCTACTTAGGAAGTGCTGAAGGACTCTGAGTGACTTTATTCATTAAAACAGGTTGCTATTAATTAACTGTCATAATAAAATAAAGAACTATTATTTGCCTTTCTTACTATGTTCTCTTTAGTAATATGTATAAAAGATGCTTGTAACAGAATTGAGTTTTGGGAACTACTTCCCCAGGCTCCCCCCAGTTTACTCCCTCCACTTTTTTTTTTTTTTTGGATTTTGGCAGCAGGAGTCTATTAATTATTTGGCCTTGATTTACGCAGCCAAATAGAAGTGTAACATAAATTAAAAATTAAGGAGACGTGGAAATCTTTTTCACTGGCCAATCAGTTTACGCAACTAAAAAAAAAAAAAAGGAGACAAAATTTGCTTTAGTTTTTAGAGATTTCAAAGATCATCTAAGACAACAAAACCCCAACTTATTTCCAGGTTGGTATTTAGCTTCAAGTGTGAGTTTATGTAACAATTAAAGTTACTAAAAAAAAAAAGGAATTCTAATTTTCAGCATAACAGGATTCAATCTTTTATTTAAAAAAAACCTCATTTCTGGAAGAAGGTAATGCATTTAGTTTGGAAATACATTTTTTTATTTATAAGGCTCTAATTTTTTAAACCCATCCTTCCAGGCAGAGCAAGTCTGATGTTGGATCCCCTCAGTCCATGAAAAACAGTTCATTCTCTTTAGAATCCAATCAAGTGCGCTCACTTGGTGAAGTCTGTGGAAGCAGGAAGATTTCCACAACGAGTCTCCCTGAAATACAAATTTGGTCACGTGAAAAAACAGAATTTGAGGAAAGAACACATCGTAGTCCTGAACAGCCACCCCCAGTCTCCCCAACACTGCTGAGCCAGGTATTGTTCTCCAGTCTGAGAGATGAGAGTCTCAGCTTTTCACATATTTTCTCTTCTCAGACAGAGAACTTTGGGACTGGAGCATTCTGGATGCCGAACCCTAGCAGGTTTATCACATTTTGCTGCCTCGGAAATTTTTCATATTTCTCAGACTCCGCAGTTCCTTTCTTAGGTGCTTTACAGCAGCCACAATGTCAGCCAGCTGTGGATCATCCTGGGCTCTCTGGGTGTAGAGATGGAAATGTCTGATGGTTTCTGAGAGCAAGACTTCAGGGGTGGCACCGCTTTCCCTGAGACGCAGCATCCGCTCGCAGGCGATGGCATAGTTTTTGTGCCAGTTCACAGGGTGGAGCTTTTGTGAAGAGACAAGGTCCTTATAAAGCTGGAAAGAAGCCAAGGGGGGAAGACTACTGTTACCTCTTGCCTTCGTTCCCTCCTCAACTGAACAGAAAACACAGAGTAGGAGGAGTAATAATACACCTGTGGGCGCGCGCGCACACACACACACACACACACACACACACACACACACACACACACACACACGCACAGACCGACACACTTCCACCCATACTCCAAGTAGCCTACAGTCGAAACTTAATCATTGCCAGGCCATGCAGAAAATTCAGAGACGTTGCTCTAATTATGACAGTGGCAGGAGGCAAATATGCTTCCTCTGAAACTGCTTCTGGGGTTTTTTCAGAGGAACCCTACGACACATCTTCCTCCAGAAGGATGTTCTGGGAAAGGGATTTAGTTCTAATTCACGGAAAGCTATTTACTCAACAGGCAGGAAGGCTGAAACTCTAAATTTAGCTGTAGGAGGGAAAAAAAAAGCTTTCTTTAAAAAAACTGCATGGAAAAAGAACTTGAAGAGATTTAAGTTCTGTCCCATGTTTTCTCAGGAATGTCTGTCTATTAAAAACAATAGTAGTAAGAGTGTAGCAACAATAAGATGTCTCAGAAATCCCATTATCAATAAGGCTAGGTATACCAGAGCCTTGGGGAGTTTTGAAAAGAACACACTTAAAATCATAGCAAGAGCCCAGGATTACAAGTTAGGTCAGTTGAAACTGCTCACACAGATTTGGGATTTTTGTTTTTCAATGGCAGTGACGTTTTTTATTTTTTGATATCAGAGGCCATAGGCATGGAACTGTTATGATTAGGGATAATGAATTTTTTTCTAAAGGGAAAAATCCCTATGACATCAATGAAAAGAGAGTCACCGGTATAAAACTGGATATCAGCTTTGCTGATTGGGGTGTTTTACAGCCTTCCTGGGAACTGTCAAATCAGGGCTGGTTCTGCAGGAACTTGAGACTCTAGGAGGCCACAGTTGACCAGGACATGTTCTTCAGGGATGGTGTTCTGCATGTCAGCACTGCATTCATTACACCATTCCATGGGCCACAACTAGCAGCGCTCAGAGGTTACTCCTGCCTCTGCACTCAGAAATCACCTCTGGCTAGCTAGGGGCCCATATGGGATGCCGGGAATCAAACAGGGTCTCTCCCAGGTGGGCTGCATGCAAAGCCAACACCCTACCGCTGTGCTATCACTCCGGTTCCTGCATGTGTACTTTAAAGGGAAAACTTGAGGCCTTGCCTGTTTGCCTCCTGGCTGGCTCTGTCCTCACTGATGTGGGCAGTCTGGCTGCTGATTCTGTGGCTGGAGTTCAGACATTCTTTGAGATACCTGAGGAACCCAGGGCCGAAAGCCTCAAAAAGGCAGGGAATATTGCTTAAACAGAGCCCAGCCATGGTGACTCTACCCTCCCTGACCCTGATCATTAGGACAGTGACAAAGCCCTGGGGGGCTGGGTGTTCAGAAGGCTGGAAAGGCTTCTGGAGCCACAGAACAAAGAATTACTCTTCAGGTACTTTGTCTTTTCCCATAAAATCTCAACTAGCTCTATCACAGCAAGAGTAAAAGTCTCAGGCTTGGATAGAGAGGACGGACGGTCCACCAGACTGATTTGTGGCTTTAAATGTATTACATTAGATCCCAATTGCTGGGATGGCAAATCACCATAAATGTAGTGGCTTAAAACAACCTATCATGGGGTTGGAAAAAGAGGATAGCAGGGAAGGTGCTTGCCTTGCACGTGGCCAATCCAAATTATATCCCCTGATCTCTGCCGGGAGTGATCCAAAACCCAAACTCAAAACTAACAAGACAACAACAGATCAGATGTTGCATAGCACCTTGGTTCTATGAAATCATTAGGACTGCGCTTCTCCAGAAGGTTCTGGAATCCATCTTTGCTCTTTTGAACTCCTAGAAGCTGCCTAGACTCTTTGAGGCCTCTTGCTTCCATTTTCCAGGCCAAACAAATAGGATTTTTTTTAGTAGCTTCTCTCTTATCGCCCCTTGTCATGATTCCTGTCATGACTCCACTCCCCATTGCACTCCTCCGCTGCCCATCTCGCTCGACAAGGACCCCTTAATGACATTAGCTCATTCTGATCATTCAGATAGAAGCCCCATCATGAGATCCTTGACTTAACCACCCTCAAAGGTCTCCTTTGCTGTGTCAAGTCCCGTTCTCAGGTCTTGGAGATCAGGACAGACATTTTTAGAAGGGACTGTTACTGAGCTAACACACACTAGATAAACACACGCAATATCATTGTTATATAATATGCTAATACATATCAACACACCATATAACCTATTATGTATTAACATAGTATATGTGCATATTAATGTAAGATGTGTATTAATGATATATTACTATGTGCTAGTATACAATAACACAATATAACATTTATATATGTGTATTTCCCACCCTAATTCAATCACCACCCCAACCAAACCTATTGGTGTATACAAAAAGCATAACGTACATTATATGCATGAGTGTAGAGTTCAGCTTTCACAGTGGCGGGCATGTTGGCAGATTCTGCCAAGCTGAAGATGAAGAAGGGGGTCTTCATCCTGGTATGGGGAGAGAGGGAGAGCTCTTCATTAAAATCGCATCATGTTCAATTTTATATTCAGGGAAGTTTACACTGAACCAAAAGCCACACCTCCCTCCACCCTCAGTCAAGATGATACACCATCCACTGGCGGCAAAATCTTTTAGCAAAACCTTATGCATGTTTCCACTCTTCTACATCATAAATGATCAAGCATGTACGTCACTGCAATGCAGGAGCAGCTGAGCAGGGTTCTTGCTGAGTCTGCCAGCACATTCTCAGTGCAAATGCTTGTGCCATTTGTGTCATGTGACCAGATCTTCAAAGGTGGCTGGAACCTTTGACCGCATGAACTCTGCCCAATTGTACTGGACACCCCAATTAAATCGATACCTATAGCTAATGACAACTGTCTTCTATTATGTGATTTCTCCCACAGCTTTCCCACATTCCAACCACAGCGAGGAACTGTGCAAACATGCAGTAGACTTGGTCAGTCCTTCAGAGCCCTATAACTTGCTATAGGGACAAGGTGGGTAATTTGAACTATGTGGCTTTCAAAAACACTACTGCCTCAAGAAGAGCATACTTTTTTTTGGTAATTGCTATTCTGTGGTTGTTTGGACAATTTTCTTCAAGCTTCTTTTTTTGTTTTGTTTTGTTTTGTTTTTGGGCCACACCCGGTGACACTCAGGGGTTACTCCTGGCTATGTGCTCAGAAATCGCTCCTGGCAAGCTTGGGGGACCATGTGGGATGTCAGGGATTGAAGCGAAGTTCATCCTGGGTCAGCTGTATGCAAGGCAAACGCCCTACCACTGTGCTATCGCTCTGGCCCCTCTTCAAGCTTCTTTAAAATCACATGAGTGCTTCTGTCCCTAGATTCTTGGTGCCAGTGCAGTCCCTGGCCCAGGGTGAGCATTTAATACATAGACGAGGAAGGAAAGACTTCCACTGTACCTGATGATATCCCTGTTTGTGTCACTCAAAACCCAAGCATATTTAGGCTCAAGCCTAAATTAGATACCTGATTTATTTAAAAAGAATGACAGGAATACCACAAAGTGACCCACACAAGAACAGGGAAAGCATACAGCCCATGAGGATTCAAATCTCTCATAAATGGTCTGACTGCTCTGTTGGACTGGGATCTTCACAGAAAAGAGCTGTGCAGTTCTTATGCAAGTGGCATCCTGAGTCAAGTAAGTATTTAATAAGTGCTGAAAGCACAAACTGCCATGTCATACACGGATAGGAAATCATCTCAACGTTGACTCCCTCACTAACTGGTGCTCCCTCAGGCTGAGCCACATCAGGACAGCACAGATGTAAAGAGCAGCCCTGGTTCAGAGCAGCGCCAATTTCAGGATCTCTCATGAACAGCATCGTGGCCTCAGACAAGCCACAGCTCTACACTAGCTTGTTCTCTTGTAAAATGGGATGATCTTGACTTCTCAGAGGTGGGGGTGTGAGGATAAAATGAGGTGACTTGTGCATAATGAACATCAGTACCTCAAACTAAATAATGCTCACAAATATTATTTTCAATCTTGCCATGAACCCCGACTCCCCAAGTGAAAAGCACCCTAGAGTGCCAACCCCAAAAGGTAGAACAGTCACCTCGCTTGCCACATCTCCTCATTGGCCACAGATTCCCAAGATGAAGGATCGAATCTAGAATTACAAGAAAACAGAGACATTTTTCTGCTTATTGCTATGGACATATAATTCCTGTTTTATAAGGCCAATTAACTTATTTGAAGTATTGATAACCATACAATTATTCTCCTGGAAATACTCCACTATTGAAAATAGAGTTAAATGTGGTTTTCTGGGCCCGGAGAGATAGCACAGCGGCATTTGTCTTGAAAGCAGCTGATTCAGAACCAAAGGTGGTTGGTTCGAATCCCGGTGTCCCATATGGTCCCCTGTGCCTGCCAGGAGCTATTTCTGAGCAGACAGCCAGGAGTAACTCCTGAGCACTGCCGGGTGTGACCCAAAAACCAAAAAAAAAAAAAAAAAAAAAAATGTGGTTTTCTTTTTTTTTTTTTTTTTTGAGGGGAGACTCTAACACCCAGCTGTGCCAAGAGGGTTATTCCTGGTTCTGTACTCAGAAATTACTCCTGGCAGGCTTGGGGAACCAAATGGGATGCCAGGGATCGAACCTAGGTCAGCCATGTGCAAAGCAAATGCCTTATCCACCATACAATGGCTCTGACCCCAAGTAAATATGTTCTATAATTTTTTTGTACTTTGTAGTGCAGGGGAGCCAACAACATAAACCATATTTTTTTGTACCACGAGACACACACCACCAAGTGCATCTTATGGAATGAATGCTGAGTGCACAGGAGGAGAGCATCTAAAAACGATGTACATCTTATGGTTAGGTGCTAAGTAAAAAGAAGCTAAAGGCATCGGTGGAACCTAATGTTACTAAGAACTATTAGATGGCACTAGGGTCGGGTGAGGCCTGGGTCACTCTGGACACAGCTCCTACCAGCCAGCATGAAGCTAGGGGCCAAGGGGGAGGACTGGAAGGGCTGCCTGGCTTCCTTACAGAAGGGTACTTCCAAGAATATTAATATCATGTGCTGACTCCTTTGTCTTGCCGACAGACTCTCTCTTACTGTTTCTGTTGTGAGTAGATGAGATAATCAGTGACATGATCTCACTGATCATTATATCACAGCTGCTGTGAGAACTGGTGATGGTCTAGCCTTCCCTGAAGATAGGGACAGGTAGGTGATGTCGAGCTACTCTCCATCTCTGTTGGGGCACAGCTTTGTGGTCTGCTTTCTCCTATTGGTTCACAAGACCTTGTAGTAGCCTCCAGTACCCCATACCGCATGGTTTAGCCTGTTGTTCTTGAATTAAAGCAATAGGTTATTTAATCCTTAAATAGTTGAGAGGGGCTAAGGAGATGGCGCAAGGGCCATAGCACATGCTTCATAAGTAGGAGTCCGGGGTTTAGTCCCAGGCACTGTGTGGTCCCCTGAGGACTGCAGGTGTGTGGCCCCCCAAAAACAAGCAGTGATTATACCTTTTCGGAGTCACACCTGGAAGTGCTAAGGGTTTACTCTTAATTTTGCATTTAGGAATCATTTCTGGCAGGGCTTGGGGGCCCATATATGGTGCAGGGGATGGAATCATGATTAGTTGTGTGTAAGGCAAACAAGTGTCTGCACTATTGATCTCTTTAGCCATTAAATATATTCATAACTTAAAAAATTTACAATGGAGGCTCAGTGTCCATATCGGCAAAGGCCAATGCTTAGCTAAAAACGTTGTGAGGAAAAGTAGCCTGCTCCCAAACTCTGGCAGGCTAAGGGGACCATATGGGGTGCCGGGGATTGAACACAAGTCAGCTATGTGCAAGGCTCTATTGTCACTCTGGCCCGGGGAGTTTGTCCTTCTTACAGAGCTCAAACGTGAGGTCAGGAGAGGCAATTTTTTGATGGGCAATCAGTAGCAACATGAATATAGGTCAAAATTGCAGGCATTTAAAAAATTTTGTGATGTTTTAAGGCACACAAAACTGCTTTTCTCATTGGCTAGGTCACCTGTTTGTACCTTCCATACTCCTCAGTCCAGTTATAGAGATTTCTTGTAAGTTTTATCCATTTCTCAGGGACAAATATATTCTTCAAAGGAACAAATTTGTCACAAGAACCCCACGGCCAGAGTGAATAGTTCTTCTTCCAAGTGGGGTCACCTTCATGAGTTCCTATACAAACGAAGATTTCTTTTCTATTGCAAAGAGAAAAAATAAAGTGTTTTTAAAAACTTCAAGTTATATAAATAGAAAAACATCTTTGAGCAATCTGGAAACATCTTAAGAACAAGCTCCCCATCTCTGAATTAACTCTGAATTCCATACAACGTGATCTATAGTTAACATGCAATATTTGTCCAATAAAACAAATTTGATTAGAATGATTTTTTAGAGATGTCAAGTCCTGCTAGTTTTTCAAACAGAATGGTTTAAACAAGTTTAATTCAAAAGCATTACAATTTAATCGATTCTCACGTGTGGTATGTCTTTTTTTTTTAATTTGAGTACTTTATTTAAGCACATGATTAAATTATTGCTCATGATTGAGTTTCAGTCATAAAATGTAAGCCATCTTTCTACCAGTGCACTTTTCCCGCCACTAATGTCTCCAGTTTCCTTCCCACCCTGTATCACTCTCCCCACTTCTTGCCTCATGACAGACATTTTACTTCTCTATCTCCTCTCTGTCTCTCTCTTACTCTTTCTCTGCTGTTTTTGTTTTGTTGTGTTGTTTTGGGCCATACCCAGTGGGCACTGAGGGGTTACTCCTGGCTTTGCGCTCAGAAATCACTACTGGCTGGGGGTGGTGGTGGGTGGTGGGACCATATGGGATGCCAGGGATCAAACCGGCATCTGTCCTGGGTCAGCCACATGCAAGGCAAGTGCTCTACTGCTGTGCTATTTCTCTGGCCCCTCTCTGCTGTTTTTGTTGTTGTTGTCTTTTTGTTTTTGATTTTGTTTTTGGGCCACACCCAGTGATGCTCAGGGATTACTCCTGGCTATGCGCTCAGAAATCACTCCTGGCTTGGGGGACCCTATGGGACGTCAGGAGATTGAACCGTTTTCAGTCCTAGGCTAGTGCGGGCAAGGCAGATGCCTTATCCCTTGCGCCACCAGGCTGGCCCCTCTCTGCTGTTTTATTCCCTTTTGACACTGAGGTTTGTACTATTGTTAATGAAGGAGTATGCATGATGCATATCACTCTACCTCCTTTTAGCACCCTGTTTATTGTCCAGAGTGATCAGTTCCAACTATCACTGTCACAGTGGTCCTTTTTCTACCCTAACTGCACTGCTCCATTATTTGTGGCATGCGTCCTCCTACCATGGACAGGTCCTTCTGGTCCTCATCTCTGTTGTTTCTGAATATTACTACTGTAGTATTTTTTTCTTATAACTCACAAATGAGTGAGATTACTGTGTCTGTCCCTCTGCTTCTGATTCATTTCACTTAGCATAATAATCTCCATATCCATCCAAGCACAAGCAAATTTCTTGGCTTTATTTTTCCTAACAGCTGCATAATATTCCTTTGTGTAGTTGTACCATAGTTTCTTTAGCCACTCATCTGTCACTTGGGTTATTTCCAGATTCTGGCTAGTGGTGTTGTATATGTCATAATAGCCATCTTTAAGTAGAAATATAAAATGAGTAAGGGCTTAAGGGCTGGTTTCCATGAAATGCAGTTTCCAGGGCAGATGGATAGAAACACACTGCCCTGACTCTTGATGCAGGCCATTCGGATTCCTGGGAAGACTTGAGGGATCTGTTTCCCTCAGTCTCTGGAAAGTACTCATTAGAAACAAGATGGGGGAAGAAAATCAGAATTCTCAGTTCCACCAAATCTGTGGTGAGTTTACCATTCCCCCTTCCCACTTTCCTTGTTCGGGGAAAACGAAGTATGGTTCCCAAAAGGTAAGTCAAGTGAAGATCAAAGAGATCCCAGAAAAGCTGCCTGCCCTTTTATTTTCCCCTCCACCCCCCCCCCACTTGGAAAAAGGCAGGGAAAACCTGAGGGTTGGAGAGAACTAAGGGATTCCCCTGGATTTTTCCCTTCCCACACCGCCCTTTGGGACCAGTGAGGCAGCAACAGAACTAAGCTCCTTCCCTAACCAAGAGAAAAACCTTAGAATTGAGCTGTTTATTATCAATTTTCCAATCACTGAACTAAAAGGTTAAACTCAATTTTAAAGTTAACCCCCTCCCCAACCCCACCAGAGGGCTGGTTTCTACAACTGTGAGGAAGAGTGGTACATCTTGATCAAAAGAGCTGCAGTTCCTGGTACCTGGGGAAGAGCCCTGTGGCTCTGTCTCTCTGCTTTCCCACTGCAGATGCAGCATTAGGCATGGCCACTGGCAGAAGAACAAAATACATCCCAAGTCTGTTGGCTATAAAGTCAGAAAATGATTGGGTTTAACCCAGAGAAAAGAAAGATTAAGAGGACGACCTCGGGGCCGGGCGGTGGCGCTAGAGGTAAGGTGTCAGCCTTGCCAGCGCTAGCCTAGGACGGACCACGGTTCGATCCCCCGGTGTCCCATATGGTCCCCCAAGCCAGGAGCAACTTCTGAGCGCATAGCCAGAAGTAACCCCTGAGCGTCACCGGGTGTGGCCCAAAAACCAAAAACCAAAAAAAAAAAAGAGGACGACCTCATTGTATATATATCATGGTGTCCACTCCTCAACTTTTTGAGAGAGAGGGAGAGGGAAGGAGAGGGGGAGAGAGAGTGAGAGAGAAAGAGAGAGAGAGAGAGAGAGAGAGAGAGAGAGAGAGAGAGAGAGAGAGAGAGAGAGAGAGAGAGAGAGAGAGAGAGAAAGAGAAAGAGGGGGAGAGCCCATAAATTTGTGGATAACCATCTGGCATCTCTTGAGCCTGCATGAATGAATCTAACCCAAAAGTAAATGTGAAATAAGCCATGGACAGACCATGACCCAAGTTCTGGACCGACTACTGGGTAAAACTCAGTCCAGATAACATGGCAAGTGTTTTGGAAACAAAAATGAGATTGGAAACAGTTGAGAGAAGGCAGGTCACAACTTGCAGTGTGAGATTAACCTGGCTGAACACCTGCCAAGTAAATAAAAAAAGATCAACATTCTCTCCAGAATCTAAATAATATTCCAATATTCAAAATGTTCAGAATACAATTCAAGTTATTCAGCACACAAAGAACAAGGAAAATGTCAAATTCTAATAGAAATACGATTAGCAGGTGTCAAATCCAAGGTAACACAGACGTTAGACAGACAGAGGCTTGAAAAAATATTACAGTCTTCAATAGGCTGAGTGCACGGCCTGTTAGTTTAAACCCTGCATAGTGAGTGGCTCAAGAATCACCAGAATGACCTCTGAGCACTGACCTCTGACCTCAGGAGCAGCCCTGAACATCACTAGGTATAGTCCAAAACCAAGCCAAAGCAAGGCTATTATTATAATCATGCACCAAGAAGAAAGGGCAAATGCTCCTAAAATTCATGGAAGGACAGAACACTTCAACAAAGAAAGAAGATACTATGGAGGAACCAAATTGAAATTATAGACCTGAAAAATACAATAGTTGTAATTTAAAATGAACAGATGAGTTAATCTAAGTTTGGGGTGAAAGGAAAGGAGCAGGAAGAGAACAAATTTAAAGGTAGACTATGAAAACTTAAATAATTTAAACAAAGAGAAAAATGATTAAACCACTAAATTTTGTGAAGACATATTAAAGATTTAAGGTACAGATTGAAAGAACCCTATTTGTTCCTGCAGACACATTATAATCTAACCACTAAAAATGAGACAAATAAATTCATGAAGATCTATTTCATAGAGGGAAATAATGATTTGAATGGCTGCAGATTTCTCAAACAATTCAAAATAAAATTGGAAATCACTGTGGGGAGCGAAAAGAATATAAAGCAGAACTCCAAATTCATCAACATCCTTTAGAAACTAAGGTAAAATCAAAACATTTTCGGATAAAGAAAAATGAAGAAATTTCACTGAAAACAGCTCTGCTGTAAAGGAAATTTTAAAGGAACATCTTCAGATGGAAAGAAAAGAATACAAGAAAGAAACAGCCAAGTATGCCTTGAGCACATCTGGATAGAACTCAAAACAAACAAAAACAAAAACAGAATCAAAGGATGGGTTCCCAAAAAGGTAGTGGCAGACCAAAATGGTCTTTACTTTTGTATAAACATACATGCCTAGAGTTTCAGTGGGGAACATACAATAGACCCATGAGGACATGTTTGATCTATGCTTATAGGAGATGATGGTTCCATCATTTTCCCATATGATTCATCTCACCTCACTCCTTAAGTCCTGGGTTCCAAACACAGGAAGCCACCAGTTTGCACTGAGTTCTGCAGGGACCAGTCTTCTCCCTCCTCTTGGGAAACCATTTTCCATTTAGGTCTCTGCCATCTCCTCCACATCAACAGTACCACATTAATTAGATACTATAGTTTAATTGTTTAATGTGCAATCATCTCAACTCCTCTCTCTGAAATATTTTAGAGTAGGACGCATACCCAAACATCTACAGCTAGTTGACTTGGAACATTCTGGACACCCATCAGTTAGAAAATAAATGCTGTGTGGATGACCAGGCAGAATTAATGATTACTTCTTCATCCATGCTTTCAGAACACTTGCCTTATCCTGTCAGCTAAATCACCAGCTTAGTAACCACATTTCGCAATAAAATATATTCAAGGTTTAAAATATCATAAAACATGCTATAAGATTTTGCTAACAGAAAGCTTATTCTATCATATTAGAATCACTATTAATAAGTGTGTATACATTTACAATTAGATTGTGGTCTACTTGAATTCAAAGCAGGGTTTCATTTTAGTGCCTGGGCATATAATTACTAGCAAGCTGGAACGTAACAGATTCAATGCATGTTTGTGAGGTAGAATTAAATAAAGTTCTCCGAAAAGAGTCTATCTGGAGATGTCCAAGGCTTTTAATATTTTATTCCAAACGGCATAATTAAATGTTACTCACACCACACATTTATTGTTCCTTTGCAAAATTTCTTGAGTACAGAAAGCCTCACATTCTGAACATAGAAAGTATCACAATTCTATGCTCTTAGTAAGGGATAATTTAACTTTGGAATTTCAAAATAATTTCTCAAGTACCATTTATAAGGGATTTAGAAATTATGAAATACATTTTTCCTCTTCACACACTGGACAATACTTAGAACTTCACAGATAAATGTTCAGCGTCGCACCACTGAAGTAATTATTTATTCTTGACCCTAACTATGAATAAATCTATGTTTTCAAATATAGAAACCACCATCCTCATGTTATCTCAACCATCACAACCACAGGTTCCTTTCTTATTTATAAAAATGCCTTATCTCTTATTTTTAAAAATCCTTAAGCTATTTTTATATAGCGATTACTCCTGGAAAACATTTGCTTCACACTTAAAAGGGTGCCTTGGTGTTGACGGGGGAACTATAATTGCCTGCAATCCATCTGCAAGGGTTTCAAGTAGGCAGGCACATCCCCATTTTCTCTGAATTGTACTAAGATCTTATTTGCTATTCTTGTTAATCTGTCTTTTATTTTTTCTTTACCCAGAACAATAACATTTATTTCTGCCTGGCCTCATTTATGCACAGATATGCAATTTAATTACAAAGATAATCTCACCAGTGACAGGGAAATAGGTGTAGAAAATTGGTCTTTTGGATGAAGCACAGCTGTACATAAACAATTTTAGAAAGGCTTAAGACTTTAGAAAAGCTATTACAGGAAAAGAATGCTTACTGTTTATTTATTTCAAGAAAATGATCAAGATTAAATGTGACCATTCCACCAGGTAATATTCCTTCCACAGGATTCCACCGGTTCCCAGGAAACTTAACACCTGGTAAATGGTTTGCCATCTTGGGTAAATACCACTCGTAAGTCATCATCTGTCCGAAAAAGAATATAGAGAGTCAAGCTTTTAATGCATGTCTTTAAAATTATCAAGTTTATCAAATACAATAAAGTAACGAAATTCTAGTTCTAATATAAGATAAATAATTGACTTTAGACGTAGTTCCATATAAATCTGACCAAGGTACACAGCTCTGACTTCTCCTTCATGACTCAAACTTGGGGTTTCCTGTCTTAAGCTGTAAAAGTTATAGCAGAACCCAGTTTCTTGTTACATGCATGCATTTGAGAAGAATAATGGCCTTCTCCCTTTCCTATCGCCAGAGCATGTATATTCAGCTTTCAATATCAGCTTACATATCGTGTCTTCTGGAACGGTCTTTCCACAGTGAACATGGTAAGCTATTAGAACATTTTGCAATAGCTCCTGGGTTGTGTGACTGTGAGTTCTTGTCTCTGCACCTAGCAAACTGCTTAGCACAAGAACAGTATTAATATTAAGTTTGCTGAAGTTTAAACATCTTTGATACCAGACTACACAGCAAAGGCAACATATAGAAATGTGCTATTATTCTATTCATTCATCAAAATAACAGTAGTTTGCCTTTAACAAAGAAGATACGATTCCTGTCCCTGAGATGCTCCATTTGATTATCTGGGCCTAAAAGTTCAAAACTTCTTTGGTGCTGGTAATGTAGCTCAGAGATGCTAAAGCATTTGCCTTGCATGTCTGGGGTCCTGGGTCTTTTACAATGGAGCCCTGGACTTGATCCTGGCACCACATAGTCCCCTGAGCACTACTGGGGGCAAAACATCTCTGTAGCGCTGACCCTGGAGTGCTCCTACCCTCAACCCCAGCACAGAGCACTGCCAGAGAAACAATCAAAAATGTAAAAGGAAACCTTTTTTGGGTTAATTTATTTGAATGTATTAGAGTCTTTAAATTAGCTACATATTCTTGCATATTATTTTGATTAAATCGAAATAATTACTATCAACTATTCTTAATATTCATATATGATTATTTTAATAATTATGCTTAATTACACTGTAAATATAAAAAAATCACTTTCTGAAGTAGGTTTTGGTACCTAATAGTTTTGGTACCACTGAATACCCACCATCTGCTCTTATTTTAAGATGTCTCATTTAACAAATGGTGCTGAAAAAAACTGGTAGGTCACATGTGAAAAACAATAAAACAATACAGAAGGGGTCAGAGTGATAGCACAGCAGTAGGGCATTTGCCTTGCACGCAGCTGACCCAAGACAGACCTGGGCGTCTATATAGCGTCCAGAGCTAGGAGCGATTTCTGAGTGCAGAGCAGGAGTAACCTCTGAGCATTACCAGGTGTGGCCCAAAAACCAAACCAAACCAAAACAAAAACAAAAACCCAAAATACCAATAAACAAACAAAAAAACCTTAGATCATTTTCTAACTAACTATGCACAAGAGTCAAAACAAAATGGATCAAAGACCTTGTTGTGAGACCTGAATTCATAAATCATATTGAGAAAAACAGAACACATCATGGCATTGTTTCGAAGCCATTAGCCAAAATAAACAAATGAGACTAGTTCGAACTAAGAAGCTTCTAGTGGAAGGGTATGGACACTTCGGTGAGGGGGTGGTACTGGACTGTATTTTATGCATGAAACCCTTCCACTGAGAGTACTGTAAAACTGAGTGACAAAAATTAGAAGAAAAAGAAATAAAAAGGATGCAATAGGAGGTTGTTCATTCACCGTACTGGTATTTATTTATTTAGCTGTATGATGGGTACATGGATATTTGTTATTTTCCGTGGCTCCTTTGCTTTGGGGAGCACACCAGGTGGTGTTTTGGGGTCACTCCTTGATCTGTGCTCAGGGGTCACTCCTGGTGGTGCTAAAGAAATCAAATGTGATTCCAGGGATCTAAGCAGGGTCAGCTGCATAGGAAACAAGTTCCTTAATCACCGTCCCATCTCTCAGGCCAACTGTGGCTTTTAAGTGTAAAATGCTTTGAGAAATAAAATTTAAAGATAATACATATTTCTTCTAAAAATACTTAAGCACATAATAAACAAAACTAGAGTGTAATATCAAATTATCAATATGATCCCTGCTTTAGTCCAAAGTTGGAAAATCGATGCAATAAAAACAGCTTATAAAGTGTATAATTAGTATGTTTACAAATATGTTTATATAGTTTTCTCAAAAATTTTTAGTTATTCATTAATTGAACAAAATGTATTAAATTAAGTATTATATCTAGGGGCCAGAGAGGGCAGTGGTAGGGTGCTTGCTTTAGATGCAGAAGGACAGTGGTTCGAATCTGGCATCCCATATGGTCCGAGCCTGCCAGGAGCGATTTTTGAGCGTAAAGCCAGGGGTAACCCCTGAGCACTGCCGGGTGTGACCCAAAAAACCAACATAAATAAATAAATAAATAAATAAATAAATAAATAAATAAATAAATAAATAATTATATCTAATAATTTTCTGTCAAATTAATCATAATGAAGCTGATCTGAAAAGTATTATGAGCCTGACTCAAAATTACAGCCAGCAAATTCCTCTGGGCTGTTGAGAATGTAAAAAAAACCTTCCCCTTATAATCTCCTCCCCCTGAAAATGCCTATCTATACAAGGAAGACAACATGTAGCCTGAACACTCAGTCAAATATCTTAATTTCTTTTTTGATTTTGGGTTCCACCCTGTGGTGCTTAGGTATTGGATGGGGACCATATAGGATGCTGTGTTCACCACATTCAGTGCCTTACCCCACTACTATCTCTCTGGACCCAAGAAATCCTTCATCTAGGAAGGACCTTGGTTCGATCCCCCAGCATCCCATATGGTTCCCAGAGCCAGGAGTGATTTCTGAGTGCAGAGCCAGGAGTGACCCCTGAGAGACACCAGGTATGGCTCAACTCCCCCCAAGTAGCTTTAAATGTTTCTAAATGATTGCTATTATGATATTCGAAGAGTACAAGTCATAATACCTACTTCCTGATCCACCAATGAAACATCTGGCCTCAGTCCTTCGCAATAATGCAGATAACGGAGAGAATTTCCTGGAAGGTCTCCTCGGAGTAAGATAATAGCATCATGAGGCATAGAAGCTAGAAGATTCTTTGCAAATTTGTCGATCACATAGTTGGTCCTTTGGTCACAAACGCTAAGTAAAAATATCATAAAGCATTAAGTATTCCTACAAGACTGGACTTACTTTCCAATTCATTGTTTCTTCCTAACATAATATACACTCAAGTTTTATACTGTTCAAATTTACAGCTTCTAATTAGATGTACTTAATTGAAAGAAGTTGCTATTACTTAATAAAACTAATCATGCAATTAAAAAGTGTGTTGATAGACTTCTAGAATTGATATCCATTTCAACAAAAAGGGAATTAGTCTGTATCTGATTCAATCCTTTTTAAAAAAAATCTAAGAGCATGTTTAACTTAACTCAAAAGAACTAAGGATTCTGATTAAATTAGGAATTTAAGGTGATTTCCTGCTAATGTATTTACTCCAAAGAAATTTTCAGAACTGTAAGAGGAGGGAGGGCGAGGGAGTACACGTGTGTGGCACTAGGCTGGTCCCCAGCATTGTTTTTCCTGCCACTCCCATCCCCAAAAGGAGCAAAACATGCAAAAGGAAATTCACCAGTTTCTGGCAGTGGTTTGACATTGATGCAAAGGTTGATCCTTATCGTTTCCACCATTCCTGAACTACAGGCTCCTTTCTACTTTGAGAAATCATATCGAAGAGAAGGGAATGAACAGATTGAGTTGATTAGTTCTCTTGGCATCATTCAGTGACGTAGCATGAAATTTTCCAATAATGAACTAACTTCCTCCCTCCTTCCCTCCCTCCCTCCCTTTTTTTTTTTTTTTTGGTTTTTGGGCCACACCCTGTGACGCTCAGGGGTTACTCCTGGCTATGCGCTCAGAAGTTGCTCCTGGCTTCTTGGGGGACCATATGGGACGCCGGGGGATCGAACCACGGTCCGTCCTAGGTTAGCGCAGGCAAGGCAGGAACCTTACCTCCAGCGCCACCGCCCGGCCCCCCCCCTCCCTCCCTTTTATGGCCCTAAAAACCACAATATATCACCCGAGACATCAAGCCATAAAAGGACTTGATGAAGCCCCCTAGGTAACAGCCGATCATCCTAAAGGTCAAGACTTCCTGCTTCTAGTCCTATTAACCAGGCTTGTGACCTCTGGTGGTGTCACCTCCTGTGGGCAGTGGCCCTGACTGATCAGTTTATAACTTGTCGGTAGGCCGAATAAAGCTTTGCTTTGCTTTTTTTTTTCAATTGTGTGGTCTCATTCTCCAACTCCAGACCCTAACAATGCAATGCAACTTTCCTACCCACTTAGCATTTCAGCCCCGTGAAGAGCAAAAAAAAAAAAAAGAAAAGTAGCATAAATTCTTAGAGCTTACCATGGTAGGGGGTGGGATATTTGTATGGAGAAGATGACATTGAAACAAGAGCACTAACAAGTGGAACAAACAATGTCCTTCCTGTTCTCATCAGGTTGATTACATAGGATAATATTCAGAACACAGTCTAACATTGAATCACTGGGTTAGACTCAGAAAACAAATGAACTCTTTTAGGGATATAGCATCAACTTTGCCTTTACAATTGATACCACTGGGGATGTGGCTTAGTGGCTTGTCCCAGGTACTCAAGACAAACAAACAATCACTTAAAAGCAGAGAGGTGGCTGCATGCATGGGCATGCTAACAGTCCAATTTCACTGCTTCAGAACTAATCTCTAAGTGAAACCAAACTAATGAAAATTCCAGCTATAGCTGTTTTGGGGCTGAACAATCTGGGGTCTTCTACGAGTGAGAGAGGGGAATTTCCCCTTGAGCTATACCCCAGCAGCCACACCCACATCCCATAGCTGCCCCCATGTAAACTTAGAAGCCCCATTCTACAGATCCTGAAGTGCTCAGAGCAGGAGGCCATTTATGACACCAAATTAGATGGGAAAGCCGAATAGAAGTCAACTAAGCTTGGGGCCAGAGTGATAGCACAGAGGTAGGACATTTGCCTTGCACACGGCTGAAACAGGACAAACCTGGTTCGATCCCAGGTGTCCCACACGGTCCCCCAAGCCAGGGGCAATTTCTGAGTACATAGCTAGGAGATCGTCACCAGGTGTGGCCCAAAAACAACAACAACAACAACAAAACCAACCAATAAAGTTAATCAAAGCTCACTAACAAAAAAAGATAACTTCAATGGGTTCTTCCAATTCTGTAATGTTTCTCCAGTTCTGTTCAAAACAAATAAGCTAGCACCCAACCTGGACATGTGATTTTAAGCTGAAATTTTCATAGGTAAGCAGATTTTTAGAAATTCAGCGAGCACTGGTAATGTATAGAGTTAAGAAAATTTCAGAACTTTCATTATTTAAAAATACAACTACCAAATGAGCTATGGAAGAAAACAGTATTACTAAAAAATATGAAATCTTTGAAAAGTAATGTGGACTTTTTAGGGTCCCTAAAAATGCCAATGCCTTTACTCTTCGTCTAAGTGATATTTAGATCATGGAGATTCATCTCATTCAGATTCTGCAAAGTATCGCTGGAGTTTCTTTTTTTGTTGTTTTAATTTTTTTGTTTGTTTGTTTTTGGGTCACACCCAGCAGTGCTTAGGGGTTACTTCTGGCTCTTGCTCTGAAATCACTCCTGGCAGGCTCAGGGGACCATATGGGATGCCGGGATTCGAACCACTGTCTTTCTGCATGCAAGGCAAGCGCCTTAACTCCATGCTATATCTCCACCCATCTCTCGAGTTTCTTAAAGGAAATGACATACATAATTTAGATGTACCACTCAACCCTTCTTTTATAGGCTCTGAAACTGAATAACACTCAAGCTGAGATTCTAATTTTGAAACGGCAGTTTCAAGATCAGAGCAAGTAAGTTGTCTCACTTCAAAAACCAAAGTAATGGGGCCAGAGAGATAGCACAGCGGTAGGTTGTTTGTCTTGCCGACAGCCAATTCAGGAAGGAGGTTGGTTTGATTCCCAACATCCCATATAGCCTCCCATACATTTCTGAGTGCAGAGCTAGGAATAACCCGAGTGCTGTTGAGTGTGACCCAAAACAACAACAACAACAACAACAACAACAACAATAACCCCAAAGTAAGTAAAAGATGAAATAAAGTCCCAAAGTCAAAATACCCAAGCAATTCCAGGTGACTGCTACTTTTCATAAGGGATCAGTTACCTATAATTGGAATATATTTGGTAAGTCACAAAAAGAGTGGCTGAAATCCATTCCAGGCACTGGAGTCTGCCAACATTCAGCATCCGGTGACACTCTGAAACAAGGGCAGACAAACCAATGCCAGCGAGGACAGCCACCACCGCATTGCTCTGCATCCAGAATCGTTCCACCTGTAACAGAGACATGCAGACAACATGTCTAGCTGATTAAGGTTTATTCACCAGGTCCCTGTACATTTTAAGGACATATGGCATGTACCTAGTTGCCTCTGTCTGGTGCCATGAGGGTCTTGCTAAATGACTTCCCCAAGGCAAGGCCACACCACTTGTATTTCAAACATTCTTCCTTCCTAATTTGACATGTTTTTCACTCCCTTTTGGGTTCACATGTTCTTTTAAACATTGCAGCCTTCATCTTGAATTCCTGCAGTATGTAAAGTAGAAGAGAAATGTTTTGGCTTTTTTTGCTTTTGACGTTCCAAAGCTCCACTAGTCTGACTCCCTGCTTCTCTCCCTGCCTCATTCATTTCTCTGACATGACTGGAGGGATGGGGACTGGGGTGCCAAAGAGACAGCACAGTGGTAGGGCATTTGCCTTGCATGCAGCCAACCCAGGACAGACTCCAGTTCAATCCCCGCCATTCTTATGGTCTCCTGAGCCTGCCAGGTGTGATTTCTGAGTGCAGAGCCAGGTGTGGCCATAACTCCCACCCCCCACCCCCAAAAAAGACTGTACTGGCCCCTTCGTCTTCCTCATTCTTCATTTTATTTTTCTTGGAAATGATCAGCCCCTTACCAAAGATCTCCCTGGAAGACCAGTCAGATGGAATGGCAAGAGGCCTTCCCTGTGTGGCACTGGCCAAGACTGGTAGATGGGGGCGCAGAATTAGGAAGCCCCTTGCTCACAGTTCTGAGACATGTTCTCCAATCCCTTAAAAAAGATGATTCCAATACCAATGCTCTGATCTATTTTGTTTCTCAATGGATCCGAACTCAGGTAACCAAGTAAGGTATTATTTATTAGATCTTCAGTCACTTAACAAATATACGTAATTAGAGATGAAAGCCAGAGACCAAAAGAAATGTGAGTGCTCTTTGACAGGTATGATTCTGGAAAGGTTAGTAAAGAGGGGATGTCTTTCACAACCTCAAAAACAAAACTCAACTACAACCTATATTTCTCTGCTATTAAAAATATAACTAGATAACTAGATTTAAAAGTATAATAATATGTATTATACCTTTATAAAGATGCCTGTATCTGCAGGTATATATATACATATATATGTATGTATATGGAAAAACTAACTAAAATCTTCTTAAACATTTATTTAACTATTGTGTGAATTAAAGATCAGGGTTTTCATTTTGTTTTTCTAAAAAAGCATAGACTTGCTGCTTTAATAATTTGAGTTTGGGTTTGTGATCTTGCATATGTAAATGTAATTTTAGCTATATCTGAGATGATCTGCTCTTTTACAAGATTCATGAAAGACATATTTATACATTCCTTATTGACTTTGTGCTCAAAAAGGTATATTCATGTAAAACTTACCACACCCATGAAAAGTGGCTTTGAAATATCTAAATTTGCCCTCCAAGCAAAGAACAGTGAATAAATGCAAAGCATTCCAGTAAAAAGCCATACTAATGATGAAGTCTGTCTGTCCCTGTAAAAAAAAATTTTAATTATGTAGATATAAATAGCCATTCTTTTTGTTTGTTTGTTTGTTTTGGGGTCACAGCCGGCAGTGTTCAGGGGTTACTACTGACTCTGCATTCAGAAGTCACTCCTGGCAGTCACAGGAGATCATATGGCATGCAAAGATTTGAACCACAGTCTGTTCGAATCAGCTGCGTGCTAGGCAAACGCCCTACTGTTGTGCTATCTCTTCAGCCCCATAAATAGCCATTCTAAATAGTTTTAAATTATTAAAAAAAAAAAAGGAATCTACAGAACTTTCCACTTTTAGGTAAAAATGAAGATTTCATTTTTAAAATTCTAAGTCACAAAAAATAACCAAAACTTAACAATATATTTATACATTGTACTATAGTAGGCAACCAAATTTGAAACTATGCAGCTAAAAAAGTTATCACATATAAATACAGTTTATTTACAAATTAAGATGCAACCAAGCATGTTTAAAACAAGTTTCAAAAATCAAAATATTAAGTATTTTCAAAGAAAAAACTAAAATGTTAAGAATGCAAATTTTGAGAACATTTATGTACATAGTATAATTTTCAAAACAAATTAATTTTATTATAAAATATAGACCAAGCTTCTTAAAAATGTTCATATATACTAATTCAGTAATTTGACATATACGCATAAATCTTAAAGCAATAACCAAAAACATAAATTAAAATTAATGCATACAATACTTTGATTTTGCTTCACAAAGTGGAAGCACTCTATAGATCTTACTAGATTATATTGCACTAATAGAAATAATTAGAATATATCAATGATTTAGAATATAAAATAATACTGGCAATATTCTACAATGAAAAACTGAAATATCAATTTAATTCATAAACACAGAACATTAATAACAGAAAGAAATTACACTACTTACTTTTTTACACTTGATCTTAGCCAAAAGGCCGAGAAGCGATACATTACTTACTTTTTAGGTAGACATAGATTTGCCCACACTGCCAGTGCTTGAATGTTGAATGAGAGTTCTGTCCTCATATTTGTTATCTGAGAACTGTAAGAGACAATGCAACTTAGAGCCAACAGAAAGTAAATCTGGTTAAGTCCAAATAAAACACTCTGTAAAATACATCTGCTTATAGACAATCATTTTAAAGACTGGAGCTGTATTTTAATATGATTTTTAAGTTATGGGAAAAAGAGAGTTAAACAGTTATTTTTTAATTATAACATTTGATTACAAATTTATATAATATTAAGTCATAAACATATGAGCACAAATGACTTCTATATTGTGGATACTGACATACTGTGTTGATATTGTTAAGCAATTTTTTTGTTTGTTTTTGGGTCACACCTGCCAGTGCTCAGGCTTACTCCCGGCGGGTGTGACCCAAAAACAAACAAAAAAATTGCTCAGAAATTGCTCCTGGCTGGCTCGGGGGACCCTATGGGATGCCAGGAAGTGAACCACCATCTCTGTTCTGGATAGGCGGCATGCAAGGCAAAGCCCCACCACTGCGCTATCTCTCCGGCCCACTGCTAACCAATTTAAATCTTCCTGGCTCTGGCTCAGGTTTCACTCCTGGTAGTGCTCAAGGAACTCTAGTGGCGCTAAACTGGGTCACCACATGCAAGGTGAGAGCTTTTGGGAGTCTATAGGATGCTCTTACATATCGATATACAGCAATGTATATCCTTGACGGGCTTGACAAGGTACCATTTGAATAAATTCTCTAACTTTCTTCTGTTAGCAATGTAAACATGCTCTCCAGTTTTGCTGCAGAAAATAAAATTAAATCAAGGGGTTAGAGAGAGAGTACACCAGGTAGGGCCCTTGCCTTGCATGTGGATGGCCTTCAATCCTCAGTCCCACATAGAGTACCCGGAGCCCGGCTAGTTGTCACTGTAAGCCATGAGCTTACTTCTGGTCAGGTGTGCATCCCACCCCTCCCCCCCAAAAAACCCAACAAACTAAATCAAGTAGTCTTCTGGATCTAGTCATTTAAAAAAATGAAAATAGACAAGACAAATTATTTCCATTTATTCTTTTTTAATGTTTTATTAATTATTAATTGATTAATTAGTTTTGGGGCCATACCCAGTGGTGCTCAGGGGTTACTCCTGGCTGGCTCTGCACTCAGAAATCATCCCTGGAAGACTGGGGAACCAAATGGGATGCCAGGAATCGAACCAGGTTCCTCCTGGGTTGGCCTCATGCAAGGCAAATGCCCTACTGCTGTGCTATCTCTCTGGCTCCTTCCATTTATTCTTTTTCTGGAGTTATCAGCTTATTCTTTAAAATGCTACAGAACTAAATTTATCATAGAATGGGAGACCAGGAAGACAAAGTAAAACCCTGAGACAATGGTGGAGGAAGAGGAAGGACGCTCTAGTGGCAGCTGAGGTATTGGAAAGTTGTGCATATGAAGCCCCATCTTTTTTTTTTTTTAGTATTTTATTTATTTAAACATCTTGATTACAAATATGATTGTGATTAGGTTTCAGTCATGTAAAGAACACCCCCATTCACCAGTGCAACATTCCCACCACCAATGTTCCAAATCTCCCTCCATCCCCCCTCCCCTCCCCCCCCCCCGTACTCCAGACAGGCTTTCCAGTTCCCTCATTCATTCACATGATTATGGTAGTTCTCAGTATAGTTATTTCTATAACTACACTCACCACTCTTTGTGGTGAGCTTCATGGAGTGAGCTGGTGTTCCAGCCCTCCTCTCATTGTCTCTGAGGATTGTTACAAAAATGACTTTTATTTTTCTTAAAACCCATAGATGAGTGAGACTATTCTGCATCTCTCTCTCTCCCTCTGACTTATTTCACTCAGCATAATAGACTCCATGTACATCCATGTATAGGAAAATTTCATGACTTCACCTCTCCTGACGGCTGCATTATGTATATGTACCACAGTTTCTTTAGCCATTCGTCTGGTGAAGGGCATCTTGGTTGTTTCCAGAGCCTGGCTATTGCGAATAGTGCTGCAATAAACATAGGTGTGAGGAAGGGGTTTTTGTATTGTATTCTTCTGTTCCTAGGGTATATTCCTAGGAGTGGTATAGCTGGATTGTATGGGAGCTCAGTTTCTAGTTTTTGGAGGAATCTCCATATTGCTTTCCATAAAGGTTGGACTAGACGGCATTCCCACCAGCAGTGGATAAGAGTTCCCTTCTCTCCACATCCCCGCCAGCACTGATTGTTCTCATTCTTTGTGACATGTGCCAATCTCTGTGGTGTGAGATGGTATCTCATCGTTGTTTTGATTTGCATGTCCCTGATGATCAGTGATGAGGAGCATTTTTTCATGTGCCTTTTGGCCATTTGTATTTCTTTTTTATCAAAGTGTCTGTTCATTTCTTCTCCCCATTTTTTGATGGGATTAGATGTTTTTTCTTGTAAAGTTCTGTCAGTGCCCTGTATATTTTGGAGATTAGCCCCTTATCTGATGGGTATGGGTGAATAGGAAGCCCCATCTTTAACAGAAGTATAAATCATCGGGTATGAAACTTAGGCTTCCCTGTTTTCAGGTTGAAAAGTTTCAGCTGCGTATAGAGACTGCTGAAGACACCCCCTCCCCACTATAATTAAACTAAATTCCTTCATTAACTAATAGGCATTCCTGAAGTATTATTTAAATTCAAAAAATGGTTTCAATAGCATCCAATTTTAAAAAAGAAAGGTCTCCATACATCATCTTAAAAGAACTTTCGTTCTCCTACTGGCAATTTTTCTGGAGGAAAATGTGATGCTATAATTATGGGAACCTCACAATGTGTTCTTTACTAATGGAGGTTCATCTGCTATGTGAAAATATTATTACTCATTTTCAAATACTCTTGAAAAATTGATTCAGCATGAGGCCCATTTCGAACCGTCTTCAAAAGGAATGAAGTCAGACTCGAAATTAATTCTTAGAGATCTGTTGCTTAAATGTAAGCTCTGAAACATGGTCATTGCCTAGGGTTAGATTGAATAATTTCCTTGTACGGAATTGCAATTTAGAGATATGCATGGGGGAAAGAATTTAATTTGCTTGACTGGGAAAACGTAGATGATTAGGCGTCATCATAGTGAAGGATTTTCTAATAAGTTAATTAAAATTACCTTTCTCAACACCCATGTACACCTGAAACAATTAAATACTAGAGATTCTCTCAGTCAGAAAGGATTGGAATTATGGCTCTCGGTATCCGTGATGGCTTGGTTCGAGCAATGTGGGTGGAGTGGTCACCACTTTTGCCATCTCTTCTGAGTGTCTAACATAGCTGCTGTGATGTTGATGGCAAGGCCTTTGAGAGTCCCAAATGG
Source organism: Suncus etruscus (assembly GCF_024139225.1). Classification (NCBI taxonomy): domain Eukaryota; kingdom Metazoa; phylum Chordata; class Mammalia; order Eulipotyphla; family Soricidae; genus Suncus; species Suncus etruscus. Next base: position 1,368,484 of record NC_064850.1, on the reverse strand, counting down.
ATGACTTTTATATGCCATCAAGAAGGTTAGCTGTGTGGCTAGGATCATTACTCTTGAGAGTTCTTTATTGTCTCGTGGACTCATTAAGGTAGAATGTCCCAGTCGTCCTGAACATGGCGACCATTCCAGAAAACAGCCAAAAGAAAAAAGACAGTGTGAAGCAAAGCAGAATCAAGTAAGAGATCAGAGGTATTGGTAAAACTTCCTCTTTATTTCTAAAAGGAAACTCTTCCGGGGCTGAAGCTACAGTACAATGGATAAAGTGCTGTCCTTGCATGAGGCTGACCCGGGTTCAGTCCCCAGCACCACATATGGTCTTCCAAATCTGTCAGGAGTGATTCCTGAATGTAGAGCCAGGAGTAAGCCCCGGGTACTGCTGGGTGTGGGCCGCCCTCTAAACTCCCTCCAAAAAAGACAAAGAGTTTTTTGCTATCATCTCCTCAATAAAAATGGAATAAGTTGGTGCCAGAGCAGTGGCAAACATGCTAGGGCATTTGCCTTGCATGTGCTAACTTAGGAGAGACTGTGGTTCAATCCCCCAGCATCCCATATGGTCCCCAAGCCAGGAGCGATTTCTGAACGCATAGCCAGGAGTAACCCCTGAGCGTCACCAGCTATAACCCAAAAAGAAAAAAAAAAAAAAAAGGAATAAGTCTCATGAAATATCAAAAAAAAATATTCAAATAAATTGCGAGTGTCAACAAAGGATGAAGAGTAGCTGGTGGTAGGCAAGGCAAATACCCTACCTGCTTGCTCTACTATCTCTCCAGCCTCAGGATGGATATATAGATTTTGTTTGTTTATTTGTTTTTGCCACCCTTAGTGATGCTCAGGAATATTTCTGGCTCTAGACTCAAGAGTTACTCCTGGGGGCCGGAGATATAGCCTGGAGGTAGTGTGTTTACCTTGCATGGTTCGTATCCAGCATCCCATATGGTCCCCTGGGCCTGCCAGGAGCGATTTCTGAGCATAAAGCCAGAAGGAACCCCTGAGCGCTGCTGGGTATGACCCAAAACCAAAAACAAAACAAAACAAAAAGAGTTACTCCTGGCAGAACTTGGAGGAATAAATAGAATGCCAAAGATCAAACAGTGGTAAGTTGTGTGGAGAGCAAATGCCCTGCCCATTGTACTATTCTGGCCCATTGGCATCAATATTTTTCATTCATCATTCATTCATTCATTGGTTTTTGGCCCACACCCAGCAATGCTGTTCAGGGGTTCCTCATGGCTCTGCACTCAGAAATTACTTCTGGCTTGGGGACCATATGGGATGTAGGGGATTGAACTCGACTGCTGTGCTATGGCTTTGGCCCGTAAGAATTTTATTTTACTTTATTTTGTTTTGAGCCATGCCCCACAGTGTTCAAAAATTACTCCTGGCAGGCTGGGGGACTATATAAGATGCTGAGGATCCAACTAGGTCAGTTGCGTGCCAGGCAAACAAAACACCCTACCCACTGTGTTATCACTTCAGTCCCTGCAGAGATATTTTTCAAGTGACTCCATTTGCATAGCTTTATAGGTAAACAGAGCTTATGGGTAGTCTAAAGGAAAAATCTTTAAGGGCATTAAAGAATGAAAAAAGTAAGTAGGGTCAGAGAGAAGCTCAAGTATTGTTGTTTGCTTCTGCATGTGGCAGATCTTGGCTCCAGCTGTCACTGTGTATGTATAGTTCCGAAGTACGGCTAGCAGTGACCCTGAGGACAGAACCAGGATCAGCCCTCAAGCACCATCTGATATGACCAGACTTCCTCCCCCTTACCAAATAATAAACAAATAAATAGGAAGAAGTCAGAGAAATCAATAGGCTGAGAGCATGTTTTGTATCTCAGAGGCCCAGTTTTGATCTCTGCAGTCTGCTGAGCATTTTTGAAGGTGACCTTGTGAGCACACAGCCACGAGTAACTGCTGAGCATTTCGGGTAACCCCAAAACAACAACAAAAGAGTTTAGAAAATAAGTGTTCACCTTGTACTAAATCTAATTCTACAAAGTATCTCTAAAGAAAGGGGACAGAAAAGCCATAACAAATGAGAAACAGAACTGTTGGGTAATTTTGAATTCAATTGAACCAATGTTGAAACATCTTAATAGGCTCTATAGAGTCTCATAATATTCTAGTTCACTCTTGGATTTCTTTTTTTGTTTGTTTTTTTTTGGGGGCCACACCCATTTGATGCTCAGGGGTTACTCCTGGCTAAGCGCTCAGAACTTGCCCATGGGTTGGGGGGACCATATGGGACGCTGGGGGATCGAACCTCGGTCCTTCCTTGGCTAGCGCTTGCAAGGCAGACACCTTACCTCTAGCGCACCTCACCGGCCCCTCAATCTTGGATTTCTTGCTCATAAGTTTCATCATATTGAGGAAATACTGAAGTGTTTGAGAATATACACAAACTTCACGGCAGAGGTGAAAACTCTCTTCTCAGACAGGCAAATTGCTTCACAAAGAGGTAACTCAGAAATCCCCAAAATCAGGGGTCAGAGCAGTGACGCAGAGGTAGGGTGTTTGCCTTGCACACGCTGACCCAGGAAAGACCATGGTTCCATCCTCGGCATTCTATATAGTCCCCCGAGTCTGCCAGGAGCGATTTCTGAGCGCATAACTAGGAGTAACCCCTGAGCATCACCGGGTATGGCCCCAAAATCAAACCAACAAAACCAATAAACAAAATCCCCCAAATCATATAAAGGAACAAATAGAAAATTTATTCAAAAAATAGTTTCATATATTTGATACTCACAGCAGTATCTCAGACATACTGGATCCAACTTCAGATTTGGCCTAAACATTAAAAATCAGAAAGTTCATTTGTATAAACATGAACTGAAGCTTTGTTAAATGACTGTATTTCAACTATCTTAATTAAAAAAATAAATGCTTTAATATATAGTTTAATATCTCTCCTTTTAAAGTCTTCAGAGCTCAGTAATTTTGGGGATATGGGGGGCACACCCAGTAGTGCTCTGAGGTTACTCTTGGCTCTCAGATCAGGGGACCATATGGGATTCTGGGTCAGTGAGTGTAAGGCAAAAACCCTATTACCCACTGTACTATCACTCCAGCCCCCCACTAAGAACTTTAAATTTTGTTTTTAATTCTAGGTCATACTGGCAATGTTCAGAGCTTACTCTTGGCTCTGCACCTAGAGATCTCTCTGGGGTACCTCAGGGGACCATATGAGGTGCTGGAGATCAAATCTAGTTGGCTGGGTACAAGACAAATGCCCTACCTGCTATGCTATGCTATCTCTCTGGCCCCAGAATAAAAAAATTTTAAGTCAGTGAAAACCAAGCAAGAATATCCTTAAGGAATAATTTCAGAAATAATAATTGGCCAAAATTCATTTAACTATTCCAGAAAGAATTATTAACACACAATAAGTTAAGAGACTTATGTTCCTGTTGAACTGTCTGTTGCTCTTATTGGGTATATTTAAATACATTATTCACTTGTTAGTCTATAATTTCCTAATAATGAGTACACTTTTTTTTACAATTTTTTAATTGTTTGTGGGTCAGACCTGCCAAATGCTTAGGACTTATTCCTTGTTTTGCAATCAGCGCTCACTTCTAGCAGGCTTGGGGAACTATATGGGGTGACAGAGATAGAATCCAGGTCAGTACTATCATTCTTGGCCCCAATTATACAAATTTAAAATCTGGAATATTTGTAGAGTTATAAATATAAATGATCCAGAGCATAAATTTAAAGTATCAAACTCTCTAAGTAAAAAATAAATTATCATTGCATTATCCTATTTTATTATGCATTATCTCTCATATATTACAAGCAATGTATGGTGCATATTTAAGGAATAATGACTTTTATTGATCTATAGACCTAAGAGCAGGGATATAGCTCAGTGACAGAATATATAAATGGGTTAGGCCATAGGTTCTATCCTTGGCACTACAAAAAACAAAAAACAAAAACCCAACAACAAATAAATAAACAATAAAACCAGACCAAAAAAAATACTAAATGACTATTCACTTAAGAAACAGAATAGGGCTGAGGAAATGGCTAAAAGGTCTGGAGAACATGCTCTGCATGCAGAAGATGCAGATTTAATCCTCAGCATCACAAGGTCACCTGAGTACCACTGGGTGTTCCCCTCCCTCAAAGAAATAGATTACGGAATTCCTTATGAAAACCACAAAGTGATTGAGTCCTGTTATGTTGACTATTCTACTTTAAAAATAAATGGCTTTTACTACTTTTTGTATCTTCAAGAAATTTCTGCATGACTTGTGTCCTATAATGAACATTTTTCTGATATCAGCTTCTTTTTTTATTTTCTTTAGGTTTGTTTCTTGGGTGATACCCATTTGTACTTAGGGGTTACTCCTGGCTCTGGACTCAGGGTTCATTCTTGGCAGATCTGAGGGAATCCTATGTGGTGCCAAGGTTTCCAACTGGGGGTTTCCAAATGCAAGGCCATAACTTTACCTGTGTTGTATATCTCCACCCACCCCCAATGATAGTTTTGTTCTTGTTTTCAGTCAAAGTCGAGACTTAGCACTGACATTTTCTCACTTATCTCCCAACAACGAATCTCAGTGAAAATTTACCAGACTGAATGTTCCATATTCTTCCCTGAGCAAATGGGTTAAAAATCCAGCCCACGTGGTCTGGTCTCCCCAGGTCCAGCGGGCTCGACTGAGGGAGGACGAGATGGGAAGGTAGACATAGGGCAGCAACCCAGCAGCAAAGAACAAGCTCAACTTCAGCAGAAGGCCGGGTGAGAGTTCCTGCAGCAGAGCACATCGTATCACATGACACTGTTTATTTAAGCCTCCTTCATTCTGGAACTTCAAGAACACATCAAGGAAAGCATCAAGCGTGTGTACTCAGAGCTGACCTCCCAAGTTCTATGAAATCACCCCAGAATACTGTGTTCAACCTTCTGATTACCGTGGATTACCAGAAAATTGCAGCAGCCTGAACTCTTGCATGGCGGGTGAAATCTGAGTGAAGCAAATAATCTTAACAAAGACTTGCGAGTATCATGTTGATTGCATCTTTCGCATTTAAAACCATGTCATGGCATGCAGCATTGCACAGCCGAGATAACCCACTTGGAAGGGACTGAGTTTCTGGCTGATTCGGAATATGCCCCAAATACTGTTCCCCTACCAAGTCACTTCATTTCCCCCATCAGGAGTGCACTACTCTATATAGCATGATTATATATTGACAAATGGATTCTTTCTACGGGGTTTTAAATATTCCATGAAAACCCTTGGTGCAAATGAAGCTAGCTTTTAATAACCTCCCAGCTTATCCAAATGGCCGTTTTCTTCTCATTTATCACAGAAGATGGGGGACTCGAGGAAATCATGGGTACATGCACGAATACCACTTTAAATGAGAATCTATATCTCAGCTGCACCTTTCTAAAAGAAGTGAAATGCAGATGAAGCCATGCAAAGGTTAAGCCCAAAAGAATTACAGTGCACTAGAGAGATTATTATAGGAGTAGTTTCAGTAATGGGAAAAGAGCCTCTTACAAGTATCACCATAAAAAATTGCCCATTTTCATTTCTAAAAAAGGGTAAAAATCATGTGAAAAAGCATCCACCAAAAGTAGACTAAATAATAGATTCTATTAGCATTACCAAATACATATCATTAATATTAACAACCATTAATACACTAGATAAAATATCATCAATAGCATTCAAATAATTAGATTATTAACATGAATGATTATATTTATTTACTTAAATTATTAATATAGTGATGATTGTATATGATCATATATTGTTGATATATTATACATTAATATTAAAATTATTGATATTATTAATTTTATTATAGTATTCATGTAATTTGATGTTTCTCATATGGTAATGAGGTACATAAAAAACAATGACATGAGGGGCTTGAGAGATTATACAGTGGGTAGATTACTGGCCTTGCACTTAGCCGACTAGGTCCAACCCCCAAACTCCACATAGTCTTGCCAGGAGTGATCCCTGAGCACAGGGTCTGGAGTAATCTCTAAGTGTATTCCCATCCCCTCCATAAAAAGGAAAAAGAATTATGGCATGGGAAGAGGGTAAGAAAAAACTCATTGAACAAGATAGCTTTGCTATTAAAAGTAGTCCTAATTAAAGTAATCAGGAAAGAAAAAGAAAGAAAACGCATGAAAAAGAAACATTTTTGACATGATCATTCATGTTTCCACCAAAAAATAATGAGCGCTAATAAGTAAGCAGGTAAAGTTACAGTGGGTGGGGGATTGGCTCAGCAGGAAAAGCAGGACAGCACAAGCCACAGATGTGTGAGGGTCTGAGTTCAATCTCCTGCACTGTCAAAGAAAACGCTCACAGAAAAATTTCAGGATATAAAAATAAACACACAAAAATGAGTGGTGTCTAAGGGGTTAATAAAATGTATAATCTGGGATAAAAACTGAAGAAGAAAAAAAAAGAGAGACAGATTCCCATTTACCAGCAAAAGCAAAGCATAGCTAGGAACAAAATCTGGGGAAGCTTTCAGTCACATCGAGGCTTTACTGAGGGCTGAGTCCTGGCTGGATACTCAGGGATAACTTCTGTCAGTGCTTCAAAGACCATATGCACTCCCTATAGTTTTGGTTCCAGAGGAACAGGATAGAACCAAGAAGGTCAAAAAAAACCATGCAACCTAATGAAATAAATTGAAGACAAGTAATGTAAATATATCACAAGTTTCATGTGTTGAAAGAATTGAATACTGTGAAAACACACTTTATCCATGATTAATTTCAATGGTTTTATATATATATATATATATATATATATATATATATAACATATGTTGTATAGAAATAGATATATTTACACATATTTATATAATATACCATTTATTTATTTATTGTTTTGGGGCCACACCTGGCAGCGCTCAGGGGTTACTCTTGCTTGGTGCTCAGAAATCGCTCCTGGCAAGCTTGGGGGACCAAGCTTGGGGGATGCTGGGGATTGAACTCAGTCTGTCCAGGGTTGGCCACATGCAACGCAAATGCCCCACTGCTGTACTATCTCTCCAGCCCCACGTCCCTTATTTTTAGTGATAATTTTTAAAGCATTTAAGACTGCCTGAGCCGGCAAAATAGTTTACATGTAGGGTGCTTGTCTTGAAAGCAGCTGGTCTGGATTCTATTCCATTTAACACATGTGGTCTCCAGTGCCCCTCCATCTAGGAGTGATCCCTGAGCTCAGAGCTAGGAGCAATTCCTGAGCACTGCTGGGTGTGGCCAAGAAAAGAAGAAAAAAAAAAAGAAAAGAGTTTTAAAAGAAATCCTAAAATGTGCACTGGAGTCACAGCAATAACGACAAACATCAGAAACTGGAAGGATCACACTACCTAGATTCAAATTACATTTCAAAGTTCTGGTAATCATAATTATATTACACTGGCATAAAAGAGACATATAAATCAATCAAACAGAACTAAGAGACCAGAATTAAATCCATGTGCCAGTATATATGATCAAATGATAATTGACAAGAGAGTTAAGTATACTCTATAGGGGAAGAAAGATTTTTAGCAAACGTTTTTGGGAAAACCAGATAACCAAACCTGAAAGAACTAAGTAGGACTTTCATCCTCACATATCACTTACAAAAAAATAAAATCTAAACGTATTATGATCTACTATAGCCTGAAACATAAGATCTGACACTTTAAACCAAAAATGTATATGGAAGAAAAAAATTATGGGGGCTGGAGTGGTAGCACAGTGGTAGGGCGTTTGTCTTGCACACAGCTGACCCAGGACGGACTCTGGTTAGATCCCTGGCATCTCATATGGTCCCCTGAGCCAGGAGCAATTTCTGAGCCCTGAGACAGGAGTAACCCCTGAGCACCACTGGGTGTGGCCCCCAAAAGCAAAACAAGAAAAAAAAAAAAAAAGAAAGAAAAATTATGGGGAAATTTATATGGGATAAACTCCTATTCTTTGGTCTTGGCAATGATTTCTTGGATACTACACCAAAGCACAAGTTGTTAAAGCAAAAATAAAGGAAGTGGGGCTATACCAACTGAAAAGACTTGTATGCAGAAAAAGAAGAAAGTAACAAAAGGAGACCTACAAGAGAGAAAACACTTGCAGATTAGATATATGATAAGAAGTTAGTATCGAATATATATAAAGGAGCTCAGGCGATTCAATAGCAAAATCATCAGCAGCATCTGAGTAAAACTTGGGCAAGAGGATCACCATGTTTGAAGTGGGCCAGCTCCATAGACTCACTCTTTTCTCAAACAAAATGTAAACCGAGGGGCTGCAGAGAGAGCCTGGAGGGAAAGTGTTTGCCTTTCAGGCAGAAGGTCATTGGTTCCAATCCCGGCATCCCAAATGGTCCCCCGAGCCTGCCAGGAGCTATTTCTGAGCGTGGAGCCAGGAGGAACCCCTGAGTGCTGGCGAGTGTGACCCAAAAACAAAATGTAAACCAAGTCATGAAAGATTATGTGCCTGGGGACTGTTTGGGGTATCACTGATTAAACCCAAGTCAGTCACAGGCAAGGCAAATGCCCTACCCACTGTACTATCTCTTCAGCCCTTTTTAATATTTCACATATAAGGTCTTATATGATTAACTTAACAAGATTCAAGACTAAGGCGAAGGGAAAATAAAAACTCAGATCCAGCCTATCAATAGTTATGTTACCCTTTCATTGATTTTTTTTAATCACATAAGAATCTTTACCATCTCAAATTACCCTGAGAAGCCAAGAAACAAAATACATTCAAGTATAATATTGTGATTAGCTAAAACTTGGATACAATTATTTCCTTATTTATATCATTTTATTTTACATGTTTTTCTAACATAATTCTGTTCATCACTGGGTATAAATGACAAATCATAAAATGATAAATGGGCCTGAGGTGAAATGAACAGAGAATAGAATCTACATGAAACAGGCTTTTTCTCTGAAAGACGGGTAGTCTTGAGGTGTCCATCTACCCCAGGACTGTCTCACTCAGCTCCCTGCTGAGCTCCTTCTCCTTGCCAGCATCCACATGACCCAATGCCCAATCAATGGATATTCCCGTGGCTGCTCTACAGCTGTTCAAATCATCTTTTATTCCAAAGAAAGAAAACGCAAAAACCATTTTTCATTCTTGAAAAGTCTGTTGTGAGAAACGTTACTTCCTAGCAGTCATATTATCTGGCTAACAGCTGCAGCAATGGCACCTTTTTCATTGGGTGCTGAATCTCCAGCTTCCAGGCAGCCTCTGGCCTGAGCAGCCACCTGACACACGAAAGGATGTATGAAGTCCTACGCACACACTAACTATTGTCCCAAAGAGTGATATGGCAATGAAAGACAGTTGTTATTTTAATTTTAAGTCCTATTTATTCTATTCTCACACTGAGGTATGTTTAGAATCAGAAAGAAAAGAAATCAGATGAAACAGGCCAGATGCCATTACATTCAACATTGCATAATTTTTTTTGTAAATTTTTTCAGTTTTTAGGACTGATGATTATTTTATTTATTTATTTATTTATTGAACTAAAAAAATAAAGTTTTATGTTTTCTGATGCCACAAATGTTATATGATGCTATGTAGAGCCAAAATAAAATAATATAAATTTTCATTTTAACCAAAATTTTAAAACCTACCTTCTCTTTAAGAAGTCGCAAGAGAATCCAAGGTATTATGCACAAAATATAGAGCACTATTGTGTGCTGATTACATAAGCTAAGGCCACAGCAGAAAGCACCAATTTTAGCAATCTGAAAATTAAAAAATAAACCTAAGTTAAAAATTAACCAATAATTTTAAGCACAGTAAAAAAAAAAAAAAAAAAGGTAACCCTTCATATTAAAATCAATTATCTGCCTGGTTAAAATCAGCTATCAGATATAAGCAATCATGCTTCAATTGTCAGTAATATTTGTCATTAACATTATTTATTTTGGAAGGGGGCATACCTGGCATAGCTCAAGTTTACTTCTGGCTCTGGGCTCAGGCAAATATATGCCATAATAGGGATTGAACCCAGGTTGGCTGAGTGCAAGGTAACCAGTTTACCCATTGTACTAGCTCTCCTACCCTATCACTATTATTTTTTATTAATGTTTTCCACTTTTATAAAATTATTAGTTAGATGTATTTTAGTGGTATCAGGGACAAACCCAGCAAAGTCAGGGCTTAATGCAAATAAAGCTAGCTATATATCCCACTGTACAGTCTGACGTTAAATGAGAGTCTTCAAAAAGTTTCAGAAAGTTCTGCACAGCCACTAGGCAATTTCAAACAGTAACAGGACATCCTGTGATTATTTTACAAATAAAATCTGTAAGTGAAGTTTAACAATTGCTTTATAGTTTTTCTCCTGTTAGATAACAAAACTATAACACTTTTATTTAGAAATCTATAATTTTCATCATCAAGTCCAGGCAAAGAATAAACCTTAATAATATCACAGTATGTTTATGAAGACCACACAGACCATCCATAATTTGTTTCTGTATTCTTTTGGGGGAAAAGTTTAGGCTACACCTGGCAGTTGTTTGGGGGCTACTCTGGGCTACGTGTGTTGAGGTTGCTCCTGGCAGTGCTTAGGGGACCATGTTTTTCCAGGGGTTTGCCACAATCATGACAGAGCTTGACACTAGTACTATCTTTCTGGCTCATTTCCTTAGTTTTTAATAAAACAATTTTATGTTATAATAATTATATGTAATATGACCTTTGCAAATATATAATACATGATTTGAAATTTTCCAGTGTATGGATATAAACTCTTGGAAGTTAGGCTTTCTTTATATTAAGACAAAGCTAAAAGTGTTTGTTTTTGGTTTTGGTTTTTGGTTTTTGGGCCACACCCGGCGGTGCTCAGGGGTTACTCCTGGCTGTCTGCTCAGAAATAGCTCCTGGCAGGCACGGGGGACCATATGGGACACCGGGATTCGAACCAACCACCTTTGGACCTGGATCGGCTGCTTGCAAGGCAAACACCTGTGCTATCTCTCCAGGCCCACAAAGCTAAAAGTGTTTGACTTAAAATTTATGGGTTTCTTCTGAACCATTTTGTTTTTCTTTTTGTTTTCAAAATGTTTTCCATTTTGGTCCTCTTTTTTAGTGTGCAAATACTTTGTTTTATCTAAGTAATTAACCTAAGGCTTGGTATTTTAAGGGCATCATATACACATCACCAAATCCAACTGTGAAATTAGTCAATAAACTCTACATCTCCAAGAATATAAAGGGGGTTTCGAAATCTCTCATGCTCTGAAAAAAGACTTCTGACCTTTAAGAGGGGAAATAAAATCAGTTTCTGGTTTTATAAAGGATCTCAGGGTCACTGTATTAGAACTGAAAATAATTTTCTCTGGAAACAGGCCTTAATAACCTGGGAAGTAATCAGAAAGAGTAATGAGTATCTAAACCAAAGTTTAAAAAGAGAAATAAAGCAGCTACCGAACAATTAAACTCCCCCAAAAGTGCTTTCCCTCTGATCAAAAGAGGTTACCTTTGATCTTCCCTCTGCTGTTTCTGCCTTCTCAAAATGTACGGTGAGAGCCATCAGCAGCCCCACAAACAGATTGTTCAAGCTGAAAACCTCTGCCGCGATGGACCACTGCCATGTGAGCCGAGAAAATGAAAACACCCCCGCAGCAAGGATTCCTCCAGCAAGGGAGCCAGAAAGCCTGCAAATACAGATAACATGAAAGCTTCTTTCCCAATAAACAGAATCGACTTTATTTCCCTTTCTGTAAACTGTAGCGGCAGAAATGATGACAGTATCCAGCTCTCTCCCAACACATAATATGGTAAACATATTACTTCATGTGATCGTTCCTTTCAACTGATTTTAATTAGGATATATATGTATAGCTATAGATATATATTAACCTATATACAAGTCAGTCAGCAGACCCATTTGGTATCCTATAGACTGAAATAAGGTTTAATTCTCAGATGTGACCTTTAGAGTTCAAGCCAGTTCAAAAAGTCTGAAGGGACAGTAGAAGCTAGAGATGGCTAACCGGCTTCATTTTTCATATTAGATCAACAAAGAAGAATGAAGATCTGGTTAAGACTGAAATGTGTTTAATTGTAAATAGAAGTGAAGTATCAAAATACTTCATCTCGAACATTCATTCTCACTTCCAGTATCCATTCTTAATACTTTATCAACATGCAGTACAGTAAAATAATCTGTTATAATTTGTGGTAATTTAAGATATTTATAAGCTACATTTTTTGTTACTAGAAATTTCTTTATATTAGGTTCATGTTCAAGACAGTATTTGTGTATATGTATTTGCTTGGCTTGCGTGGTTTGCATGGTTGAACATGACCTCACACCTGTAAAGCACATACTGTTAAAGAATTCTCAAATCCTTGTCTTCAGGCAGTTCAGACTAAAAGCAGAAGGCCAAATTCAGTACTTGAGAATTTATTTCTCAAATAAATTCAGGGTCGGAGCGGTGATGCAAGCGGTAAGGCGGCTGCCTTGCCCACACTAGCCTAGGAGGACTGCAGTTTGATCCCCTGGGGTCCCATATGGTCCCGTAAGCCAAGAGCAATTTCTGAGCGCATAGCCAGGAGTAACCCATGAGTGTCACCGGGTGTGGCCCAAAAAACAAAAACAAAAACAAAAATCGATTTATTTGAAGGAAAACTGGACTATGGGTTTTTTTTTTAAGTAGGATGCCAAAGAAATGTGAAAAACCTCTACATTTTCTTAACTAGGGGGATGGGTGAGCATTTTCCATTGGGGTTTAAGGCATGCAGGATGAACTCAAAGGGTTAGGGAAGGGCAGGACTTTTGAGTCAATCTTCTGCATAGCCTGTGTGTTTTTTCTGGGCCCATTCTCTTATACTTTTCTCTGAGGTCAGTTTCTTTCTTTTTAAACTGCTGTTTTTAGTTTAGTTTTGTTTTTGGGCCACACCCAGTGATGCTCAGGGGTTACTCCTGGCTATGCGCTCAGAAATCACACCGGGCTTGGGGGACCATATAAGACGCCGGGGGATCGAACCTCGGTCCGTCCTAGGCTAGCTTGGGCAAGGCAGACGCCTTACCCCTTGCACCACTGCTACGGCCCCTGGGATCAGTTTCTTTCTAATATCACTCTACCTATGTTCCTCCTTTCCCATATCATTTTGTCATTGTTACTCTACCACTAAGTCACATTATCAGTAAAATGATATATTCTTTGATAGAGAGCTAGTTAGGACCAGGTAAAGGTAGCTAATGTGCATGTGACTGAGCCTGGTTTGACCCTGTATTTCAGGCCAGTCAGGAATCTCAATTCAGGGGTCTGATCTGAGACTTGCAATGCATTTGAATATACATATCAAACCAACTACCTCCTTTATTAATTTAAAACTGAAAATTGAACTCATCATTAATCATCAATTTTAACATATTTTGAAATTCAGAAAGCAGTACTGTGACTATTAATCATGATGTTATATGACCTTAAGTCATTAATTCACAACTCCACTGTTTTATCTTAAAAGTTATAAAGTCATTTGATGGCCTTAATCCACCATCATAGAAAAAAATGTCAAATACAATTCTAATATCTCCCGCACTTTTCCCCTGAGTTTCTCTTTTCTTTTTGTTATTTGACTTTTCTTTCCCTTATTTAAAAAAAGTAATTCCTGAAGGTTTTTTTTTGGGGGGGGGACTCACATCCAGCGGGGCTCAGGGGTTACTCCTGGATCTGTGCTTAGAAATTGCCCCTAGCAAGCGTGGGGGACCACATTACCACTGTCCATCCTAGGTCGGCTGCAATCAAGACAAATGCCCTACTGCTGTGCTATCTCTCTGCCCCCCCCCCCACCACCCTGAAGGTTTTTAACTTAACTTCAACCCGAATTTATTAATCTGTTGTGAGAGTAGTTTTGTTCCTTTTATGCATTAATTTTTTCACTTGAAAATTCAATGAACAGCAACAAAAAATAGTATATTCCCTGTTTCTTTCTTAGGTTTATGTTTTCCAAGTAATACTGATTCAATACACTAAAGTCATTATTTGTTTTCTTTTTCTTTTATTTCTTTTGTTTGTTTAGTTGGTTTTGGGGCCACACCTGGCTGTCCTCAGAGATCAATCCTGCTCTGCACTGAGGAATTACTCCTGGAGAGGCTAAGGGGCACATGGGGCGTCAGGAATGGAATATAAGTTGTTCACGTGTAAAGCATCCCTCTATTATCACTCTAGCACCCTAAAGTCATTATTTCTTTCCAGATTCCCTTCCAAATAAATCTGCTGATTTACATTCTTTTTTTTTTTTTTTTTTTTTTTTTTTTTTTTTTTTGGTTTTTTGGGCACACCCGCGCTCAGGGGTTACTCCTGGCTGCGCTCAGAAGTCGCTCCTGGCTTGGGGGACCATATGGGACGCCGGGGGATCGAACCGCGGTCCGTCTCCTAGGCTAGCGCAGGTAAGGCAGGCACCTTACCTCCAGCGCCACCGCCCGGCCCCTGATTTACATTCTTACGCCTCAGATGTGTTATTATCTTTTTGGATGGTGCCCTGAATTGAACCTAGGGCCTCATAAAGCATGGCAAGTTTGGCTTTGAACTCAGGGGTCCCTCCTGGAAGTGGCGATGATCATTTGTAGCAGGAGATCATGTACAAGGCAAGCATATCTTTTACCCACTGTACTGTCATCTGGACTTCCAAGTATTTTAATGATTTCTTACTTGCCATATATTTCCCAGTCTTCTTGCAAAATAACATCAGAATTAAATTTTCTAAAACATTTTATTTTTGACTACTTAGCCCTAAATTCATGGACTCTTCATTGCTATGAATAGACACTAAAAAAGCCCATCGAAAAACCAAGTTTCCAATAAACTGAATGACCCTGAGCACTAGTTGCCAATATTATATCACGTGCATCGATTAGTCAAGCCCTTCAAAGCTGAGCAGGTGCTTAGCTTGAGGATAATCTGAACTTACTATTGCAATGGACAGCAACCCAATGAATAAGCAGCAATCTCTGATTGATTCTATATTGCTATAAATATATAATTTCCCAAGACAAGCTATTCCTAAAGCCTTATTTTTGCTCATACTATACTGCTCAACTGATTATAATCTATGGTATTTTCTGTTTATTCAAACTCCTTTCCCAAATTAATTAAGTTAGTCTAACAACAAACATTTATAACAACCTAAATGTCTCAGTGGCTTCTGATACTATTTCTGAAATACATGTTGAAGTTAAACCTCCTCATTTATATCAAAAGAATCTATTCCAAAGCACAGAAAGAAAAAGTGAACAAAGAACAAAGAATGGAAATTAAAAATTAATCAAACCTTAAAGTATTAGTCAAATTAAAGTCACCTGTTATAATTAATTTGTAAATTCAAGGTAAGATGCATTATTCTGGGCCCAAGAGATAGGGGCAGTGGGATGCTGGTTTGACCCTGGTTTAACCTCTGGCACTCTATATGGTCCCCGAAGCACTGCCAGGAGTGATCCCTGAGTGCAGATTCAGGAGTAATCCCTGAGCATGCCAAGTGTGACCCTAAATAAAAACAAGATAGATGGGCCCGGAGAGATAGCACAGCAGTGTCTGCCTTGCAAGCAGCCGATCCAGGACCAAAGGTGGTTGGTTCGAATCTCGGTGTCCCATATGGTCCCCCGTGCCTGCCAGGAGCTATTTCTGAGCAGACAGCCAGGAGTAACCCCTGAGCACCGCTGGTGTGGCCCAAAAACCAAACAAACAAACAAACAAACAAACAAAAAAACAAAATAGATGACCCTACCTCTGTTTAAAATTATACCAACTTCCTGAGAAAAATGGGTAATTGCAAGGCATGTGGTACTGGAGTCTGAACCCAGGCTGCCTGCATGCAAAGCACTCACTCAACCCTTTGAGCTCTCTCTGATGCCAGGAGAAAATGGCCTCTGTAGCAAAGCTGTCCAACACAGGATCAAAGTTAACAGGAAAAAAGAGGACATTTTATGAGGACAGAAATTTTATGCTTCTCTATCCATTTCAATGAAAATAACAGCATTATTTCTATGGTACTCCTACAATCCCCAACCCCCAAAAACAGTTTTACTGCGAATCTAAACATCAGACAAATTCAAGTTTCAAAACATTCTACAGGGCCCATGAGAGAGCGTGCAGGATGGGTGCTTGCCTTCATGTATGCAACCATCTTGGGTTGGATTTGTCACCACATATGGTCTGCCAAGCACTACCAAGGGTGATCCTTAAATAAGAGCCAGGAGTAATACCTGAACGCCAACCAATGCGGTCAAGTCAAACAAAAATATTAATTATTCTCTCTCTGTCTCTCTGTCTCTACCTCTCTCTCTCCTCTCCTTTCCTCTCCTCTCTTTTAGAATATTTTAATTATTTTAGTTTCATTTTTAGTTTATAACTTGCTTAGAAGTAAAGGTATGAGTATTTAGAATTTGGATCATAGGCCTAATATAAACTGATGAAAAAATACTGAATCTTTCCTCCTGCTCTCTACTTCCCCATTTTTTCTGACCTTTTAGTATCTAAAATTCCTTTCACTACTTGAAGAATACTCAACTTCTGAGCACAGACTCCCTCCTATTACGAGTGTGTGTTGTGTTCTATATAATGTAAAATAAGAGACTGTCCAGCTTTCATTGCAGCTGGAATAAAGGGTGAACATTACCAAGTAGAAGCAGATGCTCAATTCTCTAAATTAAAAACGTCCAAGGCAGGGGGCCGGAGAGATAGCACAGTGGTAGGCATTTGCCTTGCAAGCAGCAGACCCAGGACCAACGGTGGTTCGAATCCCGGCATCCCATATGGTCCCCGTGCCTGTCAGAAGTGATTTTTGAGCACAGAGCCAAGAGTAACCCCTGGCAGCTGCCAGGTGTGGCCCAAAAAACAAACAAAAAAATGTACAAGGCAAAAAAGCAAAGAACAGGACAGATTCCTTTCACATGTGGCTGCTAGCATTATACATAATTTCCCAAACAATGCCAGCAGCTTTTAGGACAGCGCTCGAAATCCAGGTCAGTACTGTTGGTGTAGTAAGGGTATCCAGCACCCAGAGACCATGGCAGTTCCCCAGAAGATGCTTGTCTGGAACTCTTGATGCTCCTGACTCAGAGCCAGTCCTCTTAAACATTCTATGCGTATCTCAACTTCCTTTCCTTTTATTTGTCCTATTCTATAATTGAGTATTTCTTTTTGTAAAATACAACTTCAAGATACAAACTAACTTCTTTCTTGATTTTTGGATTTAGAGCCACACCGAGCAGTGCTCAGAGATCTCTCTCCTGGGGTACTCTGGAGACCTTGTGAGACCAGGAATGAACTGGACTAGACCATGTAAGGTAAGCTCCTTACGCAACCACTCTCTCTTTAGCCTCCCAAGACATAATTTATGTACCATGCAACACACACATTTAAAATTGTACAAAGGTGTTTAATATAGTGACGAGTATGTGTAGTTACCGCCATAATCAATTTTTAAGAAACATGTTTTTGTTTGTTTTGGGCCACACCTGGTGTACAGGATTTACTCCTGGCTCTGTGCTCAGGGGCCACTTCTGGCGGTGCTCAGGGGACCAGGGGGTGCTGGGGATTGAACTTGGGTCAACTGCATGCAAGCCAAATCCTTTCCCTGCTATAAAATCCTTTACCAACTCCTGCAGTTTCTTCCTCTGTGATTCTGTATCTTCCTTTTCTGTTTTTTCAAACTGGCTCCTCTTTTTCCTCTTTCCATTTTCTGTCTTGAATGCTGATTTCATTCTCAGGAAACTGTTTTCCTCTGGCCAGCATCCTGGGTAGCTTTAACCGCTCCCTTGATTTCAACTGCCAACTCCTAACTGCAAACTCAAAAGTCTCACCAGAGTCACATTCACTCTGCAGGCCCCTGGAAACCTCAGCATCCACTTGGGCAAAACTAATTATTCATCCTTTTCCCTAAATGCTCCTGTATTCTGTCTCTGCTTTTTCATTTTGCACCTAATGGAGGACTTTCCTCTTGTTAAACATAGGGCATTCCGTTTTACTTCATTCTGAAAACTCAACCTCTTCCACCATCCATCATCACCACTGCTGTATTTTATTATCTTCACCTGCCAGTCACTTCAGTGCATCAGTTCTCTATCCCAAGTTCTTAAGCCCACCAAAACCACCAGAGTGAGGGCTCTATTATTTTTCTGATCTGGGGCCAGAAAAATAGTAATGGGATAAAGGTGCATGGTGCAAGCCTTGCGGGTTTCTGAACCCAGTTTGATCCCTGGAACCACCTGGTGACTCTTGAGCACCACTTTGAGAACCCAAAAAAGCAAAGCCAGCCCCCACACCAAAATACTTCTCTGATCTAGTCCTTTTCCCCTTTCCTCTTTTAATGGCTCTGATTAAAAAGCTTCTGACAAGGTGGTTCAGATAATCCCATCCTGAACTGCTGTTGCACTGAAGTGCTGGCCTGGTTGGCTGAGAATCAACAGGGAGGGCCCTGGGTCTCCTGACCATTGGCTGGGACTCCCCACCCATCAAAATACCCACAGAAAAAACACACAAACGAACAAACAAAGCCCCACACTATTACAAGCTCCCTGTCATATAAGAAAAGACCTTTTATAATCTGATCTCAGCCTACCTGGTGCTTCACTCTTTTGGACAAAATTCATCTCATTGGTGTCTCAAGACATGATATGCAAGTTCCTCAATACTCGTAAATAGCTTCTCCTCCACATCTGGGTTTCTTTGTGCATGAGCTTATCTCTGGCTAAAACTCAGTTCACTTGCCAACTGCTGCCCTTCAGAAACTTACCATAGGTATCACCTTTCTAACAAGTTCTCTTTATGGTGCTTTAGCTAAGCCTATCCTGGTTACCTCTTCTCCTGAGTCTCATTACATTAAGTATAGTAAATAAACACTGAATCAACAAATTACTTTATTCCCAAGAAGAATATGATCCTGAAGAAGAAGAATTGTACCCTACGGAAACATAGTAAGGAAATCAGATTTGAGGAATTTAAAATTTTCTTGATAGTGAAATACAAAGATGAAAGAACCATTTTGTTCAATTTTTGAGAACATGTCAGACATATTACAATGCTTAACAAATTAAGATTATATGTTACTTTGCATCTGTGGGTCCACAGAACTTAATTAGTTTTTTAAAAACATATTTCACCCCTTATAAGTACTTTTTTTCAGATCTACTTTATCTTTAATTTTTAACTCTATTCCAAGAGACAATGGTTTCTAATTACCTCAACCTGAGCTTAATCGTTTCAAATAAAGCTTTATAAAAATTCCTAATTCCATTTTAAAGAAATCAATCATTTTTAAAAGTTGAAGAAAAAAAGGTTTTAGTACTGAAGAGTACTTAGTACTTAATACTTTACTTTTGGGGGAGAGACAGAGGCACTGTGCCATACCTGAGCATATGCAGGGCTCACTCCCGGCTGCTCTGCCCTCATGATCACTTCTGGTGGTACTCAGGGGACAATATGGGGCACCAGCAATGAACTTGGTTGGCCACATGCAAGGCAAGCACTGCACTCACTAGACTATTGCACTGGCCAGAAAAGTGCTGACGAACCCTCTCCTTTACCATAGCTGCCTTTATCTCTTTTTAGATGTGCAAAATATTTTTATTTACTTGCCATGAAATAGAGTAAAACAGTTGTTGATAGTTGAGCTTCAGTCATACAATGTTCCAACACCCATCCCTTCACCAGTGCACATTTCCCGCCATCTATTTCACCAGTTATGCACCAGTGTCCCATCCACATCCCAGCCTGCCCATGTGACAGACACTTTTCTTCTTCTTCTCTCCCACCCCCTTTGTCCTTTTAGGCACTCTGGTGTCCTGCACCTGCTACACAATACCGTTACTGAACAGGTATCATGCATATCACTTCACTTCCTTTCAGCTCTCAATTCTAATCCCGACTGATCACTGCCAACTATTTTCGCCACAGTGGTCTCTTCTCTGTCTTGACTTTTTCCCCATCATCCTATTGTCTTTGAGTATGATTCTCATGCTATTTAAATCTTACAGATGGGGGCCGGAGCGGTGGCGCAAGTGATAAGACGTCTGCCTTGTCCACGCTAGCCTAGGATGGACCGCAGTGAGATCCCCCCGCCTCCCATATGGTCCCTCAAGCCAGGTGGGATTTCTAAATGCCTAGCCAGAAGTAACCCTTGAGCACCACTGGGTGTGGCCCCCAAACCAAAAAGAAATAATAAATAAATAAATCCGACAGATGAGTCAGAGCATGTCTGTCCCTCTCCTCTGACACATTTCCACCATCTATCTTACTTAAACAAATAAGAATAAGCCACTGCAAATTTAAAAAGACATTAAAATGCACAGAAAAATTATCTATCACCAGACTTACCGATAAATTTCAAAATATTATAAACTTACTCTATTTTAACTTAAGAACACCATATACATGACTAGGTTGAATGAAAAGAAATGTTTTCTAGTCCCAGGCTAAAGTGCCTGAAGTTACAAAGAAGAAGGCCACAGAAGCACTTCCTCCAACAAATGAGTACTTTTAGAATCTAACTTTTATGAAGATAACATCGGCTGAGCAAGGGTGAAGGAAAGACAGACACTTCCGAGACACCATTATGATGATTATTCAAATTCTGTAACAGTATTATAAAGTCACATGGCAATACTACAATTTTTAATAACATTTATTTATGTTATATAAAAACATACTTGTCATATAATTACAGTATATCCTAATATCACTAAAATCATTCCAGGAGAATGCAATAAATCCACAGGGACTGATCAGCTATAGAGTATAAAATCAGCTCCTTTAAACAATTTCACCCAAATAATTCTGCAAATGACAGAATGCTCACAAGTGGTTAACCAGGAGAAGTTATTAAGGGATCCCTAATGAACATGAGGATCAGAATTCTGTGATTAGGACTGAGCTGTCTTCCTTCAGGTTTGTCAAATCCATGACACTTAGATCGGATTCCTGAAGAAAGTACTGATCATACTGTATTTTTCCCTCTGATGGAATACTATTCTTCTGTTGACACAACAGATAAATCAGGAGGTTGCAATTTATACCCCTGACACACGTTTTCAATCAGTGATAAGGTATGTTTTTCTATCCACTCCATGGTATTTGATTTTCATGTGTAGTCACATATGTTTATCTAACCCTCAATCAAAAGGCAAATAACAGAAACCTGAAATTCTTTCAGAACACACATTTGACATGCCTCATAAAAATCCATGAATGTATTTGTCTTCTGTTGTACCTGCAATCCAAAGATTCCAGCAAAGAGGGCGCAGGGAACTCGCACTTGAAATGAAATGAAATTGGGTAAGAGAGGTCACAGTCTGACATCCAGATATTACTGTGACCAGAAGCATCATACTGATGACTGGAAAAGTGCAGTGGATTATTCAGAAAACAAGATTTAATCAACAGCAAACCTAGTACTCCTATCCATCCAACTCTTTCTTTCTAGTTCTGTTCATAAAAATTATACATGCTTCCTTTGAACTTGGTCACATAAAAACACCCATTTCTTGGTCTCTTCATTGTACCCGAGGAATGGTCAAATTAGAAAGCTAAACTGCTAAAAAAAAAAAAAAATGCATTGACAACCCTCTTGCTCTTGGAGGCAATTCACTCAATATTTTTTGTGAAAACATATTTCCAGGTGTGCTGTAAGTGAGTTATACTTTTAGATTCTTTAGAAAGAATAGAAGTCTTTTCATTTTTCAAGTTTGGTGTGGTAAACATAAACCAATAAAATACAATATATCAAGGTTATATCTCTGAAGACACTACGGCACCTAGAAACTGTAAAATATTTACATGGAATTTTATAATTTTGCAAATAAGCTCCTATCTTCATTTTAAAAAAAATTCATGTATATTCCACATATATTCTACCAAGAATAGTTGTATTTTATCCATCCAATAAAATCCAGTCCCAGATTTAGGATGGTTTGTTTTATTAAGCCAATCAAATTATATCTTAATCACTGAAAGAAGAACACTGAACTGGTCTTCGCAATATCATCAAATACACTTTACATTTTGCTAAGTTTTCATGGTATGTCAAATAACTAGCCAATGTGAGGTATTATCTTCTTAAGTCACCGTCTAATTTAAAATAACCCCCAAGTTATACAGTTTCATCAATTTTACTTGAAATATTAAAATCTCACAAGACATCAAAATTAACTTTTTACTCAATCTGACAGTATATTTTGTATTTACTAGCAAAACCATCTGGCTAAACGTTTATTCCAAGATATTATTCTCAAAGGCACCAGAGCCAAGTCACCAGATTCTTTTAGAGTGAAAACTGAGAAGATGCTACAGGATTTAAAAAAAATGTCAGGGACACCAACATCATATGAAGTAAACTAAAAAAGATCCAAGTCATGAAAACCAACAGAACGTAGAGATTTCCCCTTTCATCGACGACCTACGCCGATCCCCACACTGAGATTCAGTACCCGTCTTAGGCACACTTTTCCAACTCATTAAGATGTTTTCCCTTCTTACAGCTTTGGAAAGGAGCACATCTGTCTGTTATGATCTAAACTTTTATTTAGCATCCTCGCCATGACGATCAGAGACTAGTTCCAGTGGCAAAATCGCAGCAGGAAACAGCCTTAGCAATTTAAATGTTCTATAAGTTTTTGTAATTGAGGAAACTTTTCATAATCTGACATTTGTTCGAACCACTTATTAGAAATTATGCGGCACAGTGGCTGTGGAAATATGAGCTGGCTTCACAATTATAAAGTCAGCCTATGTAGCCCTTTCCCATTGTATGGAGTGGCATAAACCCCAGGGCGGCCTATCAGCTAACTGGCAGGCAGGGGGCTGCTCTATTCAAAGCGAGAGATACAAGCTCTAGGGCAGAAACCTGGCAGCTCCCATCTGACCCCGCAATCCCTTATTGGTGACAGCTCCAAGCTCCATGGCAAATTAGGCCTTCTCATATTACAATTGGAGAAGACAGATTCCATTAGCAGTATCTGAAATTGAGTGGAGAGCCGCGCCGTTATCAGACTTGACTCATAAGCACTGCTATTAATCAGAGCTATGATAGCATTTATATATTTCCAGCTATCTGCTGCCGCTGTGATATTCTGCTACAAAGGGTTGATGGGACTTAGGGAAGGGAACAATGGAGCTTTCTGGGCAAAGCAGAGTAAATCAAGAAAGTCTATGACTTCCGCACATTCTGAAGGGATTGCGGTTTACATAAATTTTCTCCCAATTGGAGATTGAGCTCTTCCTCATCTTACACATGGGATTTAGTTGTCAGTCAATGGTAACAGCTGTGAAAAGGTGAAGCGGCCCACCGCTCGCAATGCTGCCTGCGCTTTTAAAGCAATTAACCCATGAACAGGAGGATACCTGGTGATATCAAAGGGATTAGGCCAGCCAGTGCATTATTAACATTTCCTTGAACTAATTCTAACTCTGACTAGCTGTCAGAAAAGACTCCACCGTTTCAGAAAAGAGTTGGGCCCTGCGTTCCCCCCTTCTAAATGAAGCGCTGCCATTTGAGCTTAATATGTCCCTCTACTTATAAGAAAATGCAAATGAGCCCCGCTCTTAATATGCTTAACTAGTCGGAGTCGCTGCAGATTTCATACAAGCAGGAGAGCAATATATGCTCAATTAACCAGGGATCAAGGCAGATATTCTCTTGAATGGAAATGAATGCTCCAGTACTTTCCATTCTTCTTCCACTACAAAAACTTGACTATTGGTTACTTATGCATAGTTACCTCTGAAATTAGGAAGAGCTGCGCATTATTCTCTGGCAATCGTCTCAAACACTCTTTGAGCTAGGAAATCCAAATGTCCTTTAAGCGGGAGGTTCTCCATTCTTTAAGGTCTGGCATTCTAATTTTCTCCTTTTTGTTGAATGGAATCTTAGCTAAAGCTCCAAGGATAGCAGGCAGTGCTCAGAATCACATGTCCATTTTCCAAAAGTCTCATCAAATTCATATTTTGGCAGAAAACAATTATTCAGAGACATAATTTATTGAAAACAAAACACTGGCCCAAAAAAATCTGCCAGGGGATATTTAAATATTACAAAAATTAGTTAAAAGTACTTTGTAGTTGGCAGGGAACTTCACAGACCCTTAGTAATTTTGAGTATTTGTTTAGTCGAAGCAACATGCTTGACATTACAGATCTGATCTGATCATACACTGCTAGTGGTGTTAGGAGTTTTCAAGTTTTCTAAAAAGTGCCTCTAAAAAAGATTCTGAAAAATTATTCAGATTGGTCAGTGACTTTGTACACGTTCTAAATTTTGATGACTAAAAATAAAATCACTTTATTGATGATAAAGATTTAAATGGGTTAGTTATAAAACCTTGACCATTTCACCTGAAAGCTCAACAAATGTTGTTGAATAAATTCTTTTATAGTTCCATAATATTGTAAAAAGGATACACTGACTCTGAAGCTTGTTGAAAACATATTCTCTCCTCTGTAACTACCAAAATAATTGAGATAACATATGCCCTCACCTGAGGAGCAAGGAATTTAAATCTTCCCCAAGGTTAAAAAAAAGTTATACACTGTTATCAACACCCTCCATTCTTTTAGTGTCACCAGAACATATGAAACGAAGCCTTACTTATGTTTAAATATCATATTCCATATTCCTTCCTTATTTTGTTTATAAGACCTAGTTTGGTGTTTCTCAGAAAATCAGAAATTCAAGTACTAAGGAATGCTAAATCATGTTCGTGTTAGAAACTTAAAATTATGAATCACCTCTTTATTTTCTAATAGTCGAATCTGTGAATTTCAAGCAATACTTTAAATATCAACACTAAAACTAAAAAAAAAAGCATTTCCTTCAAAGACCTTAAAAGAGAAACTCCCGGTTCCTGCAAGTCCCTAACAGTATTACAGAGGTATAAACATTAGTAAAATGAGTAAATTTCATATAAATGAAATGTACTAGACGACTCCCTTAACATAATGCTTACTCAAAAAATACCCCAGATGGGGACAATACATAAATAAAAACACACAGAAATGACGCCACAATATTACTATTTTTAATTTAATAAGCTGGTGAAACTTATAGCTTTCGATGTGCTGTTTTACTCAGATACTTGCTGTATCAGGGCAAGGCAAGTATAAATGAGTTCTTGGCAGCCATTAGCAAAGATTGACAAAAAAATGCAGTGTTAATGACATCTTAGAGCTTTTAAAAGCAAGAGAAAGATGCAAGGAAAGCAAAAATTACAGAGTAATTGGAAACAGCGAATAAATTGTTCTTTCACTCTTAAGTCTTGTTTACTGAAAAAAATGGAACTTTTTACATCAACACATTTAAACAGAAATTTGCTTCTGAAATACAATCTTTGTTTAAAAGGTACAGAAGGCCTTTATGCGCGCCCCAAGAGCTAAATATAGTGAAAGCTATGTGAACAATTACCTGAAAAAAAATCTAAACCTGTTAAAAGAATTAATTTACTTCACACCAGTCAGCACTAATCCTACATGTACAGTAATGTTCTCCTAAGTGATGGGGGAAAGAAAGGAGAAAACGGCTTCCTGGACCAAAACCCTTCAATAGTGGGCCACAAAATGGAAGGATGATTTGCTCTATAAATGAGTCAAGTAGCGAAATGTCTCCGAAACAAATCTGATAAAGGAGTCAACTTGTAAAGATTTTACTGTAGGCTGGGACTGGAAAAAAGCTGTCAGTGTAATGGCTGTACAAGCACTGTGTCCTGCTGGTGGGTTTATATTCACAGAAGAAAGGTTTTAAAGGTTAAGTTCGGGTCATATGACAAATGAAATTGTAACCAGCCCGCTGACATTGTCTAATGTCTTCTTCCCCTCGATCAATAGGCCTCTGTTAGTCCCATTACCATAGAGATGGCTTGCTCTTTCCTGAAGGGTGTCTATTGTTTGACAAAACAGATCTGCCACTTGAACTAGGTTGGTCCCCAAGGACGTGTACCTTGTCAGTTATTTGTATTCGAAATAATGAAGTATTTTTCAGAGGAAATACATGGAGGAGATAATACTGTTAGGTTCCCTTTCGGAAAGAAAGCAACTTTTCCAGAGGACCACGCTACTAAACACCCAAATACTCAGTTCAGTCCTATTAAGGATTTAATTTAAAAACTGTCAGCAAGCATACAATTTGTCACTAATTTATAAAATGTATAAGAGAAGAATATTAAAAGACTTCTACTTTCTGAAAACTCACATTTTCGATAACTATTAATTATTGTATAAGCTATCCAGATTACGTAAAGATTTTGAATATTTTATAATGGGTTTCCTGTGATAAGGCACCAATAGCTAGTATACTGAGAAACATGAAAAGTTTTAGAGAACATGTGGCTTGCTTATGAGCCATTTGCATCTGAATACCATATAAATCTATGTAAATGATAAGGAAATGATCATTGAACATATAGATGAACTATCAAATGATAAGTATTAAGTAAATGATAGAATTAGTAAACATCAAAGTTTTAAAATGTTTGAACTGTCTTAGGTAATTTAGTAATTTACATATTCATAACAAAAAAGATTCTAAATTGCAACTTAGATATTTAAAAATAAAATATATAATTTTTCCCTCCATAAAAATAATCATAAAAAGTACAATTCTGATAAGGGTTATTTTAATCACTATGAAAAAATTAAATATAACACTAATTATCCAAGTAGAAGAGGAGATTTAAATGTTTCACTTCTAAACATTTGACTGTATCATAATGGAAGAAAAACACATTAAGTAATATTAATAAGAATTTCGTAAGTGATAATTATAATATTTGAATCTTACAACTTTCTATCAAATGGTTTATAAGATTTGTAATTATATATTTTTTTTTTTTTTTTTTTTTTTTTTAGGTTTCACCCGGCAGTGCTCAGGAGTTACTCCTGGCTCCATGCTCAGAAGTCGCTCCTGGCGAGCACGGGGGACCATATGGGACGCCGGGATTCGAACCGATGACCTTTTGCATGAGAGGCAAACGCCTTACCTCCATGCTATCTCTCCGGCCCCTTGTAATTATATTTTACCTTTAAATAATTCAGAGAATTTAGAAAGTTAACTAAAAAGCAGTATTATGACAAATGCACATAAAAGCATTTGTCTTCAAAAATGATACCTGAAGTTGTCTATTCAAATTATACTATATTTTCATGTAAAAGTATTTCCATTTATAATAGTCAACATTAGTTTTTGAAAGAGTTTGAATTTAGTTTTTGCATTAAAGTTTTTATCTTTCAATACAATCCTCCTAAGCACAAGTTAGACTCAATTAACAGGACAATAATATCAGAGAAAAGTATGTTTACCAATATCACAAACTAATGAGTTATTTTTTAAAAGCAAGATAGTCTTCTATCTTGCTTCTATTTTCTCTAAAATAGATGAAGTGTATATGCTCTAATCTGCCTATCTCCACTTCAGCAATAATGGGACAAAATGAAATCTATATCTAAGACTAAAATCATATCCCAAGTTGATTTCTTTCCTTAATAGTCTCATCTTAAAAGTACATAACATGTGCATATTTAGAATATTATATAATTATATAACTGGGTATCTGGATCTAGTGTAGGCAGCTGCCCATCAGCAATACTGTGAGTGCTATTTACCATTTAGCAGAAGGCCAAACCTCATATTGTTGAATTAAACTGCATCTTCACAAAATGACAAACCTCATTAGTTCTGCCTAACCAGAGGACTGTGATAACGAATTGGTGACACCTTCGTCATCTATAGAACAAGTAAAGCCAACTGTGAAATGATTTGAGGGTGAGATGCATATGGAATTACTATAAATTAAGAAAGTCAAATCACACAAATGGTGGGAAAGCTGTTCAAAAAAACCAGTGTTTTTGTTTCTTCATGTATATATTTGTGCCTGGCCTATAAAAGGCTCCATTTCCAATTAGCCAAAAAATAATTTTATTTTCCAAAAGAGAACTTGAACTGATCAACTTTACCTGAAAACGGTGGAAAAAAGTAACGACGCTGCTACTGCTCCAAACAAGCCACAGAGAAGATTGACTCGGAAGGCAACGGAGCCAAAAGGAAAGAGGACAGTCACCAGCTTGGCCACCAGGGTGAACAAGGGGTAGCCAGGAGGATGGGCAACCTACAGGAGAAGGAGCCAAGTTAGAAAGTTCCCTCCAGTACTGGAGGAGTCACCCTGGCTTAAATGAAATCCAGCCCTTTCTCCAGCAGGTATGAAGACTTAAGTGCCGGCGACGAGCCGTTTGTCTAGTGGTTTCCCATGGTAATCCTCTTGTACCAATACAAATAAATATTTTCTTTAGTGGATTTGGCGTTGTCTATCACATGGCGTGTCACCCCGTGAAAGGGTGACATATTTCAATGTCAGTTCTCTAAGCAGTTTGTTCTCTGGGTTCACAGTACATTAGGGTCCTACAAAAGGCTATTAGGGAAAAAAGCAGGATCTGAACTACGGGATTGGTTAGAAAGTTGAAAGACCACACTGCAGTCGGATTACCGCCACGCTGACAGTCCTCAGGTCTTTCCTAAAAGGGATCATGCACCATAATAAAGTTTATTAAATAATAAACTTATTAAAACTGTTAACCCGATTTATATTATTCTCCGCAGCTTAGAACAAAATTTGGGGTGATAATAAGCCCACTACTGTATATATAGCCAAGGCTTTGCTTTATAATTTCGTTTAATTGGATTTAAAACTTAAAGTAAATTGTCACGTACTGTACTTAGAAGTTACTAAAAACTGGGGTTTGAAAATAAATTAATCTACTTTACTCCATGCTTAATTAAACTTTCTTAATTCCTAAAACTGTTAATGAGAGCATTGATTAAACAATAAAACTAATACTTACTCCAAGCTCATGGGCGGCTGTGATCAGTTCCCCTGTGAAAAAATAATGTAAAACCAATAATTACTATTAGAAAATGACACTCCTCCAAAGTTTTCGAAATCCACATGCTAGCATTGGGGTTTTGCATTAATTTGGCCGGATAAAACTGCAAATCTGCAGAGATTTAACAGCATGAAATAGACCAAGAATATTCTCCCCAAATACTGAACAAATTATCCATGATAGCTTTTAATAACTGGTCAGTAGAAAGCAACTGATTTTATTTTCTCTCCCAAAAACTGTATATACTTAAAAATATATGACTGCTAATAGAACATTACTGCAATACACTGTATTATCTATCCTTCAAGCATACAAAACTATCTATTGACAAAGATACAACCATTTAGGAAACAGAAATGGCTCAGCGGGCGAGAGGGCATGCTTTGTGTGCAGGTCTAGATTTAATCCAAAGCACAATATATGGTTCCTCGCGCACCACTGGGTGACTCAAAACAAGAGGCAACCTCACACGATATAGCTGAGGTTTGAACAATTCATAGAGTATGGCATCCAACCACTTACAATGACCATTTAGATAGTAGATTGGAACTGGAAAATAATTTTCAAATGTGTATTAGAGTCAGGTAAGTTTCCAGCCACTAAATCAATAATGGCATCCCTATGAGATCCTTGTCATCGCATAATTTATAAGACTATTATCTAGTAAGCTGATGCCTATTTTTGTTAGTATTTTAAATATCTAGAGGCAGAAACCATTACCGGCTTGTTTTTGTTCATTATAGAGGGATGATAAAGAAATCAGTATTGATGATTTATGGAAGTTTACTATTACCTACTGGAAATGTGCTGATGTCGACTTTCTATCCTTCAATGAGTATCAAAACTGTAATTTCTATTGCTGCAGGCACAATTTAGATCTGAACCCCTCAGGCTGGGTTATAGCAACTGCTTTAACCAAGTTTCCTTCGATCCAACTTCTGGCTGACATCATCCCTTATTGCCACCACCACCACCTCAACCAGGCTAGATTATCTCCTTCGATTTCTCAATGGCTGCCCCCGCTTGCTGAATGAGGTTCAAATTCCTCAGCATGACATGCAAGCATTCTATGGCTTCAATGTCCCTCCACAAGGTCTATATCCATAGATGCTATGCTCCCCCAGTCAGATCTAATGACCCCTTGCTCCCAGGATGGGTCCCCTTTGGTCCCCCTTTGCCAATCTCTTCTCACTTTTGTATTCACACCTAAATCCTTCAGGGCTAGTGTGACTGTCACATGTTGAGTGACACTCTTTCCTGACAGTCTCACTTCTTTCTCCTCTCCCTTTGAATCGATCTACTTGGCACCTAGCTCTTAGTTCTTTTATTTATTTGTTCATACTAAGTTGAAAATATTTTCATCACCACCTGTCCCTCCTCTGCTTACACACGTGGATCGAATGCAAGCCCTGCACAGAGGCTGACCAAGAAATATCACATCCTCCTCTCTGTCCCTCAGATTCCCCAATTTAGTAAGTAAATAGCTGCTTGCATTGTAGAAACCCCTGAAGCACCCAAAGGATCACTAGAGTTGATCTTCAAGGACACCTAAGAAAAAGTCACTTTCTGAATCTTAAAATGGTTTATGGACTAAACATTTAAAACAGTCATTCCTTTGTAGCTAACTATGGTTAACTTAGCTTTGTCTTAAATCCATCTTGTTTGAGGGGCTCACCTGGCTGTGCTCAGGGCTAACTACAAGATCATGGCATTTCCCCTACCAGGAATTATTGCTCAGGGTTTACTACTAGTGGATTTAGGGACAATCTGGTATCCTGGGGATTGAACCCGGGTAAACTGCTTGGAAGACAAGCAATTTACCCAATGCAGCATCTCTCCGGGACCCTTTAATCCTAGTTTGAATGATTTTTGTTCTTTTCTGCTAGTGTCAAGTACACAGTGACACAAAATTTCAAGGTCATTGTTCCTTCTCTCCATCTGTAAGTATTTGAAATCATGCCTAACATTAAGAAAAACAAACTAAAAAAAAAAAAACTAAAAAAAAAAAAAAGAACTACTTTTCCAAACTTTTTAAGAATTAAAAAGTTAATATGCTGCTATTCTCTGCTAGAGTTGTTGGAATGTGACTGAATTTCATCAACTCTTATCAAATATTAAATTTTAAATGATTATGAAAGTTATGATAACTTTCAAAACCTATAAAGTATCATTTACAAAGTGCTAAAGGACAATACCCTTAGACTGATAATAAAGCAAATAATTAAAAAATAAATAAAAAATGGGAGTTCTAGATTCTCCGATCTTTTTATAGACCATTTTTCTCAAATTTGTCAGACTGCATCAGAATTCCTAGGTGCTTCTTAAAAAGAATTCCCAGATCACACACCACCTATTTATATTAAAGATTTATGGTCTTGGGTCAAAGTGATAGTGCAGCGGTAGCGCATTTGCCTTGCACATGGCCTACTCAGAGCAGATCTGAGCTCAATCCCCAGCATCCCATATGGTACCTCGAGCCTGCTAGGAGCAATTTCTGAGCACAGGAGGGTAACCTCAGGGCACTGCTGGATGTGGCCCAACTCCCCACCCAAATGATAGTCTTAGAGCAAATTCCCCAGATGACTGAAACACATTCTAGTTTGAAAGCCAAAGGTTTTTTTGGATACAAACAAGCTCAGAGTTTATATAGCAGAAGCTTAACTTCAATAAAACCCAGCTCTCTCTATACTTCATATTAATTACACAATATTGTCATATATCATTTGTTGATGTTGATATCCTTTAAATCAATGAATAAATTGCATAATTTATTCCCCCCTCCATAAGACTAATTAGAAGGAAAGGCTAAATTCCCACCTTTTTCTCAAAGGGTATCTTGAACATAAACCAACTGAATATCAAACTGTGTTGAAACTGATTTTGGCAAATTCATATAATGTGAGTTAGGGTGTACCAATTAAGGTGCATCAGGAAAAACACATACTTTTTATTGGTTTTAAGATGTGTTGTTTATTGGTGAAAATATCTTTCATAAAGTACATCCAACATATTAACACTGGTATCAAAAGTAGGACTAGATACATTTTACTGCAACACTTGGAAAGGTTCATTACTCAGTTTCAAAAATAAACATTCAAATATTAGAAGTAATCACTAGTATAAAACTTAAATCAGAAAAAAAAGGTTTGTAATTCAAAGTGAAAGCAGCTTTATTAGGGAAAAATAAGACAGCATTAATAAGACAACACAAGTTTTAAAATAAGACTTTAAATAATACTACATGTGCTTACAGTGAATTTAACAAATATATATGTGTGTGTGTGTGTATATATATGTATATATATATATATATATATATATATATATTATTTTTGGTGTTGGGACATACCAGCCATGCTTAGGAATCACTCCTGGTGGTGGGGATCATATGGAGTGCTTGAAACAAACCCAGGTCAAACACATGCAAGGCAAGAACCCCACCTGCTATATACTATCCTCTATCCCAGAATTTTGTGAAATTCAAAGTGAGTTTACTTGGCTTTATCCTTAAGAGGCTGCTCTCTTGTTGTGGTTCAGGGCACAATGTAGCTTGTTTTGTCTTCTATACAAAATAATACTCAGGAACAGAAAAAACATGTAATTTTAAAGGGCTGCAGTATATGCTTTCCAACTCAGGGCCCTGAATAATCTAAATAATCTGACAACAGTCCACATAATCCTGATATGAGCCTTCAGCACTGTCCCCCTGAACATTAATATGAATGCCACTCACCCCAGAAGTGGCTTCCAAAGCAGTGCCACAAAAGGGGCAGTTATTAAAAGTGACTCTTAAGGAAGTATAGGGGTATTAAAACCCATATCATCATAAACACTCAGGAGTGAGTGGCATTTAGTAGGAACTCAGTAAACAAAATGTTGGATATTATTCAGCCTACTCCATACCTTAGGCTCAAACAACAATTGGAACCATCAACACTTTCTTTTTTTTCTTCTTTTTTTTTTTGAGGAGTACTCAACTAACCAAGCTGCAGTAATAATTGCCATGAAAAACTCCCAACTAGGAATTAAAATATATATCAGCCTTGGAAACAAAGTAACCCCTCTCTCCACTATAAACAAAATCCTAGGTGTTTGTTCACCTGGCCAGGACAAACAAAAGTAAGGATTTGCAAACCAACAAAAGGCTTCTTATCCTAGGAGACAGCCTTGAGGTCAGCTCCCAATCACCTCCAAGTCCTGGCATTTTGTGTAATCCTCTTGTCCCTGCCTATGGGCTGGGCCTTCTAACTCCTTAAATAAAATAGTCTGGGATATGAATTTCAAGATTAGGTCACAAAATGACAGAGGTGTCAGAGAGAGGAGCTAGCTCATTCTCTTGACAGAAGTCAGCTTACTGAGACCCACATGGCAAAGAACTGGATTAAGCTGAGAAGCAAATCCTCCCACCCTGGAGCCTTGGAGGAGGACCTCAGCTCCCTACACAAAACGACCACGGCCTAGTTCTTGGCAGGAGCATTTAACTCCACCGCCCCCAAAGCAGAGAAAATGTGAGTCAATAAAAGCTAGTGGTTTCAAGGCACTAAACTTGGATGGGGGGACGTATACGGGGGGATGCAGCAACAGGTATTAAGACACTCCATTTCTTCCACTTTCAGGTTCGCCACCTGAATGTCCAGCAGCATCATGCTATGCACTTGCCGATGGCAAATTACTATCTGTCATACTATCGAGCATGGACATCAATCATTTCGTTTGGCAGCCAAACCACATAAAAAACAAAACAAAACAAAACAAAAAAAAAAAACCACATGCAAAACGAAACAGGGTTTTGTTTCTCCTTCCAAAGAGCTTTAACCATTGAGTCCAGTGATGGAAACTATGGTAAGCCACGCCCTTTCTTTATTTTACATTTTTCCAAATTTATCTATTTTTAAATAATGTCTTTCTTTAAGCACCATGATCACAAACCTATTTGTAGTTGAGTTTCAGTTATAGAAAAAGAACACCCCTCATCATCAGTGCAACCTTCCCACCACCAATGCCTCCCATCTCCCTCCTCCTTCACCCCCTGCCTGTATTTAAACCAGCCATTCTATTTCTCTCACTCACTACACTGTCCTGAGAGTAGTCATGCAGTCCTTTCTCTAACTGAACCCACAGATTCAAGCCCTAAACCCCCCCCCAAGTATTCTACATGGCTGTGGCTTATCTCAAAAAGCAGGTTGCAAGTCCAAGAACAGCTGGGCAGCCGGTCCTGCCCAGGTCACAGTGCAGAAGGCAATGCCCCCCAGTCTCCCTTCTCCCCCATCCCCTGGGTGAGCAGCACCCAGATCCATCTACTCCAGAGATCAGGGGCCCAAGCAAGGGCTCAGGAGGGAGGCGTGAGCCAGAGCCCCGAAACAGCCAAGCCCCCGAGCCCAGCAAAGCCCCAAACCAGGCTCGAGTCCTGGGCCTGGCTCCACTGACGGCGTGGGAAAAAAGGGACCGGAAGTGGGCCTGGAATTGACAAGCCGCCGCGCAGGGCCGCCCCGAGTACTTTACCCGCGTCTCCCCCGGGCAGCGAGGGGGGCAGCGTGAGGACGAACACCGCGGCCACGGCGCAGAACACGGCGACCCCGACCCGCACCTCCCGGATCGCCCGCCCCCGGCCCGGGGCCCCGCAGCCGCCGCGGAGACGCATGATGGGCCGCAACCATCGCGAGGGCTCAGCGCGCGCGAACGCCACCGCCGCCGCCGCCGCCTTCACTTCCGGTTTGGGGCGTACCATGCGGGGTCCTCTCTGCGGGGGTGGGCGGAAGCAGAATCCCGGCCCTGGCAGGCTCCTAAGGGCGCATAGCGTTTGCAGACCTGGATGCTCTCCGAGAAATTTTCCAGTCTTTCATGACGCAGGATGATTGTCCACCAAATGCGCAAGTTCCAGGTGTGGAACTGACAGCCACGGGAACTTTCTCCCCCTCCCGTCTTACAGACTTGGTTGGGCCCGGCATAGACAGCGGCCGCCAAGCTGGGAAGCCAGAGCGAGGCGCGGCCGCGGTCGCCCCCTATGGTGCGGGGTGGAACTGCACCCAAGGAGTCTGGCATTCCCGCTTGGGTGTGGGTCAGGGCAGGTCTGTGTGATTCGATACGTGGGCAAACTTTGCATTTTTTCTCTCTTTTTTTTTTTTTTTTTTTTTTTGAGATTTCTGTATCTTTATTTTTTTAATTTTTTAAAAATCAATTTTATTGCATTTTTAAAAATTATTTTTGACTTGGGGGCCACACCCAGCCATGCTCAGGGTTTATTCCTGGCTCTGCAATTTAGGAATCAGGCCTGATGTGTTTTGGAGGAACCATATGGAGAGCTGGAGAGAGAGAATTTAACCATTGAACTGGAAAATTTGAACATCTGTATTAATACAAATAACTCATTCTGTGATCATGGTGTCCCCTGATTGAATAGAAATGGAGCAGTCTGGTAGAGCTTTGACTACAAAGTGATAAACAAAAGGACTACCGTATATTTACCAATAGCTGCAGTGAAAAAATAATGGGATACTGCTCAACCACACTGAAGGTTATTACAATTCTAAGACTTACATTTTACACCATGATATCGATTATTGTGGAAGGAGATGTGAAGAAGACAACCTTAACGAAATGTATATCAATATACACAGAAGATCTGAAGAGACCATAGGAAATACGTTATAAGCTATTTATCAGAAACACTGTGCCTCACTGTAGAATAATTGACATGTACATGTACATGGCAGCCATTGTGTCAGCCATGCTTTCTCAGTCATCTGTGTGCTCTTGAGGGCAGATGCTGTGTGATGTGCTCCTTTATAAACAGCTTCCCATGAGTCCTGAGTTTCTACCTCGCTTCCCTAGAGCTCCTCTCACCTTGACTAAGGCCTGGACTCAGAGATGCTGTCACTATTTGAATAAAACAAAATATGGAATTAACTTTTAAGATTAGGTTTTAGAGGGGCTGGAGTGGTGGCACAAGCAGTTGGGCATTTGCCTTGCACGCGGCTCGCCTAGAACAGATCTCCGGTGTCCCATCTGGTTCCCCAATCCAGGAGGGATTTCTGGGCTCATAGCCAGGAGTAACCCCTCAGCATCACTGGGTGCGGCCCAAAAAGAAAAAAAAAAGATTAGGTTTTAAAAAATGACTTGATAATTTACAATAAATCCATTTAAAATATTTTGATAGTTTACATTCATTTTTAAAATGTGGGATGAGGGAATAGAGTGATAGCATAGTGATAGGGTGTTTGCCTTGCAAGTGGCCGACCAGGGACAGACCTGGGTTCAATCCAGGTATCCCATATGGTCCCCAGAGCCTGCCAGGAACAATTTCTGAGCAAAGAACCAGGAGTAAACCCTGAGTGCTCCCAAGTGTGACCCTACTCCACCCCAAATGAAGCTAAGGAAGAAATGACATCTGGGAATGTGGTGTAGTCAGGGGTTACAAGAGAGGTGGGGAGAAGGTCCTGTAATCTAAGTGAGCTTTCACATATCAAAGGAAGAGGTTGCCGGGAAGAGGAAGTCAGGGAACCCCTTTGTTTAGGATTTGAGCTATGTTCACCTTCCACGTGGTGGCCCTGAAACTTGAGCTTTAGTAGCTTCATCTTCTGCGCATGAAGAAATGCCAGCTCATGGTCTGCTCTTTAGTACCTCACAGTGACCATGCTCACTCTTGCCTCTTGGGCCACACACAACTCTAGCCTCCTTTTACCACTGGTCCCTCTGTCCCGAAGAATCCATTTCTGAGGGGCCCTAAAACAGACGACTGAAGGCTCAGTTGGAGACTTATGCTCTTTCTTTCTGTCACTTTATCTCCATGCCTTTACTAAAACTTTAACTAGTAATGATATGAGATGTACTCAAAACTAAATACCATAAATATTTTGAGATAAGAGTTTTTTCAACCCAATTGCCCTGATTTTCTCACACACCGTGTGTGTGAACCAGAGACTCATATATGCAAGACACGTTTATACATGTTCTACCACTGAACTATAATCTCTTTTTTTTAATCTCGAGACCATTGTGAATTACAAGTATTTCAGGCATATTGTGACAGTGAACTGGGGACATTCCCACCACCAGTGTTAGCCTCCCTCCACTGTAGTTCCCTGCATGCATCCCACACCTTCACCCTTAGCTCCGTGAACTGCTAGTGTAACAGGCCCATGTTGTGTTTAGCTTGTTATAAGAGCCATAATCTCTTACCATACCTTCATTGGTAATACTTACATGATATACTTGTGACTAAACTGCTGACGGGTACAACCATTATTAAATGGTACTTAACAAATGTTATGCGCTTAACAACTACTACTTCACAAGTATTGATTAGTGAAAAATTAACAATAGTAAATTCTTGCATCTATTAGGTCAGGGGTCTCAAACTCGCAGCCCGTGGGCCATTTGTGGCCCTCCGTACAACATTTTGTGGCCCGCGGCTGGCCTTCAAATATCGCAGTATTCGTGATTATTTGCTTACCGAAAAATCGCAATAAAAATCGCATTAGTAAGGAAAAAATCGCATTAAACATTTACATACCCGGAGCAGTTCCGTTCGGGTTATGCAAATGTTTACAGCGAATTTTTGCGATATTTTTTCTTACTAATGCAATTTTTTATTGCGAATATTTGGTAAGCGAATAATCGCGAATACTTTGCGCCTAGCACAGACGTCATTTTTGCTGCTCCTGCCCGCTGTCCCTTGCATTATCGGAGGCCTAAGGGAGAGAAGTGAGAGAAGTTTATTACCGAATTAGATTTTGTCATACCTTCATCATGACTTCATCAAAGCCTGCAGTGAAGAGAAAGATTGATGACAAGCACAGACAATTTCAGGAAAAGTGGGAGACGCAGTATTTCTTTGCTGAGCACAGGGGCATCCCCACATGTCTTATTTGCTCAGAGAAAGTTGCAATGCACAAGGAATACAACTTGAAACACCATTATTCAACTAAACATGCTGAGGAATGTGCAAAATATCAAGGAAATGAAAGAGCCAAGCAGCTTGCCAGTCTTAAAGTATGTCTAATGAGGCAACAAGATTTTTTTCAAGAAAGCAACCAAAGAGAATGTTGCATCAGTAGAAGCTAGTTACATGGTTAGTTACATGGTTTGTTAAAAAATGCATGTTACAGGCTGCAAGTATTATCTGTCTGGAAAAGAAAGGTCAGTTTAGCAAAATCACCCTTTCTGCCAACACTGTGCAGAGCGCATTTCTGACATGTCAAGTGACATTTATCATCAACTGTGTGAGAAAGCCAAATGTTTTTGATGCATGCTCAGTTGCTCTTGACGAGGGCACAGATATAACAGACACTGCGCAGCTCACAATTTATGTCCGTGGTATTGATTGCAATTTTGAATTGACAGAGGAGCTGCTCACAATAATTCCAATGCATGGCCAGACCACTGCTAATGAGATATTTTGGCATCTGTGTGATGCCATTGAGAATGCAGATTTGCCATGGAAGAGGTTTGTTGGAATAATAACCGATGGAGTGCCATCGATGACAGGGAGGAAAAATGGACTGGTGGCACTTGTTCAAAAAAAACTTGAAGAGGAGGATGTAGAGAAGGCCATTGCTCTTCACTCCATTATCCATCGGCAGGCCCTTTGCAGTAAATGCCTGCTGTGTGACAATGTGATGTCTGTTGTGGTGAAATGCATCAACCAAATCAGATCCAGGGGCTTAAAGCACAGGAGGTTCCATGCTTTTTTAGAGGAAATGGAGTCAGAATATGGAGATGTGCTCTGTTTCACCAAGGTACGTTGGCTCAGCAGGGGAAATGTCCTGAAAAGATTTTTTGAGTTGAGAGAAGAGAAACTTCATGGAGAAGGATGGGAATGCTGTTTCTGAGTTGAGTGATCACAAATGGCTCATGGACTTAGCTTTTCTTGTTGGCATCACACATAAGCTGATTGTACTAAACAAGATGTTACAAGGCCCGGGGCAGCTTATCAGTGCTGCCTATGACAATGTGAGAGCATTCTCCACAAGACTTGTGTTATGGAAATCCCAGCTCTCTCAGACAAACCTTTGCCATTTCCCAGCATGCAAAGAACTTGTGGATGCAGGCATACCATTCAGTGGTAAGAAATATGTTGATGCTATTTTTAAGTTAGAGAAAGAATTTGATCACAGATTTGCAGACTTCCAAAAGCACAGAGCCACTTTCCAAATTTTTGTGGACCCCTTTTCCTTTGATGTGCAAGATGCCCCTCCTGTGCTTCAAATGGAGCTCATTGACCTGCAATGCAACTCTGATCTCAAAGCCAAGTTCAGGGAGATTAGTGGAAAAGCAGACATGCATGGGCAATTTTTGAGAAAATTGCCCCCCAGCTTCCCTGAGCTTTCCTGAATGTTCAAGCGCACCATGTACCTTTTTGGGAGCACATATTTGTGTGGAAAGTTATTTTTCACATTGAAATTCAATAAGTCAAAGTACAGGTCTAGACTTAATGATGATCATCTTCAAGCCATACTGAGGGTCTCAACTGCTTCCTCTTAAAGCCAAATGTGGTTCAGATTTGTGAGAAGCGCTATCAAGTCTCTGGCAGCAAGGAATAGGCAAAAGATGCCATGTTCAGAACAACTGTTCATGATCTTCACTCAACGTTCTATTTATGTTCAGAAGAAATAATTAGAACGGTTAATAATTACGTTTGAGGACTTTTTTTTTTTTTTTTTTTTTTTTTTGGTTTTTGGGCCACACCCGGTAACGCTCAGGGGTTACTCCTGGCTATGCGCTCAGAAGTCGCTCCTGGCTTGGGGGACCATATGGGACGCCGGGGGATCGAACCGCGGTCCGTCTCCTAGGCTAGCGCAGGTAAGGCAGGCACCTTACCTCCAGCGCCACCGCCCGGCCCCCGTTTGAGGACTTTTTTGTGAAATCTCTTATGCGGCCCTGCCTCACCCCAACTTTGCCTCCTGCGGCCCCAGGTAAATTTGAGTTTGAGACCCTTGTATTAGGTCTTGCATCTATTAGCTACTAGTAGCTGAGACCCTGCTACAGTGGCTTAACTATGCAAAAGCTTATTCTTTTGTCTAAAGTAGTTTTATGGGAAGTCAGCCCCAGCTGGCTTGATGACTCCTTGAAATCATTCTAGAAAGAATTGATTTCCTTCTCTCACTTTTGCCCAACTCATTGTATATCCCCAAGATCATCTGCTATCCAAAATGACTAAGTGCTCCATGATCTTATATCTTTATTTGAGAAAAAAATATAGGACAAGGGTCAGATTTAAATAACCAAACCAAAGTCAATGACAATAGAATCAAGATACTCAACCTATAACAAGCTATACAGAAATGGACTTGTTACACTAGCAGTCCAGGGGGTTAAGGCTGGAGGTATGGGATGTATGCTGGGAGCTATGTTAGAGGGAGATAAACACTGGTCGTGGAAATGGCCCTAATTTAAAGTCACTATGTGTCTGAAATACAACTGTGAAAGACTTGCAATTCACATTGGTTTCAATAGAAAAATCAAAAATTAATATAGGGCTAGATGGGTATGACCCATCCTTTAAAAGAATATTCTAGAAATGCATTTCATTATATTACCCTAATCTTAATTAATAATAACTGAGTAATAGGCCACCCTAGAAGCAAAGAAAACTTAAGAAATGTACTTTTTCAGATTCTACTACAAAAGAAAAAGTTATGGGGCTGGAGCAGTGGCGCAAGTGGTAGGGCATTTGCCTTGCTCGCGCTAACCTAAGATGGACTGCAGTTTGGTCCCCCAGCATCCCATATGGTCCCCAAGCCAGGAGCAATTTCTGAGCCAGGAGTAACACATGAGTGTCACTGGGTGTGGCCCAAAAACAAAAAACAAATACAAAACAAAACAAAAAAGTTACGAATGTCTCTTGGTAAGTAACCAGCAGGTACTTCTAGCATTAGATTTAATAGCCTGGAGATGTTTGAATCATGCAGGTAGTAGGTTAAAATATAAGCAACTGGAAGGAAAAAAAATGAACACATTTGCATAATGCATAGCAACAAAGAGAACATGAGCAGTAGTATGACATCACAGAGGCTGAAATGTCATGAGTTTATTGTAATCCAAGAGAGCATCTGAAGAGTAAAAGTGAGGAAGTAAAGAGGTAGAGGAAGCTAGAGGAGATGGAACCAAAGAAAAGGAAGAATGAACTAGAAGGTTTGAAGGTGAGAGAAATTGAGGCAGCATAAAACAGTGGGCCTTGATCCTTGGGCTATATGGGACTTGACCCAACAAACTCTACAGGGAATATTTACCAACTGTATATTCATTCTTCATTTTACAGTAGGTTAGAGACAGTTGTTATAGCAGACTGGGAAAAAAATAAGTGTACCACATATGATTAAATTAGAGAAACAAGGGCCAGAGAGATAGCACAGAGGTAGGGTATTTGCCTTGCAAGCAGCCAATCCAGGATGGACTGTG
The DNA here is from genome assembly GCF_024139225.1 of Suncus etruscus. NCBI lineage: Eukaryota > Metazoa > Chordata > Mammalia > Eulipotyphla > Soricidae > Suncus > Suncus etruscus. Next base: position 1,327,214 of record NC_064850.1, on the reverse strand, counting down.
GTTCGAATCTCAGCATCCCATATAGTCCCCGAGCCTGCCAGGAGTGATTTCTGACAGCAGAATCAGGAGTAGCCCCTGAGTGCCGCTGGGCGTGGCCCAAAAGCCAAAAATAAATAAATAAATAAATGAATAAATAAATAAAATTAGAGAAACAACTAGTAAAAAAGAGAGATAATATTACAAAGGATTATCTTATATGATAATCAGGACTGGCTAGGTAAGTCTTAAATATGGAATAAGCCATCAGCTAGGACAGCTGAGAAACCTGGTATATGGAATGATTTTAATGTGCCCACTAGAATGGCTTCTTCAACAGGAAGTCCTCAGTTATACTCCCAGTGCTTTGAATTGTTGGATTTGGCCTACTTAGATGATTTAGTGTTGCATTAAATAATTAACGATGGTGCTGGATGGAGGTGGATGGATGGATGGAGGTATCTTTCTCTGCCATCCCAGGCCACGTGGCTTCGCAATCCCCATTCAGCTGGCGGGTCCCAGGTTTAGGTGAATGGCGGAGTCACTCATCCAGAGACAGGCATCAGGAAGCATCAACTTTATTCATACCCTGTCCACCACATGTGTGGCCTATATAATAACCTTTCAAGTATTCAGCCATTCTTAGCTAGCCCTGCATCTTAACTCCTTTCAGCCATCTTCCATTTGACCTCCATGCTGGTCAAAGACCAAAAGAGCGAAAGGGCCTAAGCCCCTGGGTCAAAGGCCTTATATAACCTTTCAAGACCACTCCCCGGAATGGGAGGGTCTCAGGTAGGTACACCTAAATCCAGGGTGGAGTTACAATTTAGAATAGCTATTTATCTTTCCTCCCTTTTATAAATTTTTTCTTTCTTTTTTTCTTTCCACCCTTCCTATCATCCTTCCTCCCTCCCTTCCAAAACCACTAAAACTGTGGTCACCACTCCACATGGTGCTACATTACTGAAAGTGGGCATATAAAAATTTTGGCAATAATAAACATTCTCTAAATGTGCGACAGAATTTAATTTAAAACCAATGATATCATGAATCTCTTGTGTTTTTGGTAGTGCTTGCCTCAGTGGGACTTCTTGGGGGAAAAGGGATCACAAGTAGAGGAAGCTAAAAAAGACCTGTTTTAGATGATGACCTGGGCTCACTCCCAGCTGGAGGATGCAAGAATAATGATAGTTAAATCCTAACCATAGAGGGATTAGCAATAAGGCCCCGTGAATACAAAGATAAACTGCAAGATAAGTGTCAAAAAACACAAGACATCTATCAAAAGAAGACATGTATATAGCACAGTGGGCAATTAAAACCTTCCTACTGTTTTATTTTTTCACAGGCTCAATGGAAGTCCTGATTCCCTGCAGGAATGCCCCTGGTTCAGTATATCATTTGATTGAATCATGAGGTTATTCTCAGGACAGAATATGCTAGTTATAAAATAGTAGAGTTAGTCACGGAGTCATTCATTGAGTGTTATTATTAATATTCCAATATGTTACTTGAGAGAACAATGAGACCTTGCTCCTTATACACATGAAAGAAGATGGGTTTAGTAGATTCTATAAGTCTTCATCTTATAATGCAATGCCTGGACATAAATTCATAAAATAAAAACACTTGGGACTAGAGAGATAGCACAAGGGCTAAGCACTTGCCTTGCATGTGGACAATCTGGTTCAAACCTGACACCATTGCATATGGTCCTCTGAACACTGCCAGAGATGATCCCTAAACATAGACCCAGGAATGAGCTCTTAGATCTGCAGGGTGTGACCCAACACCCCACCACCATCACCAAAGATATACAGCTTTGTAGAAACTGAGGAAGAATGCTTGAGCAGCAGGAATAAGAGATGAATGGAGACATATTTGGATTGCAAGATGCACTCAAGAACCAGGAGATAGGATCCAGAGAGATAGTATAGCAAGAAGGGCATTTGCTTTCCATGTAATCGATCTCGTTTTGAATCCCAGCATCCTTTGAGCCTGCCTGAAGTGATTCCTGAGTGCAGAACCAGGAGTAAACCCCTGAGTACAGCTGGGTGTGTCCCACAAACAAACAAAAACAAGTGAACTAGGAGATTGAATTCATAGCAGGGTCTTATTAACTCAGGAATAGAGAAAAAGGGCAACTTCTAAATTTGGTATTAGACTGCCTGAGTTCTGATTCCACCCCATCATACTTGCAGGCATATTTATTAATTATTTTTATTTTTTCCTTTCTTATTTTGATATTCCTTTCATATTTTCAAAAATAAAAATGTGTGAGAATTGAAAAAACACTAATTAAGTACTTTGCTGGACATAGAATAATCTTCGAACAAATGTGGAGAATATATTTAATCAGATTAAATATAAATATAAATTTATAATTACATATAATAAGAAATCATACATTTATTGATTGAATGTATTAAATTAAATTTTATTCTCTTATTAGATTTTCTCATTAAAAAGCTATAATGTCAGGGCTGGAGAGGTGGCACTAGAGGTAAGGCCTCTGCCTTATAAGGGCTAGCCTAAAAAAAAAAACAAAAAAAAAAAAAAATAAGTGCTAGCCTAGGACAGACCATGGTTCGATCCCCCCAGCGTCCCATATAGTTCCCCCAAGTGAGGAACGATTTCTGAGTGCATAGCCAGGAGTCACCCCTGAGTGTCAAACAGGAGTGTCCCAACCCCCGAAAAAACGATAATGTCAATTATAAGGCCAACAAATGAACAACATTTTTTTTTTTTACTATTCTTTTAGTGTTTAATTTTTCTTGGTTGTCTCATATATGTTTTTAAATAGCAGGTGTGTTTGGGTTAAGGCTCACAAAAGCCCCAGACCTTGCTTTTTGGCTTATATCTCTGTCAAATCTTCTTTAATCTATAACATTTTTCTTTTTCCAAATTTCAACCCAGTCACAGCAGTTTTAATATGAAGTCAATGAGATCAGGTTTCAAGATTTATCTTTTGCCCAACTTCTCCTAAGACCTTACTTTAAATTTAGCATTCATAATTCTACATTCTCTGTCTTAAATATAGCCCTTAAAATCACACACATTTAAAACCTGGATCTGGCTGTGTCTATTGCATGTGCTCTGAATTCAACGGTCATCAGCGACTGAGACTGTGGTTCACAGTCTGGACTGACCATGCCAAGTTTAGCTGCCTCAGCATCCTGCTAATTCTGATTCAGGCTTCTTAACTCCAAAATAAGGTAGAAAGAAGGAAAAATGAAAAGAATAGGGTGTTAACATTTTATTTGATTAAAGCAGAGAATTAACAAGAAGGTCTGAGCAGATCAGAGGAGAGCTCAGTAGGTAGACCAGTGGTCCCACATCTCTGACTGTGGGGTCGAGGACAGGGTGGAGGTAGAGAGGAAAGGCTGTAGTCTCTCAACCCTGAGCAGAGTCTTAGCAAGTGGCCTTAGCCAGGGGGATCCTATTGCAGACTGTGCTTGGGAAACTATGGGAAGAAAATTATATCAGGCCTAAAGGAGAGGCCCCAAGAAGCCTAGCACCAGCCTTCCCCAGACCAAGACTTTTCAGTTGAGCATGTGGATTATTTGAAGCTAAAATTAACTAAAGCTCTACATTCAGGTTGGGGAGAAACCTTCTAGTTAGCCCCCTATGACTAACTAGAAGCATGAAAACTAGGGCTATTACCCAGATTTAGTTTTATTAGCTTACATACATTTTCTTTTAAAACAGTTTTTATTGAGACCAATGTGAATTACAAGTCTGTCACAGTTGTATTTAAGGTACATAGTGTCAGTGAGTTAGGGCCATTCCCACCCCCAGTATTGACCTCCCTCCTCCACTGTTCCCAGCATGCATCTCATACCTTCACCCTTTGCCCCCTGGACTGCTAATGTCATGGGTCCCTTTTGTGTATAGCTTGTTGCAGTTTGGGTCTCTTGATTCTATTGTCCTTGGTTGGGTATTTAGCTCTGACCATTTTTTAAGAAATAAACATTTTTTTTTATCACAGAAACCTGTCTGTATGGCAGGACAAACAAGCAAATCCAGAGTTATGTGAATTTCTTTTTCTGTCATGCCCTCCTCACCATCTGAGTCAGTTCCTTCCTCCTTGCAATTGCAGGTTCCTATCCTATTCCTTAGCTCATAAATGAGCTAGAAGCCTAAAAAATTTTCCTTTATTTTTATGTGTTTTGTTCATATTCTGTTGTGCTCATGGCTTACTCCTGGCAGTCTTGGGAGAACCATATGGGGTATGGGGTGCCGGGAGTCAAACTGGGTAAGACACGGATAAGGCAAGCACCTCACTGTCATACTATCTGTAGGATCCACTCTTACAGCCTTGAGGTTGATTAAAAATAATAATTAAAGAAGCAGAAGAACTGTGTGTCATTCTAGACACGAGAGAAACCAGGGGCCAGGGCTGTAGAAAGATTCTCAGCACCCTGCAGTCTCTTGAGGGGAAGGGGGGGGGGTGTAAAAATGGAGCAGTATTCTATTTCAGGGTTTCTCAACAGGTCATTGGCCCCCTGTGACCTATTTGGATACTCCAAGGGGAGGCATAGGTGTGAAATGCTAAATAGAAGCCACAGAATGCAACCAGTGGGCCAGTCAATAGATGGGGGTGGGGAAAGAGGAACATCCACAGGAAGAAGACAAGATCTGAAGAAGGGGGCCATGGTGAAGAAACATGGTTCAGAAACATTGCCCTATTTCATGGAAGGGTGAAGGAGAAAAGGGACTGGCTCAATGGGCCAAACTATCTTGAGGACATCTGGAGCCATTACATAGGCTAAGGACATTACATAGGATAAGATGTATGCCTTACGCATGGCCAATTTGAGTAGAATCCTCAGCATCCCATATGATCCCCCTGACACCACCAGGAGAAATTTCTAAGAGTAAAGCCAGAATAACCCCTGAGCACTGCCAGGTGTGACTCTCCCACCAATACAACACCCCCTCTGCCAATATCCTGAGGTCCTCCAGCAGGACTGGGCACTGCAGTGTGCTGAGTTTGGGGTTAAGATCTCAGCAACCAATGCCTGGGGTAGAGGCTTCTGCCAGGACATTCTCCAGAGGGAAATTATTGTCAAGTCTTCCAATCCACCCACTGAGGCCACAGCCACACTCAATGGATAAAAAGAGTGACAAAGTTGTTGTCCAGAAATATGAACTGTGCCTGCAGTGGGGAAGGAGTATTTCTTGCATCTCATTTTCCCTATTTGCACGAGCGAATTCGGGTATCCAAAACTCAATTCACCCCCAAAATATTGTCAATATTGGAACTCAAACCACCTTAACAAAATCTTGGAACAAAAGAAAGAAACAACAAAAACTTGGAACATAATCTAGTCTCAGCACCAAGCAAGTTAAGGGACGCTTCTGTAATGGAAAACTTTTTCTTTTTTCTGGGCATCTTCTTTGCTAACTTGCTGGAGAAGAACATTATGGATCTTATAGCACTGTAGCACACTCTAGTGGTAGCTTCACAAAGCAAACACTTCCTCAAAAACTACAATTTATCCACTGCGGAGGAGCCCTAGAGAAATATTCCATGTTTGGGCAAAAGGTTAGGGAGGGTTGTCTCAAACCGGCAAAGGAAATAAAGAGAAAGTGAAATGATGCTTCCCAGCTCATAAAACTCTTGGAACAAGAAAGCAAGTTTTGCTTTATTCAATGCTCCAAGACAAGGACAAACAAACAAGAATTATTGAAAAAAAATCTTAGCACAATCTTAAATAACATCCTGTCCATTGTGGTTTCAGTAAGGCATTTTTCTTCCCTCATTCTGAACCACATTCAGACTTGATCCTTGGAGACTTTGCTGCAAGAAGGGCGAGAAAGCAGACACTAGATGTAATACCTAAAACAAACTCCCTTCAGCCATGACAGTGTTATTACAAACTTGAGTGAATACCATTATTGCAGATAAATAAAAACAATGGACCAGAACCATTTTACATAAAGGAAATACCTTTCAATTTGTTGCAAGCTTTGCTGAAATCTCTCCTCTCCAGTCATAGAAAAGCACACAAGCACACACACACACACACACACACACACACACACACACACACACATTCGCCAAGCAAAACATTGTCATCTTTTGCACATATCTCCAATAAGAAAGAAATAGATTTATTTGGTCTGTGAACGCAAAAACTGAAAGAAAAAAAATCCAACAACACACCACATTTTTTCAAAATATAAACTTTTTTTTTAAATCTGGAAGCTTTATGTTCTATTGTGTTTAGACTTAAAATATGGAACTATTTAGAAAGAATTAAAGAGATTATGTTGATTTGATTTCAAGTTATCGCAGCAAGAAACACAGTTTTCAGACCTCTTTGGAAGAACAGCGGGTCAAACGACACATTTGTGAGTGACTGTTTGAAATATTTCAGCCACACCACAGGCTCCATCTGACCAGAACCCCAGAGATTGAGGGAACAAAGGCCTGTGTTTTAAATGCTCCTGTAAGAGCCTTTCTGGGGAGTGTGGGGGCTGAGTGGGGGTGCTGGAGACTATGGCAAGTCTGGCTTTTATTCCTCTCCTATGACACTAATCAATTTAATTATATTTCTAATTGATGACTTAGAATCATAATGAATTTTCTCAGATTCAAATATCATGTGGCAGAAGTCTGTGACTTTGCGAGATCAATAGGTTTGTTTCCAAGTTACCCACATGCTTCGGCACCAAAGGGGTTCCCAATATGTGCAAATTCATTCCTCTTCTTGCGTAGGTTTTGTTTTTAAGTCTCTTCTGTAGCAAAGTTGGTGTTTGCTCTCAATATTAAAACAACTAGCAGGACAGGTTGAGTTACAGCGGTCGGTGATCAATGAGCTGAATTCATTTCTCTCCCTGACCAAGTAAAAACTGCCCACTGTAATTTCCTTATTAAATGGGACAATTAATACGACATGAGAGGACATCACTGATTGTGTCCAAGAGTCATTATTCCAGAGAGCAGAACCTGGGATCACTTTAGGGTGTAACGTAATCTAAGGACTAAGGAATTCCATGTTGAGCCCTTTAGCTCAACACAGCTTTCCTCGTGGCCTTAAAGCGACTCTCCCCTCTCCAATGAAAGGGGTAGATTGCCAAGTCCTCAATGAAAGACCCAGAACTCAAAATAAAAACCATCTGATCTAATTGCTCTACCTGATACCACCAGGACTGATTTCCTCCCCAGCTCTCCTTTCTTCACCTCCGGTGCCCGAGGCTTTCATAAGCCAGAGAGAGAAGTGAATTTTGATTTCCAAATGCTAGAATTGCTGGTGCAGAACTGTAACTAAATATCAGCAGCTGTGCCAGGGCACCTGGGGCCATGGCAGAAACCTGACAAAAAGACTTCGTTGTAAGCCCAATCTGGGTTCCCCGCTCATCTTGGTTTCATGGACCGTTGAGAGGGGCAAGGAGAACGATTTCTGCATGCTCTAAAAAAAGAAGAAAAAAAGGAAAAGAAAGAATAGAAAAATTCTTAGAAAAAAGAGGCTAAGACAGATTTTCCTAAAGCAAGTGAGCTGCTTAAAAATAATTCCAAAATTACTCCCCATCATAGTTCTAAATTTATTTTTATTTATTTAATAGCTTTATTTAGACACCAAGGTCACAAACGTGTTGTAATTGGGTTTCAGTCATATAAAGTATACCGTCCCTTCACCAGTGCAACGTTCCCAACACCAATGCCTTCCTCTCCCACCTCCCCACCTCCTGCCTGTCTTTGAAACAGGCATTCTATTTTTCTCACTCACTACCATTGTCACGGTTGTTGTTATGTAGTTGTTTCTCTAACTGCACTTGCCACTCTTTGTGGTGAGCTTCTTATTGTGGGCTGGTCCTTTCAGCCCCCGTCTCTATTGTCTATGGGTATTAATATAATAATGTCTTTTCTTTTTCTTAAATCCCACAGATGTGTGAGACTATTCTGTGTCTATCTCTCTCTCTCTAACTTATTTCACTTGGCATAATAGTTTCCATGTCCATCCATGTATAGGAAAATTTCATTATTTTATTTTTCCTAATGGCTGCATAATATTCCATTGTGTACATATACCACAGGTCATCTGGGTTGTTTCCAGATTCTGGGTACTGTAAATAGAGCTGCAATGAACATAGGCACGCAGAGGGCATTATTGTATTGAGTTTCTCAAGCTTTAATGTATAAACGTTTCTTGTGGCGTTGTGGAAGAGACAGATTGGAAATCAATAGGTGTGTAACGGGATCTGAGCATCTGCTTAGCTAGAAACCTTCCATAGGATGTTGATGCAGCTATCTGAAAACCACACTTCGAGTTCTGTTGATTTTGCTTGTTTCTCAGTCACTCTCCGCTCAGGGGCTATTCCTAGCTTTGTGGTAGGGGTTGCTCCGGGTGATACTTGGGGAACCATATGTGGTTCTAGAGATCGAACCTGAGCCTCCTTCATGCAAAACATTAGTTAGAAGCTAGCTAATTAGAAGCTTTTTCAACACAAGACCTTCTTTTTAAATAATGAGAGCAATCCATTGATGCCCAAGTATTTTGCTCCCCTGCCCTATATTACTATTCTGAAATAGTTACTATTAGTACTTAATATAGTTGTTACTGTTCTGAACTTAAAATTTGTTTTTCAACAAGATGTTTTGCTAAAACATTGTGTAGTCTCTTTGCTCTGCTTCTCTAGGTCTAATAAGATGTCATAAACATGAGAGCGATGAAGCATTAACAGAGGCCTTTAAAAGATCCTTTTCAGACGCATGGAAAAATGCTCCACAACACTAATCATCAGAGAGATACAAATCAAAACAACAATAAGGTATCATTTCACATCCCTGAGAATGGCACACATTGAAAAGAACAAGAACAATCAGTGCTGGCAGGGATGTGGGGAGAAAGGAACTTTCATTCACTGCTGTGGGAATGCTGTCTAGTCCATCTCTTATAGAAAACAATATGGAGATTTCTCAAAAAAATTGGAAATTGAGCTCCCATATGATCCAGCTGTACCACTCCTAGGGATATACCCTAGGAACACAAAAACACATCACAAAAAGCCTTCTGCACACCGATATTTTATTGCAGTGCTATTTCTAATAGCCAGAATCTGGAAACAACCCAGATGCCCGACAACAGATGAGTGGTTAAAGAAACTGTGGTATATCTACTCAATGGAATACTGTGCAGCTGTTAATGACATCATGAAATTTTCCTGTCCATGGATGGACATGGAGAGTATTATGCTGAATGAAATGAGTCAGAGGGAGAGGAACAAACAGAATAATCTCACTCTTCTGTGAGATATAAGAAAAATAAAAGACAGTGTGGGGATGATATCCAGAGGTAATAGAGATGAGAATTAGGAGGAACAATCTATAGGCAGGAAGTTATCGCAAAGAGCAGAGAGTGCAGTTAGAGTAGAGAAGATCTAATGTGGGAAGGACATTCATGGACTCCCTTCATTTGGAGTAGCAAAACCATAATGTCAATAAAAGGAGAGAGAGAGAAAGAGAGAAGGAAGGAAGGAAGGAAGGAAGGAAGGAAGGAAGGAAGGAAGGAAGGAAGGAAGGAAGGAAGGAAGGAAGGAAGGAAGGAAGGAAGGAAGGAAGGAAGGAAGGAGGAAGGAAGGAAGGAAGGAAGGAAGGAGGAAGGAAGGAAGGAAGGAGGGAAGGAGGGAAGGAGGGAAGGAGGGAAGGAGGGAGGGAGGGAAGGAGGGAGGGAGGGAGGGAGGAAGAGAGCAAGTAAAGTAAAATGCCTGCCCCGAGGCAGGTGGGAGAGGGTGGATGGAAGAGAAGAGGGTGAGAGGGAAACTGTTGACATTGGTGGCTAGAAATGTGCACTGGCAAAGGTTGTCACACATTGTATGATTGTAACTCAATCATGAATAACTTTATTTGTGGGGGAAAAACTGTATTATGTGTATTATGAACAACCTTGTAACCATGGTGTTTAAATAAAAATATATGATTATAGGATATTGCTAGAAAAGAGTGTGTGTGGTCTTTATTCCTTTTTTTTTTATTTTATTATTTTGGGCCACACCTGGTGATGCTCAGGGGTTACTCCTGGCTCTGTGCTCAGAAATCGATCCTGGCTTGGAGGACCATGTGGAACACCAGGGATCAAACCACGGTCCATCCTGGGTCAGCTGCGTGCAAGGCAAACACCCTACCACTGTGCCATTGATCTAGCCCCTTTTATTCATTCCTTTACACTCGTCAGTAAAGAGTATTTGAGTCAGAGATAATATAGTGTTCAGACACTTGTCTTGTTAGCAGCCCCCATTGTTTGGTCATTGGCATCATATGTAATCCCTCGAGTATCAGTAGCAATGACTCCTGAGCACCGCTGGATGTGGCCTCCAAAATAACAAAGAAAAAGGTGTTTGAGGTGCTAACCGCTCGTCTTTCTATATGTCCTTTCTGCGTCAGAAATGAGAGTTGTCTTTCCAGAGGAGCTGTAGCTGCATCACGAAAGGTTTGGAATTGGGGCAGATGGATCAGATAGACACTCTACAACTTTGACTTTTCCTTAAGGCTTAAGTGAGTTTAGCCACTTCTGAAAACGGCCAGCACTGGCTACCTGCAGATCCAGTTCAAGGATTAGAAAGGGTCCGTCCTCATGAAATAACTCGAGTTGTACCTGAAGACTAGTTGCTCAATAAGTGTTAGGTGCAACAGTTCCCGTCGTCAGGACTAGCTCTACAGGAGGAGTTTTTAACCTTGACAGCTGCTCTTGAGAACCACCTGGGGGAGCTTAGAAAAACCCAGATGTCCTCACCTCCCCAAGACTGCAGACCAATTAAGTGATCACCTCCAAGGGGTTAAATGAGGCCTCTTTGGAAGCCTCCAGGGGTTGCCTTGTTCAGCCTGGGTTGAGAACTACTGTCTTTCTGCAGCTAAGGAGCCTCGTAATGGGCACCAGGTCATTAGCCTCCCCCAGAGGTGGTGGGACAGGAAGGAGGAAGGTGTGAAGGCTTCCAAGCAGCCAGACCTATGCACCCTCCAGGTTAGTGTTCCCCCCTTTCTCCCTGCAGGGAGAGCAATCTGCCAGCCACCCCTGCTAATCGGTTTCTTCCCTATCTTGGCTCTACCCCGGGGCCCCAGCACTTTCCCTCCGGATATTTGAGCTCCCGCTATTTTGTTTATTTATGATTTGTGCTTATCTATCTGCCTTCTCCTTAACGCAGTAGATTGCTTTCTTATTGTCATCTCCACTTTCTGGGTTTTCTCCAGCTGGGAACTCAACCAAAGACCTCTCCCCTACACAGGAACAAATACCCACTGGAAAGCACCCTGGACTCAGTGCCCACCCACGGAGGGAGGAGCTCATCGCCAGCACGTCTGTTGTTGGGGGAAGGGACAGTGCTCCGCAGTGTTCTCCAACAAATTTGATCCGCCTCCATCCACTTCTGGGGCATCAAGTCTGGGGGTCCAAGATGAATGGAAAATAACTAATGCTCAGGGCGAACATTAGCTCAGGACTTGGAGCAAAATGTGTTTTCAAGGCATGAATCACACTCCCAGACGCCCGCCCCAGGCTCCAGGCCCCTTCCTGGGACTGCTAATTGGCCCCCTCCTCCCCTCAAGCATGCTGCTCTCCCGTGGTCCTTCCATTGTTTGGGAATTGCAAAGGGATTTGTGATCTAGTGGGGCCGAATTCCACCTCCGGAGTAACTCTGCTATACAGGTCCCAGCAGCCCTGCCTGGGTCCCAAATCTCAGCAAGCTTTGTCTTTTTCCCTTTCTTCTCTGTGACTCAGGTATCCTTCCCCACCTTGGATGCAGCTGCTTCTAACTCACTAATTAATTTTATATTCTTTTTATTATTGTTATTACTTTACTGGTACACACAAAGGAGTGAGAAACAAACCAACCCAATTGAAAGGTCAGGTTAGCATTGCCTAGGCTTAATTTCAATCCACAAACCTTTCAAGAAACTCTACAAGTTAAACAGAAGGATTCATGCAGTGCATTAATGATCTACTCAAAACAACAATAAAATCCTTTAAAAGTGTTAGACAGAATATATATATTTCATTTATATGTATTTATATATTCTATCAGTGTGACCCAAGCAACAGAAACCAACTTCCAAGTTACTGAGATCCTAAACCCCAAAGATATGTATGATAAAAGATACAAGAAGATACGAGAAAAGTCAGCGAGAAAGCCCAGAGAACCTTACGATGCGTGTGAATAAAGAAAGTTCAACCAAATAAAGAACTCCGCTGGTTCCATCTGGTCTCATCTGACACTTCTTATACCTCCATATTTACTCATTTCATATATCTTTGGCATAAACTTTCTTCCTCACCAAACCACCAACACCATCACCAACAACAAAATAGCAAGGTGAGGTTTATTGCTATGCATTGGCCCTTTAATTCTTAGCATGCGGCTACTAGGCCAGGCTTGCAGTCTGATCCCCCTACCCCAACTCGCCTTTGGGATACTCTGCTATTATTATTAATTATATTATATATCATTATAATATGATATTATTATAATATCATTATTAATTATGTTAGATATTAATGTCATTAGACATTCCTGGGTAGATCTGCGTCTCTGTAGAGATTCACAAAGAATATTTATCTATTAGTGAAGAGTAGGACTCTTGTGGGGTACTTATTTGCACAACTAAACCCTCTTCTACTACCAACTGATGAACAATGACTATAGAACAGCTAAGTCACTGGGTAGGTGATGGCTGCCAGGCTCAGCAGCGCTCTCCACAGAACCTTCAGGTTCTGTGTGTGGAGGGACAGTCTATGTGGAAAGAAGTAATGTGTCCATTTAAGTGTGTCCTTTAAGAGGGGCTAATTCAGGGATAGAAAATAGAGTGGCTACAGAAGACCAAAGAATAAACATATTATGAGTGAGTTAAGTTGGGCTGAAGTAGAAGATTCTCCAGATGAGATCAATCTGAGCTGTGTTTGAAAGAACAATGGTGTGACTCAGGGAGAGGCGGTGGGTGACAAGAGCCCGACATCCTAGACACAGATGGTCTCAAGGTGCACATTCTGCCAGGATTTTAAAAAAAAAATACCAAGTTAAAATTAGCCCCCACTTTTTGGTCTGTTTTTTTCTGGGCCAAATCCTGCTGTGTTCAGAAGTTATGCTTGGCTCTGGGGTTACTCCTGGGGATGCTCAGAGATTATATTGGGGTGCTTGGGATTGAATCTGGGTCAACTGTATGCAAGACAAGATCACTATCTGCTGTACTATTTCTCTGGCCCCCATAATTAGCCCATTTTTTATTATCACTATCTAATAGAAATATTGACAATTTTCCTGGTATTAGTCCCTCACGCTTTAATTCTTACAAAATAGTAAGAACTGTGTGTATATTTACAGAGAAACCAGTAGTATTTTCCCCTTTCCTTCAGTTTTTTTAATCTCTTCAATCATCCATCAAGGAAAGTAAGATTCATATTTTTGAACTCCCACCTCATACTATTTCTAAGTGACTCTTACTTTGCAGTCCTTTTTGGAGAATAGAGTTTGGCAAAAAGTCACATCATTATTCTAATTGAGAACGGAAATAGGTGGTTAGAAAGAGGATTATGAATATAACCAATATTTTGAAATGGCCAATACAGCTAGGGTCCCAGAATTCTTTAATCAATATTTACTCTCTTTTCTAGAAATCTGTCATTCCAAATGAGGCAGTGTGTGCTTTCTGAGTCTGCTGGAATAGGGACCCTAAGGAGATAAGGGTACTTGTCATTCTACTATTCACTGATGTACCCCCAAGCAACAGGTTAGTGCTGGGCCAGTGGAGATGCTCAATAAATATTGGTTGTGGTAGGGGAAAAGAAATAGCTCAACCAACTGAAAGAGACATGGAAGACTTTATTTTGCTGCTGCAGATCTGAATTGGAAGAGGCAGCAATTTTGTCAGATGATGCAATCTTGGTGGTGTCTTGGTGATTGAGAAGAAAGGACTATGGACTTGGGCTGACCCAGGCTCCCATTTCTTGCTCTCAGACTCCTGCAAAAATAGCCTTGCAGCAAAAAGTTGGAGATTATTCTGAGCTGTCATAGTTTTTAAGGATTATTGGAACGGTATCATCCTGGTAACTGTCAGAACAGATATTTTAAGACCTGTTTTTGTAGGGTTGGATTGTTTGTTAACCAAGCTTCATGGGAGCTCTCTCCACAACAAAAAGTGACAGAAGACAGGAGCAAGATTAAAAATAAAAAATGAAAGACAAGGTAAGAAAAATGTGGTCTATCTTCTTGGATGAGTGAATGTCTGAACAGGTGGATGAAAAACGTCTTTCCTCCCTTTGCAACAACAAAAAAAAAGCACTTGAAAATAACAAGAAATACTTAGGGCATGTCATTTTTCTTTTTTTGGATACACACCATATATCCAAAGCAGCTGCTGCAGAATGTCCCCCAAAGAGCTCTGATCTTACACAGGAGATTTGTTACTACTTTTGTTTCCAAAGCCCCTGTGTTAGCAGTCATGATGAATTAAAGTCAGATTTGCTGGAAGCATTTTAACATTTCTTGAGCGATGAAATCAGGATTTGGGGTCCCCACTGAACACTTCAAACAGATAGTCCAGAGACAGCAAAATCAGCTAAGTTCTACCAAGTTTTAAAGCCAATCGAATGCTGTGAGCAGAAGTACTTTGATCTGTCCCAGTGGCATGGCCTGCGCTTCTAATCTGAGGCCATCATCTTGGAAATGTGTGTCCCGTTCCAAGAGAGCAGCATCACTCGGAGAAAAATCTCTCCAAGGCCTTGCTAGTCAGCATCGCCACTTTTAATAGAAAAGATCCTTAACGTAATTTTAAATTGTATTCAAATGTTTGGGGGCATCACACCCGGCGTTGCTCAGGGGTTATTCTGTGCTCAGAAATTGCTCCTGGCAGGCTCGGGGGACCATATGGGATGCCAGAAACCAAACCTGGGTCCATCCTGGGTCAGCCATGTGCGAGGCAAACGCCCTACCGCTGTGCTACCTCTCTGACTCCAGTTTTATTCAATTTATAATTGGGACTGGATGTGAATTTGGCATTGAGGAGGGAAAGGAGACAAATGAATAAAAACAACACCATCTTTTTTATTTTCTTTCAGTACATGTTAACCTATTAACAGGGCCAGAGAGATAATAAAGAAGCAGGTAAGATGCTTCTCTTGCACGTGGTCAACCAAAGTTTGATTTCTAGCATCAGATATGGTCTCCCAGGAATGATCCCTAAGCACAGATTCAGGAGTAAACCCTGAGCACCACTGGATTTGGCCCCCAAACAAAACCAACCAACACCCTACTACAAAAAAAGTCCCTTTCAAACAAAAAGCTAGTGAGATGAATGAATATTGGCTTGTCTATTTTATATTCATTGTTGGTGGACTCCACTTATAGGAACTCACTGCAAAATGTCTCACTGTTATTTTATGTTCAGTGGTGTTAGGTTGATAGCTTTAAGTCAACCATCGTGAAACTGTGCATGGAAATTGGCCCAAGAAACAGAGTTGATTTTTACCATCATACCACTACCTCTATCCGTCTCCTATAAATTATCATATTATTTCCTCACAAAGCTTGAGCTGACTGCTCTAACCCAACAATGACGCCCTGCCTACCACAACAGAAAGCACATATATGATCTATTCTGCTTGCTTGACACTGAAGCAATGGAGTAAGGCTTACCTGGTTGACTTTATTTTCATAGCAGGTCACCAATTAAACCAGTTGGCTTTATTTTCATAGCAGGTCACCTGCCACGTACATTTTTTTCATGTAAGCTTCACAAAGGTAGGTACGATGTACTACGTTCTTTTACCCCAAGGGGGCGGTCAGAATTAAAACACATGGCAGGAGCTCAAAATAAAGGCACATGAAGGATGAGTTCCTCAGTGTAAATCTGCTGTTAAACAAAAAAGAGGAGATTGCTGGGCCAAAGAGATAGTTGAGGGGTTCAAGTGCTTGCTTTGCAAGTCGGTGATACTGCTTTGATTCCCATCATAGTGCCTTTAGCTTCACCTCTAGTGTCTCCTGAAATGCAGAGAACAAATGAGGTCTTTTGGCCTCAAAACGAAAGGTAACTGAATGGAAAATAAGATGCATTTTGAAATACGTGAACTTGTATTTTCTAAAAACAATAAAAAGAACCATAGAGCTATATGTCACCTCTTTGCATTTTCTGGTTGATTAGATCCCATCATGGTTTGGGGGGACACTGATGACTTTTTGCACCTGTTGCAGTACTGTTTTGTTGTGAAATATGAACAGCTTTGTTCAGTTTATTTCTAGAAGACACTTTCAGCATTCAGACACATTCAAAGGCAGGAAAACGAAGTGTTACAAGCACTCTCTTTTTAATCTCCAGTCTCATCAATCCATTTTTAAATCTTCCCTTGTCTTTTAATTGAAAAAGTGATGTAAATCATAATCTGAATACTCAGCTTCACGTACAGTCATGGTTTGTACTAAGCGTTTTGGGGTTGGGGTATATTTTAATTCCAAGAAATAAAGCTCAGTGTGTAATGTACTAGTAATGGATACACATGTTTTTAAATATTTGTTTTAATGCTAATGTCAGATTATGTGGGTCCTAATCCAGTCTGTTGATTGGACCTAAAATAGGCAGAAGGATAAAGCTTTCTATCCCCACATTAACACATTTTATGGACTGCAAAGCCATTTTCTCCACTAAAACATAAGGTCACGAACTCACAGAATCCTCACTTTCTGAGTGTTTCATTTAGCTTAAAAAACAGTTTAGAAAAGATTAATCTGCAGAATAAGGCCATAGAAGTGCCGGGTAAATAAGACATCAAAGTTTTATGAAATAGGGCTCTCCAAACAAAGTCTGCGCCTCTAAACATTTATGTTAAATGGAGTGGAAGTAGATGTTAAGAAGCACTCTGCTCAAAGCTATTTATAAAATATGCTGCCAGAGATTAAAATGAAGTGACTTGAAAAAAATCTCCCCCTAACAAATTAATAAAACAAAAACACGAAGAGATTTTCCGGATCCCGTCAAACCCCTTTTCCCACCAAATGACCCAAGTTCCTAGCTTATGACCATTTATAGTTGCAATATGTTATGATTCATTGTTACTGATTGCATTATTTGTTGTTTTGTTTTGTTTTTGTTGTTTTTTTTGGGGGGACACCCGTTTGATGCTCAGGGATTACTCCTGGCTAAGCACTCAGAAATCGCCCCTGGCTTGGGGGGACTATATGGGACGCTGGGGGATCGAACCATGATCCTTCCTTGGCTAGCGCTTGCAAGGCAGACACCTTACCTCTAGCGCCACCTCTCCGGCCCCTGATTTCATTATTTAGTTCAGTTTCCTTTCTATCCTGAATCTTCTCGTTGCATCTGTTTTGTATCAAAGACACAATTTTATGATATTAAAATTAGGCCACTCCTCTAAGTTCCTGCTTGACACTAAAGAAAATTTTTTTTTATCTTATTCATCCTAATTTCTGGGCTTCTACTGCATTTAATAAATTTCTTAGTTATCTTTCCAGTACTCTTTCCAAAGGAGGTGAGAAAGGTGAAAAGAGTCCTGGATACTAGATGTGAGCTGGGATATTCGACCCATTTTTATCACCTGCCCTCTCTATCAGCTGCCCAGATACTTGGTAGCTAATTCAGGACTTAGGACCTTGGGCCAAGAGATAGAGTTCATTTCCCAAGAAAATCAAGGACCAGATGTCTCTGCTTGGCCCATTTACTCTAAATCCTGTCATGATGAATAAACAGATTGCATACATTTTATATACTTCCTTAAAAAAATGACTAGCGTAGTAGGGGTCTTCCCAAAATGAGGCAATTTTAGATGACGTAGAAATCACTTTTGTTCCTGTAAGGAAATTTGTAAACACTAACTTCTAGGTTTCAAGGAAAAGGCAACACTTTACAACTTTTTAAATTTTTTTTTTTTTTGAGGTGGGAGGTCACACCCGGTGATGCTCAGGGATTACTCCTGGCTCTGCACTCAGAAATCGCTCCTGGTTTAGGAGACGGGGATCAAATGCTGTCTGTCCTAGGTCAGCCATGTGCAAGGCAAGAGTCCTGCAGCTACACTATCCCGCCGGCTCCAACACTTGACAATTTTAAAGTAGTTTCCTAATGAAAGAGAAGACATTTTTATTATTTCTCTTTGGCTTTTGTTGCTGTCTGGATAACACTCAGCTCTGTATAGTTTATTATTCAAATCTGAATAATAATTTATCTAAGTATAGTATTCTCGAAAAGATGCTCATTTTGTTGAGTTTTTTATACTATATCCCTCCATACTCTGCTGACTTGAAGAATTTAATTTGGTAGATTTGCTGTATATATCTATGGGCTTTCCTTTGTATGTAAATTTCTTTTTTTGATATTGCTACTTATAGTATTTTGTCTCTATCTTTGGAGTTTGTCACTTTAAGTATAAGTCTTGGAATTTTCCTAGTTGAGTCTATTTTCATGATCTTTGGGGCCTTTTGGATCTCGATGCTTGTAATCCTTAATTCTCAGAAGTTCTTGTTGATGATTTTTTATTGTTTCTTCATCACATATGCTTTTCTGTTCTTTAGGGACTCTAGTAATTCTTATATTTCTTTTGAACTCTCTCCATATTTCATTTTTAGACTATTTTCATCTTCTGCTGTTTCCTAGCTATTTCTTCCTCATCTTGAAGCTCCTTGATTGTTTTAAACAGCTTCTGTTATTCTGCTTTTCAGAGCTTCTATTGGTTTTTGTAATATCACCTACCATGTTCATTATTTCTGTCATGCAGTAGTTTTTTTTATTTTGACTCATACTTCTTTCCTGTGTCTAATTAAGGCATTTTATTTTTTTATTTCTTTTAAGTTCCTTTATTTTTAAAAAAACATGTATTATATAGTTGTTGAGAATGCATTTGTTTCAAGGTCAATCCCACCACCAACATAAATTTCCCTTTACCTTTATACCTGGATTCCCACCCATTCTGAAATCTTGGCAGGCATGAAATAATATATTTTATATTGCTTGTTTATTTTTTAAAAACTACAGTAATAAGAAAATTGGTGAAAATTAATGCATCTTGCAAAGAGATCATTGTCAGAAAGTTTGCTAAATGATTTATTGCTCTTTGATTGTCTGCTATTTGTTTAGTCTCTGAACATTAGGTGGCTTTGAATCCACATTGATGTATAAATTGGTGTGTTCCTACTGGGATGACAGTATTGAAAAAAATTAGAGCTGTCATGCAGATATATGGCTTCTAGGCCTAGGAATTCCAAACTCTGTGATATTGTGGCTTCTGTAAGACACAGTTTGGGCTACCAGAACTTCCTTAAATACATAAAGGTGGGGGGAGGGGGGAGCTGCTTGCAATCAGACTAAAGATGTCCTGGAGATATCAGCCCAAATACTGGCATACCTGGAGTGTTGATTGGTTTGGTCTCTCTGCAGAGATCAGTGGTTAGGTGGTGAAGCTGGGTCATTGGTGAAGAGGTGATTGTGGATAGTGGGTGCAGCTGGCATGGCTTCGGCATGGTGGGGACTTGACTCACCCTCCCCTCCTGAGATTGCCATTTTTCAAATGCATGACCCATGTGCCCATGATTTTTCACAGCTTGGTAATGACTCTGAGACTTGTGCTTTGCACACTATGTGCCATTGTTTCTTTGAGTTTGTTGACCACCCTCATCATAATGTTATAAAGACATTTTCTGAGGATCTATTGGTGTTCTTGTGTCTGCTGTGATATTGTTCATTCACTGAGTTTGGTAGGCTTCTTTGTATTTTTCTCATTTATTTATTTTTTTTCTCTGCTGGGCCTGTGGTGGTGGTGGTGGTGAATCTTTGCAGTTAGACCCCTGAAAGAAATTGAGAGATTAGGCTGAATTTTTTTTTTTGTCTTCTCTGTCTGTCTTCACCGAATGACAGGAAAAGTGTCTTTTGCTGAGTAGATCTCAATTTGCTGAGTAGATCTGAATTTTTTTTTTGTCTTCTCTGTCTGTCTTCACCGAATGACAGGAAAAGTGTCTTTTGCTGAGTAGATCTCTCTGGGAGCTGCATAAGTAGCCGTATACTTCAGGGAGATGTGGTGTGGGCCCATTTATTGGCCTAGGTCAGGTGTGGAGGCTGCTGGGACCTAGCCAGAAGGGAGAGGATCTGCCTCTTATTCCAGAGTAGACCCATGGTGATGATGTTAGCCAGAGGCAAGCCTCACCTGGAATGGAGGACAACAAACAGAAGGTCAGGAACAAGCTTGGTGTGGATCCATTTCTATGGCATAAACCATTTTCTTTCTTTCTTTTTTGTTTGTTTGTTTGTTTTTGGGCTACACCTGGTGATGCTCAGGGGTTACTCCTGGCTATGCTCCCAGAAAAAGCTCCTGGCTTGGAGGACCATATGGGATACCGGAGATTGAACCAAGGTCTATTCCTGGTTCAACTGCATGCAAGGCAAAAGCCCTACTGCTGTGCTATCACTCTGGCCTTTTTTTTTTTAGGCCACACCCGGCATGCTTAGGGGTTACTCCTGGCTGTCTGCTCAGAAATAGCTCCTGGCAGGTACGGGGGACCATATGGGACGCCAGGATTCGAACCAGCCACCTTAGGTCCTGGATCGGCTGCTTGCAAGGCAAACGCCACTGTGCTGTCTCTCCAGCCCCATGACATATCTCATTTTCTATGCATCCTTGTTGCTCTAGTTTGTAAACTGAGACTCATCTACCTTGGAGGCTCTTCTGGGATATAAGGAACAGAGGGCTGAGGCCTGGAAATTTGTGATAATTCTATCTTCCTCTGAGATTTGATAGGATGGATGAACTTTCTAAATAATGGGTCTTAAGCTGTGATGCAAATAAGAACCACTTAAGGGACATTTTTATTTTGTTGTGTAGTTGGGAGTGGGGAACATTGGGCCATGCCTGGTGGTGCTTAAGGATCAGTGAGTAGTTTGTGATGCTGAGAATCAAACCAGGGTTGGCTACACACATTAAGAACATAGTAAGACATATATGAACTCCTATACTCTCTCTTCAGATCCAGCCCAAGAAACTTTTAAAAGATGCCCATGTGTGGATACCATTCCCTTTTTGATTAAGAACAAAGCTCGGCCACATAGAAGCTGTTTTAAAGTTTTATTAGTGATTCTCATCTATAATAGAGCTTAGCATTATCGATTGATCTAGATCTAGCCAGGAAAATCTCTCCAAAAATTTAAAAGCGTTCAGCACTAGCAACTAGACATTAGAACAAGAATGAAATTACCTATCTCATAAGTGATGATTGATAAAGCATCACATCTTATGAAGTCTTCAAGCACACCTTGACAGGGACTCCTCCAAACTGAAAGGGAAGTAAATGACTAATGTACAATGAAATGCAGGTTGTGGAAATGCAAGAACTTGAACAAATTTTAAGATCAGGAACTAATGAAATGAAATGGGGCCAGAAGCTAATTACATGGAAATATTTCTATTTGCACATTTCTCCAGAAGGCAAAGTAGAGATTGTAACCAACATATCTCTGCAAGTGACGAGAATATTAAGTTTGTTTGATTCCCCTTGTAAACTACCTTTCTCAGCATGCATTCTGTCCTAGTTCTTGTGAAGGTGAGAATCACATCAGACTCATTAATTGTCTCCATTTTAGATATGATAAGACTTTAGTGGATGGTGTTAATTAAACTCCAAAACAACTCTTCTTGCATCCCAAGGAAGAGCCATTAATTCACTCGCTTAAACTGATCAAAATTTAATTACCGTCACTCTGTGCAATTACTCCATAATTAAAGTAATTTGGTTCATTCCACTTGCTGACAATGTCATTGAACAGCCATTCACAGACCAAGAGAGGTGATAATTAACTTAAAGAATAGCTCAGGGCATTTTTATCCAGACAAGTTCACTCTCCCTTGTTCCTAAAATACCTAGAATTAGGTGTGGTGCGGAGAGAGAACTTGTAGGAGAATTTTTGAATAAAAATAATGATTAAAAACACTTTTGGGGGATTTCTCCTACAGATTAAAGTCTTTAGAAAATTAAATGAGTGTAGTATCCATTATTATTACCGAACCATAAATTAGTGTCATGGGTAACACAAACAGAACTTGAAAAAAGAAGCATTTAAGTATTGGTTAGAGCTCGTCACTGTGGGGGATTAGTGCCTATTTGAGGGCTGAGGGATGTGGAACAAAACAGATGAGGACAGAAAAGAGCACCAGGAATCTTCAGAGAAAAACCAAGAATGTGTTTTGTAATGGAAAAAACGGAAGTTGGCGAGAAGCTTTTGGTTAACACCTTCCACTCCACTCGCCACACCCCTCTGTAAGCATTGGAGATAGTTTTCTCTACTTACATATGGAATCATTGTTTTATGGACAAGTTAATTGACGGGTTCTTCAAGGAGTTAAAAACAGAATTAGCATACGATTCTGATATAGCATTGCCAGGAAGTGTAAGAATAGGACACAAAGCCTGTGATTTGTTCAATATCATAGATTTAGAGAGGGAGGAAGTGGGGGGTGGAACTGAGGGGCTCCACTCTCCCCTGAAGATGCATGCAAGCACATTCTATTGGATTGAAGTACATTTAAGTTCTGGGAAAGGATGAGCTAAAAACAGCAGTGGCTTCCCCATTGAAGGATAATAAATCAAAGAATGCAAGCAGTGGCAGTTCGCTGAAATTTAGGGGTTACTGGGAATAGTTTCTTCAGGACCTGCTTAAGCCTATTGGAAATATGTGCTGAGGTAATATCTATCTTTCCATGAATTTCTGAAAAAAAAAATCTTTAGTTGTCTAAGCGTGTTCTTTTAGCACCCAACTCCTGTCTACGACACCTTATGTAGCTTCTCCTTGCTTCTTTCTGTACTTGAAACTGGGGGGAAGGACAAGTGGTGCTGCAGCCACCTACCTGCCAACATTGTTTTAATACATCTTGGAAAGTTCCACCTTTAACTGTATGTCCCATGAGCCTATGAAAGAGGCCAATAGTTGAGTTTACTTTTGTATCTCAGTCTTGGTCAAACTAGACAGTTGCCCTGGAATCAGGCAACTTCTGAAGGCCTTGGCAATTTATTAGCCATTATATTGGCAATGATATTGGTTGAAATAAATTTCTGCCATCAACTATTGAGAGCTTGGAGATGAAGGACTCCCCTGAGATATAACTATAACAGATATAACTAGTGCCAGGCTTACCCCCTGGTCTTGGTTTGCTCAGATCATTCTCTTTCCAATGGACAATTAATTATGGAAATGATGTCAGGGAGGATCCTCAATAAGAACATTACGTTTTCTCTCAGATGTGAGACCAAAAGATACACAAAAGGTAGCAACAAAGATCTAAAGCAACATGATGGAGTAACTGACCTATAAAATTGGAGTTTACAACGCTTTTAGTGATAATGTCTTGTGCACATGATTCCAAAAACACACCCATCACCAGTGTACCCTTTCCCTCTCCCATGGGCCCCAAGACATCTCCCTCTTAAGCCACCACCACTATTCAATTGTACAGATCAGTTCCCCCATCACATTACCTAAAGAGACACAGCAAGGTATCAACAAAGGTCTAAAGGCAACATGGTGGCTCTGCACTCAGAAATCATTGGACAAGTTAATTGATTAACTGATGGCGCTTGTGGGACCATTTGGGCATCAAGCATCAAACCTGGGTCAACTGTGCAAGGTAAATGCGCCATTTACTGTAATAACACTCTGGACATTACCAAGTTAGTTTTGTATATGCAGCTTTGCACCCCTAGTGTCTATTAATCTCATAACCCGCCACCAAAGTGCCATTCTCATTCTCAGAATGATCATGTCCATCCTCTCCCACCATCTATCTCCATCATAATAGTTCTTAGAGTATCTAAGTTATTTTTGCTGTGACTTTCTAGTTCATTTGCTTTGACTATTTATATTCCACATAGGACTGCAGTTGCCTTTTACTTTCCAACTTATTTCACTTAAGATCACCTCTATCTCCATCCAGGCAGTAGCCACAGTCAGTGCAGATATCTGAATCGAATGCATTAGGAATTTTCCCAAGAAATCGTCCCAGGTTTTATGTGTGTAGATGTAGAGCACTTGGCTAGATTCAGACACCCCACTGCTAGGTTACTGCAAATTGAAGGATTTTGCGGGGAAGGGAGACTACACCTAACAGTGCTCAGGGCTTACTCCTGGCTCTGTCCTCAGTGATTACTCTTTCTGGGGCTCCAGGGACCATACAGGATGCTGGGTATTGAATTCAGGTCTAATGTGTGCAAAGCAAGCACCCTACCTGCTGAACTGTAGCTTTGAACACCAGAGCACAGTTTTGATCCATAAGAAAAGGAGTAAAAACAGCACCCCGACAAGTGGCCACTGCATTAATATAAATGAACTGACTTAAGGAGACGACTTAGGAGATACCCTTGCCCTTTTCATGCAATGAATCCTGGCTGTTGCTACACTGATTCCACCTTGGCAGCTGGAGGTTATCAGTACTGCTGTGTTTCTCTTGTGCTCCAGTTTGTGCCATGTCATTTTCCTATAACACAGACTTTTGAGCTTCTCCGGGTTCTGATATTTCTGGGTCAGAATGAGCGGTCGGTGGCAAACATGCCAAACAGAAACCTCAGATGTAAGACCAATTAACTCATGACATCATTGACCCAAATCTGCAGTCAAAATCCTGACACTTCCGTTTTTCCATTACAGCCACAGCTGCCATCTCTTCAGACCTCTCACCACTCACCCTTCTTGCATTCCCTGACAATGAATTCTCTTCACATGATCCTGATTCTCTCTACCGGGCTTTATTAAAGTTCTAAATCTATTTCCTGTTGGGTGTAAAGGCAAAATCTCATTTAAGAGGGCTGTTTTCATTTCATAGAGGTCAGGGTGTGTTCTGTGCACCAATGTGATTCTCTCTGTAGGTGATATGGTGAATAACAGCATTGAAGTAGAGACTAGAGGGCTTGTTTCTGGTCTCTGTTTGCTTCAAACTGACTGCATGAGCAAGTCACTAAACTTTCTGCTTCATAGTTGGTTCAGCTCTTAAGGTAATATGTTGGTGAGAATTCTCTGCATTGATCATGATTCTCTAGAGAATGAAATCCAAAAGGATGGGGACTGTGTGTGCAAAGATATTTATTCTGCAGAATTGACTTACATGGGATGGAAGTTAGTAAGTGCCAAGTAAGACCTGTTATGGTAGAGTGCAAGACGAAGGTTGATGCTGTACTTTCAATCTGAAGGCCAGCAGCCTCACCATACAGGAAGAGCAACCATTTCCATTTAAGAACAGCCAATTCCTCAGTCCAAAAACCTTCAGGTGGGGAAAATTCTTTTTGGCTAAGATTTGACACTTTTCTTTTATTCAAACCTTTGACTGATATGGTGAAGCCCAACCTTGTTATGGCAGGAAACCTGATTAACCCAGTCTATTAATTTAAACATTAATACTATCTAAAAACTTCCTCACAGATATACCAAAAATAATTTTTATTATCAAATATAGTATTTGATACTACAAGTGTAGTATTACCAAATACTTTGATATCCTGTAATCCAGTCGGGTTGTCATATAAAATTAATGACTGCATTTTCAACTGTGTGTGTGTGTGTGTGTGTGTGTGTGTGTGTGTGTGTGAGTTTGGACCACACCCAGCAGTATTCAGGACTTATTGGCTCTATGCTCAGGCATTACTCCTGGCAGAGCTCTGAGGACCACGTGGAATGCTAAGGTTGAATGTGAGTCAACCACATGCTATACAAGTACCCTACCACTGTACTATTTCTTCAGCCTTGTGTTCCAGACCTTTGCATGATCTCTAAGTTCTCTGAGCCTTTTTTAGCAGTAGGGAATAAGGAAGAAATTGCTGCATGCCTCAGGGTATGCCACCTCACATGGACTAAGGTAAAGCAGGTTTGTAGTACATATCATGGTCATCCCTTTAAGTCAATAAAATATCCCCAGAAAAAAATATTTCTACTCATTCACCTTGATCATCATCTCCCCCCAATGCTAATCATAGCTTTAAATTTGCTTACATACAATTTTTAACAACACACTCTTTGTTTAGACTCAGATTAGGAAAAACATTGGCTTTCAATTGAAAAGGTAAATGGGTACATAACATAAACCCATTTGGATCTTTTACTATTATTAATGCCAAGGAAATGGATATACCTCAGCACTAAATTTTATCTATTTAAAGAAAAAGAATTTACATTGTCAACATACTTCATCGTAATATACTTGTTTCCAGATAATTGAAAACAAAATTATTAAAAAAATGGAAATAAACATCACTAATCATCAGGGAGATGCGAATCGAAACAACAATGAGGTATCATCTCACTCCACAGAGACTGGCACGTATCACAAAGAACAAGAATAATCGGAGCTGGAGGGAATGTAGAGAGAAAGGAACTCTCATTCACTGCTGGTGGGAATGCTGTCTAGTCCAACCTTTATGAAAAACAATATGAAGATTCATAAAAAAAACCTGAAAATTGAGCTTTTATATGATACAGCTTTATCACTACAAGGGATAGACCCTAGGAACACAAATATACAATTTAAAAATCCCTTCCTCACACCAATATTCATTTCAGTGCTATTTACAATAGCCAGACTTTGGAAACAACCAAGATGCCCTTCAACAGATGAATGGCTAAAGAAATTGTGGTATATATACAGAATGGGATATTATGCAGCCATCAGGAAAGATGAAGTCATGAAATTTTCCGATAGCCACATATAGAAAATACACATATTTCCTATATCCACATGCTCATGGAATTTATTTTGCTGAGTGAAATAAGTCAGAGGGAGAGAGATAGACACAGAATAGTCTCACTCATCTATGGGTTTTAAGAAAAATAAAAGATATTTTTAAAATAATTCTCAGAAATGAGGGCTGGAAGGTCCATCTCACGATATGTAGCTCACTACAAAGAGTGGTGAGTGCAGTTAGAGAACTAACTACACTGACAACTAACATAACAATGTGAATGAATGTGAGAAGTAGAAAGCCTGTCTCAAATACAGGTGAAGGGGGGGGGAGTTGTGGGTAGCGAGGTGGAAGATTTGGGGCAATAGTGATGGGAATGTTGCACTGGTGAAGGGGGTGTTCTGAAACCCAACTACAATCATGTTTGTAATCAAATTGCATAAATAAAGATATTAATAAAGAAGAAAAATGAAAATAAAAATAAAATGGAAGAGAAAAAAGAAAGGAGAAAGGAAAAAAAAAGCACAGTATCAAGTTCATTTGTGAAAATTATTGTATCCCCAATAAAGTCATTGATACAATGGGAGAAGGTTTACTAAGCTCTTGTGGTTCTAGTCCAGTCTGTTAAATGTGGTGTTCCTTTAATGATGATAGCATCAAACAAATGAAGTTGTCCAGAAATTCAAAGCTACAGTATTATACATTTTAGGAGCATACACTCAGATTCAGGGCCTCCTAGAAGAAGGCCTGATTCAAACATGGTGACAGTATTTGTGAGCGTGGTTACAGCTGCCAAACTTTCCCAGAAGTAGGGAGATAGAAGGAGGATACTTTCACTCACTCCAATCAATCAGTCAATCAATCGATAAAAAGCCCAGATGATATCAGCCTGAAGTATGGTCAGATCGGCCTCCTCGCAGGAAATTGTAGAGTCAATGCTGAGGCAGGCCATGAGAAAAATGGTGGTTCTGGGTGATGGAGGCAGCAAGTGTGGCTTTGATAGAGATGCCAGCTGTGTGCTGCATGGGCCAGTGTAGCCATAATCTTTCATGGCTTAGTTTATATCTATTCCAGAAAAGAGAGTAAAGAGTATCTATGGGGCTGGCCTGGTTCAAACATGGCAACTGTGTTTGTAGGGGTGGTTACAGCTCTGATTTTTTTAAAGAGAATGGGTAGGAAAGTTCACAGCTTTTCTAGAGAGAAAGTTTTCTTGAAGAGTACTTCTAATTGCATTTGTAAGGATATATAATATACCACCATAAAGTCTTGTCTCCCTCTGGTGACTGACTCAGAGGTACAACCCTTTTTCAGTTGGGACTGAATACAGATTTTTATCATTAAAACACTTGTCTATCGGCAGCTAGCCCATCCGTTTTAAGGTTTCTAACAAGGTACTTTAGAAAATAAAAAAGAGAGATGATTTCTCTGAATTGACTTCATAAGCTTTCATACACGAGAGTGAGACACATTTGGTAGTAGGTGGATGAGGACATAACTCACACGAACCCTGCACATTTAATACCATTAATTCGTCAAGACTAATAATATTAATTCATTCAAAAATGAGATCAAACACGAGTACCCCTTGCAGTGGTAATCCATGGCTGCTGACTCAATAGGTCTGCACAGCACAGTGCTTCTGGCAGAGTGCAGATTGCACTGGGAAACCATCTACTATCTCCCGCCTTCAGTCAAAGCATCTTAAAAAATTTGCTTGTCTCTCTGCATTCCCTGAAAATGCTATACTGTGCCAGGAATGATTTAAGTTTAATGTCAACAGGAGAGTCATACATAATTATTTTTTTCTAAACCTCACTTAATAGAAATCAGCAGGTAGAAAGAACCCAACCAGGCTCACAAAATGATGGTCGCTGCAATTGACCTTTTATCTGACCATGTAAATCAAGCTTGGGCATCATTAAATGTAGCCAACCATGAACTGTGCAACTGTTATGCAGTCACTGAATTCTGAAGGACATTGAACTTGTCCTGTTTCCCTTTCATTCTTTCGCTTCCTTATGATCTACTAACACCCTAGACTCACAGTTCTCTAGTCTTTAGCCTTATTCTTTCTAGAAACACGTGTCTTCCTAGCACACACTGTGAATGAGGGATTCTACTCAACCTGGTATGATAAATTAGAAAAGCAGCATTTTTCCCCTGGAGATCTTAGTCTGACGGACAGTTGAGTTGTGTATGGAGGAAAGTGGGCAGTGTACTAGAGTCAGCTCTAGTCTCTATTCTAGAATTAGAATTTCTAGAATTAAAAATTAGAATTTCTAGAATTAGAAACACTCGCTGTGTGACTTTGGACTGACTTACTTAGACTCTTAGAAATCCTAATTGCTCTTTTATAAAATAGAGATGGGTTTTTAACTGCTTAGAACATATTTTTCTGAGTCTGAGCTAGGAGAAATATGACCATCAGTACAATGCCTGCCAGATGGTTTTGTATTGAAAGTTGTAGTAAATATTGTTTTAGGTTTATGGTTCATGTTAATATAAAATATCTCCTCTTCCAAAGCTGTATTTTTCCTCTGGTTCTGACTGAAATTTAACCTTCGTGGACTTTTCTTCACATTGCTGAGTGGAAAGTCAGTTAAAGATGTTTTGCTATTATCACTTGAGGTATAGCAATGTGAAAGGACCTCGGGAAAACTGGTCTATTCATTACCTTGTTGCTGTGATGTACATTGGTTCTATGGACACTTTCTAAATATAACGCCTTACTGTATTGCTTATGCTGAAGCAGAATATCAAGGAGCATCAATGAAAGCTAATAATTTGTACTGGCTTGAGTGAAGCAATGGGCCAGGGAGGTAACTCCAAGGACCTGATGTATGCCTGCATCCCCACAGGGTATCAGGTTCTATCCCTGCTGGGTGTGCACACTTTGTGGTGCCTAGCACCCAAACTGAAAGCAAACAAAATAAAAGAGCAACAGCTGATCATTTTGCCCACAAAACTGAAAGTTGGAGGCCAAACTCATATCATGCTAAGTAAATCAGAATCAGGGCAATTTCACATACTCGGGGAAAAATTCGAGCATTCTTTGGAGGCAAAAACCCGTGGTGTCTACACAAAATTTCTCTGAATATTTTTGAAACTGAGATTGTCTGCTAATTTTGCATTGTGCTGCCTTAATTGCTGCTTAGGAATGAAATACAGCCAAGAGATTTGGTTTCACTATAAATAAAGCAACAGCCTGCCCTCTAAGTGTTAGCAACAGTTAGTATGCATTAGCAGCAAGCTAGAAAAATCTACTTAAGTAAGAACAGAGGGAGACAGTTTTGGATATTAGCCTGTTAGAAATGTGGAATCATATGATGATTTCTTCATTAGTGTAAGCCTCTCTCTTTCTTTCTCTCTATCTCTCTTCTTATGTATGGGCCACACCTGGCAGTGCTGAGGGGTTATTGTTGGCCCTGTGCTCAGAGATCATTCCTTGTGGTGCTCAGATGTTGTGTTAAGTATTAATTATAAAGTCCTAGTGGTGCATGGTGGATGGAGGAGGGTGAGGTCTTTTTCTACCCAGCCCAACGCCTGCAGCCCCTTTCAGCCTGGCAGGTCTTTAGGTTCAGGAGAACAGCGAAGAAATGATCCACAGGCAGTCAGATGAAGTTTTAGGAGACATCCAGTTTTATTATAAGGCCCTAACCACCATGTGCATATTACTCAGACAACTTTTTGTTTGTTTGTTTGTGTATTATGATACGAATTTGTGTATCATCCTTGGGCAGGGGCCATGCTAATCTTCTCTGTAGCGTTCCATTTTTAGTATATGTGCTGCCGAAGCTCAGACGACTTTTAAGCTAACCAGCCTCTCTGCACCCAACCTGTGTCTTCTCTCCACCTGCTGTGTCTTCTTTGCTCAGTCTCCTGACACCCCTCCCCTAGCCACTCTTATTATCAGCCACAGACCCCTCCCAGATGTGGGAGGGTCTGACCATCTAGATAAGATTAGCATTTGGCCTTGGGGAGGGGTAACACTCAGGGGACCATATGGGATGCTGGGGAATGAACCTGGGTCAACTGCATGCAAGGCAAATGCCCTACCTGCTGTGCTAGCATTCCAGCCTCACAGGATGGTGCTCAAGAAACCATATGTGGTTCTGAGGATTGAACCTGCATGAGTCACCAACACCACTGTACGATTGCTTGGGCCCCAAACCTATGTAGACAGACATAAAACTGTGGAGGAAAGACATTTTAGGGACAACAGCTGATGACAGAGACCCAGGATTGCAGGATTCAGAAAGGAAGTGGGGAATTCATTATAAATATGGCGTCCTTCTAGGAGAACAATAGGATAGCTCACTCATGAGTGATCTTCTGAGTTAGTCAGACTTCCTGAGGTTCTCCCACTCCTAAGCTCTCCATTCTGCTACAGCTGAGATGTTTGATGGTATGTTCTAAGCCATGCGTGAGACATGGCCCACTGAAATAAACTACAGGCCATGACTGGACATTTTTTATTAAAGCTATCTGAATTACTTCAGGTTCGGGGTCAGTGAGGAGCTCAGTTTGTTTTCTCTTCACAGTATTTTCTAGGGATAAAACTCATAATGGGCTAAAGTACTTCTGTAGTTTATATCACATAGAATGGTGTGCTCAGGGGACCGAGTGCTTTTCAAACTGACGACATAGGACAACAGATATGGAACGTACCTTGCACGCCATTGATCAAGTTTTGATCTCTACCCTCACATATAGTCTAGTCCCCCTGAGTCTGCCAGGAGTGATCCTAGGAGTGGTCCGTGAGTGAAGTCAGAAGTAAGCCTGAACACCGCTGGTTGGGATCCAAAAACAAAAGAAAGAGAATATTTTTTGAGTTGCTAATTATTAACAAATCCACTTTATCTGAAATCTTTGCACCTGAATAGTTATGCAAGTTAAATAGATGTGGTTAGCATATGGCTCCCTGGGTCCTTGTGGGCATGGTATCACCTTATCTCCTCTTAAGGTGTACTTTTTACTTTACTTTTTTTTTTTTTTTGGCTTTTGAACCTACACCCGGTGGTGCTCAGGAGTTACTCCTGGCTCTGTGCTCAGAAATCTCTCCTGGCAGGCTCAGGGGACCATATGGGATGCCGGGAATCAAATCCAGGTCCATGCCAGGTCGGTCGCGTGCAAGGCAAACTCCCTACCACTGTACTAACCCTCTAGCCCCCTCATGCCTAATGCAAGGAATTTGTGAAGAAGAAAGAGTAGGTCAAATATAGGAAGGTTTTCAGGGAGGCACAATAAAACAAGGTAGACAGAATTAAATTTTGCCTTCTCCATTGAGAAATTTTTCTCTGGGAGACTCTGAATGGAGAGATTTATATTTAAGTGTTTTTCGAAAGTCACCTTTCTTTTGCTTTCTGAATCCTTCTCATGAACTTAACCTTTTGACAAAAACATATTTTGGGGTGGGATATTTTTACTTCACTAAATACAAATAGCATTCTTTTTATTCAACCTGATGAACTACTCAGTTATTTGCTAGGATACCATAGCCATCATAAAATGGATCATTGTACTAATTTAAGCCCACAAGTTAACAGTATTCATTTGTGATATTTGCTTTGGATTTCATTTAAACTGACATTTCACAATGAAAAAAAATGCTCACATGGGAAATGCCATTTTATTTATTTTAGGATAAACCAAAACATTTTGGAAATTTTTTTTTTTTTTACCTTTCTGCCATCTCCCCCAAAGCTCTGGAATTTAGAAACGAAAACACAAATTTTTCAAGAGACTGTAGATTTTCTTTGGAAAGTTCTGCTGAAAATCATGATGTACCATACTTAAGGGATAGTTAATCAGTACTTTGCTTAATCTTCTAGCTCATCTGTTCCAAATTTGGATTCCAACAAATGGTCCCGTGGGATATTTAACTGTGAGCATTAGCTGATAGTTTCTGGGGACTCCTTTCCTGTAGTCAGAACCACATCACCTCCGCACACCCTCACCCATAATCCTAGCAGCTCAATGTGACTAGACTAGACGTGTGAAATGTTTTCATTTCCTATTGACTGGTTGTGTACTTCCCTTGTGTTAATCCCTTGTTAATGGACACTTGCTTTGAGCCAGCTGAGGTCGGAGTTGTGTCGTCTTTGTGATGCTAGCAGATTTTATTACTTGGATATCTTTGTTTTCATTATTTTGAGGTTTTGGGATTTTGTCCGTTTCATTGATATTGATTCTCTCAGTGAGAGATGGTCCGGCCTCCCGCTGTTTCTGTTTGTGTTTGATCTACGAACAGTGGGTGGGAATCCCGAGGCTGCAAATGTTTTGGTTCTATATGCCTTAGCTGGGAGAGGCATGGTAAGAGCCATTAGCAGCTTTCCCAGCTGAAAACAGACCAATGTGCCTATCACCCTAGGTGGGGGGCTTGTAGTTGGTCATTTAAATGACCTCGGGCCGTTGTTCTGGGGGCCTCCTTTTAGAGGGGCAATGTGGAACCTGAAAAAGCTTAGGCAATCACTTTCTGAGAAATCCAAAGAACACTGTCCCTCTTTTAGTTATTAGGTCTGCCTCTTCCTAGCTCTGTACATTCCAGTAAATGGCTTTATCTCTCTGGACCTCAGTTTTCTTTCCTTTAAAGAAGATTACATGTCTTTATTTTAAACATTGTGATTTAGAGTTACTTATAATATAGTTATTTCTGGCATTCAATGTTCTAACACCAATCCCATCACCAGAGTACCATTTCCTTCACCCTTGTCACCAGTTCCCCAATCTCTCCAAAGTCTGCCCCTTAGAAGGTAGGATTAATTGATTAGGATTCATATTTGATAGAAGGTCAATTTAAAATTCCTTGGTACAATTAAATGGTAATAGAATTATCAAAAAAACTTTATTAAGAGAAAATTTGTGAAAGTTGTCCTATCTCGCAATGGTGTTGTTATGCCATTGTCTGAAGGTTTACTAAGCTGTTATTGCTAGTTGAGTGTCCTGTTGTTGGTTTTTTTTGTTGAGTTTATGTGGCTTCTGTGATAATCTCATGTCTAACTTGATGTATTTCTACTGAGAAGTCAGTATTGTGGTCCAGGACTTTGAATCTGTGAAGCTGGGTTGATGAGCTCATATGGCAACCTGGGTGTGGCTGCCAGAGCTATAAAGGCACAGGGGGAGGCAGTCAGTCCCGCCTGGCTCCAAACAGTCCATGGAGATGTCAGCAACAAAACCAGCATATTTCAAGTTTTTGAATGCATGAAGTCTCTGTAAAGATTAGTGGAGAAGTGGTGAAACTGGGCTTTTGGCCTGGTAGCAGTTTAGGATGGGACTATATATGCAGTTGCCAGGGCTTCAGCAAGGAAGGGGGGCTTGCCCCAATCCCTTTCCAAGGTTGCCCCAGTGTGATCAGTTGTAAATCAGGCACATGCATACATTTTTGCTGCTAGTTTTGCCTCTTTTGAGAGCTAGATGAGTCTATGGCTTTGGCAGCATGGCGTAGGCAGGGACATAGATCATGAGCTCTGGATTATGGGCATGACTGCTGAAACTTCTAGAAGTACAGAGGAGACGGGGGAGGCAGCCTGCTCTGACTCCAAACAGTTCCTGGAGATGTCAGCCACAAAATCCAGTTTCCTTTCTTTTAAAATGAAGCAACTGTGCTAAGTGATTTTGAAGTGATTTTTCCCCTTTGGTTAACAATAGGGAAATAAATAACAAATCTTGAGTAATAACATGTGCTAAGAGGGTGAAATGTTTTATTTCAACAATGGATAGTTATTTCACTGAGCAACAACCCAGTGAATTCTATTAGTCCAATTTTTCCTGGTGAAATAATGCATTTCAAATATAGTTTTAGCATCTACTTTGAAATATGGTTTGCTCCTTGACTACTTTGTGTGTGTGTTTGCGGAAGTGTACATTTAAGGTGACAAACCCCTAGAAAGAAGAGATTAGATCTGTTAACCCCCAGGGATTGACTTTTTTCTATTAAGAAAAGAGGGCTTGGGGCCAGCGAGGTGGCGCTAGAGGTAAGGTGTCTGCCTTGCAAGCACTAGCCAAGGAACGACCACGGTTCGATTCCCCCGGCGTCCCATATAGTCCCCTCAAGCCAGGGGCAATTTCTGAGCACTTAGCCAGGAGTAACCCCTGAGCATCAAACAGGTGTGGCCCGAAAAACCAAAAAAAAAAAAGAAAAAAGAAAAGAAAAGAGGGCTTGAGGGTCATTACATTAGGCAAGGCACTTGCCTTTCATGTGACCAACCCTGGCTTAATCCCTGGTACCCCATATTTAGTTCCCTGAGCTCCACTGGGAATGACCTCGAGTGCAGAGCCAGAAGTAATCCCTGAACATAGTGGTTTGGGCACCAAACAATAACAAATTCAAAAAGGAACAGTGGGGCTGGACCAGGAAATGGTTCTATGACTAAAGCACTTACATAAGAAGCATGAAGCCTGAGTTTGGATGCCTGCTGCTTTTATATACCTCGAGCTTGATCACAGTTTAGCAAAGTATGCTACTTGTTGTACAAACTCCAACAGGGCTTCCTGCTAAATGTATGAACACTATGACCACACATGTGACTTCTAGTTTTCACCATAACACCCACTGAAGAAGGAAAAGGGGCAAAGGGGGAACAAATAGATTTTAAGCATATCTGAAATGTAAAAATACCCATGACATTCTTCAAAGAAGTGGATCAAACACGCCTGAAATTCATTTGCAACAGTAAACTCCCACGAATAGTTAAAGAAATTCTTGGGGAAAAGAATATGGAGGGATTACTTTCCCCAATTTTAAATTGTATTACAAAGCAATAGTTATTAAAACAGCATGGTATTGGAATAAAGACAGATCCTCAGATCAGTAGAATAGACTTGAGTATTCAGAGAAAGTTCCCCAGGCATATAATCAACTAATCTTTGATAAAAGGTCAAAAAATCAAAAATGGAGCAAGGAAAGCCTCTTCAACATATAGTGTTGACACAACTGGTTAGCCACTTGCAAAAAAGCAAACCCAGACCCCCAGCTAGCACCATGCACAAAGGTCAAATTCAAATGGATTAAAGACCTTGATATCAGGCCTGAAACGATAAGGTATGTAGGACAACACGTAGGTAAAACACTCCATGACATTGAGACTAAAGGCATCTTTAAGGAGGAAACAGCACTCTCCAAGCAAGTGGAGTGGAGATAAACAGATGGGACTATATTAATTTGAGAAGCTTCTGCACCTCAAAGGAAATAGTACCTAAGATACAAAAGCCACCCACAGAATAGGAGAAAATATTCACCCAGTACTGTCAGACAAGGGGGTAATATCTAAGATATACAAGTTACTGACAGAACTTATCAAGAAAAATACATCTAACCCATTAAAAACTGGGGAGAAGAAATAAAAAGACACTTCCTCAAAGAAGAAATACAAATGGCTAAAAAACACATGAAAAAATGTTTCACTAATCATCAGGGAGATGCAAATCAAAACAATGATGAGGTACCATCTCACACCACAGAGACTGGCACACATCACAAAGAGCAAAAACAATCAGTGCTGGTGGGGACATGGGGTAAAAGGAACTCTCATTCACTGCTGGTGGGAATGCCGTCTAGTTCAGCCCTTATGGAAAACAATATGGAGATTCCTTAAAAAAACTGGAAATTGAGCTCCCATAGGATCCAGCTGTACCACTCCTAGGGATATTCCCTAGGAACACAAAAACACATCACAAAAAGGTCTTCTGCACTCCTATATTTATTGCAGCACTATTTACAATAGCCAGAATCTGGAAATAACCCAGATGCCTGACAATAGATTGTCAGATTACCTGACAATAGACTAAAGAAACTGTGGCACATATACACAACGGAATACTATGCAGCCTTTAGGAAAAATGAAGTCATGACATTTTTCTATACAAGTCATGAAATTTTCCTACACATGGATGGACATGGAAACCATTATGCTGAATAAAATAAGTCAGAGGGAGAGAGCTAGATACAGAACAGTCTCACTCATCTATGGGATTTAAGAAAAAAGACACTATTGTAATAATACCCAGAGACAATAGAGAAGAGGGCTGGAAGGACCAGCTCCAAAATGAAGCTCACCACAGAGTGGTGAATGCAGTTAGAAAAATAACTACACTGACAACTATCATGACAATGGTAGTGAATGAGAGAAATAGAATGCCTGTCTCGAAGACAGGCAGGGGTTGGGGGAGGAGGAAGATGGGAGGGCTTTGGTGGTGCGAATGTTGCACTGGTGAAGGGGGGTGTTCTTATTTTTAATAACTGAAACCCAACTACAAACATGTTTTAATCATGGTGCTTAAATAAAGATATTATTTTAAAAATAAAACACGAAATAAGTTATAGCTAACTATGAAAGGAAGAGCTTTCAGGAGAAATTGCCCCTGAGGAAAGAAAGTCAGCAAAATGAGAGGGGCATGGGGCACAAGAGAGTTTTTTTTAAGGATCTCATCTTGAGGATAGAAGGTTACAGGCAGAGACCAAAATGACTCCACTCTAGTTCCTGCTCTCACTACAAGCCCCATATTACAGATTATTTTGCTGGAATAAAAGCTGCTGTCAGGTCAGTTTCTTCTTCAGGGTCGCCCTTTTCCTCGGTGCTTCCTTGTTCACTGAATGTTTCTTCTTAGATATCCATGTAGTCTTTCCACATGTTAAACTTTTATTGAGTACCACTAATGTGCCAGCTCTCAACTAAGATCTATGGAAGAGTGTATCACCTAATATAAAGTGCATCAGAATTATTTGGAGACTCTACTTTTCAAAGCATACTTGTATTTCAATACCTTTCCTCATTAAAAAATAAAGATTTCCAGAACAAACCCCAATACAGTTGATTCAGGAGAGCTGGAAAAGAGTAGAAATCTCTGTTGTTAAACATGCTCCCAGATGATTCTGTTGGTGTGCTCTGAGAATGCTAATTGGAGGCGCTGTTCTAGAAGGAGACCTGAGCCACAGAAAGGTCTTGACCTTGAGGAGAGAAGCAGCTTTGTGTTATAATGAAGAGCTCTGGGAGTAGTAGAGGCTGGTCTGGGGTATGCTCTTTGCAGCCAACTCGAATACAGCCCTCTTCACTAGAAAGTGCTCTAGGACGTAGGCAGAGAATTGCCAGGAGACAAACCCAGGCCCAAAGTAAAACCCATAGAACTTGACTCACTGTTTCCCAAACATCACATATAGGCATTTTGGTGTTTGGTTTCCTTCTTGCCTATCAGGAGAATCTCATTAATTCTTCAACATTTGATTACATAGGTCATCTTCTAGGACAGGTCTTTCTTGATCCCTCCAAAACTCAGTTGGTGCGTGCCTTGGGGACACAGGGATTTTTGAGCCAGTCTTGTTAGGTCTCACTTGATGGCTTTCAGAACAGGCAATCCTGATGATTGTGGCTTTCTCAGTGCTGCACTTTGAGCTGGCACAAAGCAGGCACTGACTCAGTTTACACTGCATGAAGCCCTGTGTAGGACTACATGACTATTGAACCTATTCACACAAGGATTCTAAGCAGTGGTCTGGGGATTATATGGCAGTCTCCACTCCCATGAACATGAATGATTTCCCACTTCCCCCACATCAAGAACCGTGAGGATCACTTAGATCTGAGCATCTGTGAGGCCTTCAGAAGCTCACACAGCTGTTAGAGGTAGTTCCTCCAGAGCTCACAGCCCCAAAGAAAAGGAGAAAAGAGAACCTCCCAACAGGCAAGGCTTGCATTGGCATTAAGCAGAAGGAGCTAACATGCATTTTATGTTGTATGCTAGGACCTGTCTATGTGGAAAGAATAGCTGGCAGGAGCACGTGCAGACTGGGCTGGTTTGATTCCAGAGCGTCACTTTTATTTTTCTTAATTTTTTAATGTAAACGCTGTGGTTACAGAGTTGTTCATAATACAGTTATTTTTTCCACAGATAAAGTTGTTCATGATTGAGTTACAGTCAACAACCTTCACCAGTGTGCATTTCCCACCACAGTGTCCCCAGTTTTCCTCTCACCCTCCCTGATGCCCCCTTCCTTCCTACCCACCCTCTCCTGAGAGTGGACCACCAGTTTTCTCTCAGTGTGGAAAATGTTTGTTTTATGGAGGAAAAAAATCGTGGAGAAGGCCATTACTTTGGCAGGACTCCATGTTTTCATTTCATGTCACAGAAAATAATTTAATCCCATTTGCCGAGCCATTTTCAGCAATGACTCATCTTCCTCCGCAGGTACTGAATGCCACCTTCAAATTTCTATTAATTCACTAAGACTTTCAGAATCCAACATTTTTGCTTACCTCTTCAACTGCTACCTGGGAAAGCAAACTGAGAGTACAGAATCTTGTCCAGTACTTGGTATGATTATATAGAAAAATAATTTTAGTTATTTAAGCTTAAATAATTTTCAATGACAATGGCCTAATGCTCTCCCCTGAGCTGCTTTTTAAAAACTACGTTCACTGCTTCCAGGTACTCATTGAAAAGGATTTAAAATTATTGCTTAGAATGCTCTTTCCTCAACCAAGAGTAAAGGGCATTATACGTCCAATAGCCCTTTACTCACTTTTTCCATTTACTTTAAAAAAAATAAAGTTGCCCCATGCTTAATACCTGCAAGCAGCGGACTGAATAAAAAAATGCTTAGATATTGATGATTTTTAGGAATCAATGCAAATGAGCTCAGGGACTTGGCAAAGGGATAGCACAGTAGAAAAATATCTTTAGGAAAGGCAAAAAGAGGAGGAGCTCTGCCACTCCCTCCCCATTTATTCCTCTCCACCTGCAATCCCACTTGGCAGACTAATTTCTGTAAATAGAACTCTAGGCTGGTCTAGTCCCTGCTACATTTCTTTGTACTCCACTGATGGGTACAATTATTTAGTATTTGTCCTTCTCCTCTGAATCACTTTGCTCAGTATGTTATCCCAAATTTCATCCAAGTTGTAGAAAACTATAAGAATTTATATTTTCTTACAGCTGAGGACTATTTCATTGTGACTATATGCCACAATCTGTTTGTTTGTTTTTTTTACCCACTTATCTGTTATTGGACATTTGGCTTGTTTCCAGATGTTGGCTATTCCAAATAGAGCTGCAGTGATCATAGAAATGCAAGAGCCCTTTCTAAATGAATGCTTTTCTCTCTTTGAGGCAGATGCTATTGAGTGCTAATTACCACTGGGTAATAGGTGAGCTCTATTCTTAAGTTTTATAGAAATTTCCACACTGTTTTCCATAGATGTTGAATCAGACAGACGAGACTTTTATTCTTTTTTACAGTTACAAAGTTGTTCATATTTGAGATTCAGTCATGCAGTGTCCAACACCCATTTTCACTAGTGCACATTTCCTGCCACCAAGGTCCCAGTTTCCCTCCAGCCCTTCCCCCTGCCTGACTCTATGACAGACATTTTTCTTCTCTCTCTCTCTCTCTCTCTCTCTCTCTCTCTCTCTCTCTCTCTCTCTCTCTCTCTCTCTCTCTCTCTCTCTCTCTCTCTCTCTCTCTGTCTTCCCTTCAAGACTTTACCTTTAAGACTGTGGTTTGCAAAATTGTTACCGGTGATATATCATGTGTATTATATATATGTATATGTACAGATATATATATATATATATATACATTTGTGTGTTTATATATACAGATATATCACTTTAATTCCTTTGTGTACCCAATTCTTGTCCAGAGTGATCATTTTCAAATATCATTGTCATAGTGGCCTCTTCTCTACTCTAATTGCACTCCCTCACTCTTTTTGGCAAGATTTCTCATCATGTCTTTGGATATTTTTATCATACTATCTTTTTTATATCTCACAAATGAGTGCAATCATTCTATGTCTATTCTCCCTTTAACTAATTTCACTCAGCATAATACTTCCTTATTCATTCTTGTATAAACAAATTTTTTGGCTTCATTTTCCCTACAGTGGCATATATTTATGTATATATGCTATATGTCATATATAAATGATAAATGCACCATCATTTCTTTATTCAATCACCTGTTCTTGGACACTTGGGTTGTTTCCAAATTCTGGCAATTGTGAATAATGATACAACAAACATAGAAGTACAGGTCTCTTTTCTGCATTTTGTCTTTAGGTCCTGAGAGTATATTCCCAGGAACAGTATTATGAAGTTATATAGGAGCTCAATTTCTATTTTTTTAAGGAACAGCCATATTGTTTGCCAAGAAGACTGGATTAGTCTACATTCCCACCAATACTGA
Source organism: Suncus etruscus (assembly GCF_024139225.1). Classification (NCBI taxonomy): domain Eukaryota; kingdom Metazoa; phylum Chordata; class Mammalia; order Eulipotyphla; family Soricidae; genus Suncus; species Suncus etruscus. The sequence continues at coordinate 1,286,419 of NC_064850.1, read as the reverse complement.
ATGAGAGTCCCTTTCTCTTCACACCCATGCTGCTAGAATTGATCATGTTCTTTATGATGTGTTCCATCCAGCCTGGATATGATATCTAATTGTTGTCTTTATTTGCATATATTTGATGATTAATAATGTGGAACTTTTTTGATGTCCCTTTTGGCCATCTGTATTTTTTTCTTTATGGAAGCTTCTCTTTTTCCCCTTTGAAAACTTTTCTATTTATCTCTTCTCTCCATTTTATGATGGGCTTAGATGTTTTTAATTTCTTATTAAGTTCTACTAGTCAATAAGTTTTCCAAATGTTCTCCCTGCCTGCACTGTTTTCTTCTGGACTTTTGGATAATAAACAATTTTTGTTGGTATAAGGTGATACGTCATTGCATTTCTCTAAGGATTCAACTTTTATGTTGCCTATTCTGTGGGATTGGTCATACTTACAACATTATATTGCCACCATTATAATACTATACAGAATTTCTTCACTGTTCTAAAGGTCCTCTGTACTCTGCTCACTGCCTACCTTTGGTTTACCTTCTTGCACCCAGAAAACACCGATTTTTTTTAGTAATCACTAATTCTTAAAATGATCATCTTGTTAAAGAGGCTTTTCTTGCTTCATTTTGTGTTTCTTGCTCCTTTGTCAAAGATTAATTGATCGTATGTCTGGGTGTCCTTCTCTAAATACTCAAGTCTAAGGATCAAGTCTTTATTTCAGTACCATGGTCTTTTAATGATTATTGCTTTATAATAAAATTTAAAATTGGGGAAAGTGATGCCTTCCATCTTTTTTCCTCCAAGGGTTACTTTAACTATTCTTGGGCATTTATTGTTCCAAATAAATTTTGAAGTGTTTGATTCACTTTTTTGAAAAATGTTATGGGCATTCTTAGAAGGATTTCATTAAATCTGTTCAATGCTTTGGGAAGTATTAACATTTTAATGATGTTAACCCTCCCAGTCCATGGCCAGGGTATATGTTTCCATTTCCCGTGTCTTTTTTTTTTTTTTTTTTTTTTTTTTGGTTTTTTTTTTGGCCACACCCGGTAACGCTCAGGGGTTACTCCTGGCTATGCGCTCAGAAGTTGCTCCTGGCTTGGGGGACCATATGGGACACCGGGGGATCGAACCGCGGTCCGTCCAAGGCTACCGCAGGCAAGGCAGGCGCACCTTACCTTCAGCGCCACCGCCCGGCCCCCCGTGTCTTCTTTTATTTCTTGAAGCAATGTTTTTTTTTTTTTTTTCCAGTTTTGACTTGCATTTTGTTTTATTTGGGATATTTTTAAAGGTCCAGCCTCACCCACATTTTCTTTTCTTTTTTTAATTTTTTATTTTTAATTATGAGAACAAAGATGCAAAGAAAGAGGACAAGATAAAGTTACAGTGGAAGGACAATCACCCATAATATAATTCTCAGAAGTCCCCTTGCTGATATCTTAACTTTGAAATTTTTTATAGTTTTCTTTGCCTGGGTTCTTCCCTTCTCTTGTTAAGTTGATTGCAAGGTATATGAAGTTCTGTGGTGCTATTGTAAATAGGATAATCTTTTTTAATGTATATTTCTTCTCTATCATTATTTGTATATAAGAAGGCCATTGATATTTGTGCATTAATTCTGTAGCCTATCACTTTGCTATATGAATCTATTGTTTCTAGGAGCTTCTTGGTAGAGTTTTTAGAATATTCTAAGTGGAATATTATGTCATCTGCAAACAGTGAGAGCTTGACTTCTTCCTTTCTTATCCAGATGCCCTTAATATCTTTTTTTTTTTTTTGGTTTTTGGGTCACATCCGGCAGTGCTCAGGGGTTATTCCTGGCTCCAGGGTCAGAAATTGCTCCTGGCAGGCACGGGGGACCATATGGGGCACCGGGATTTGAACCGATGACCTCCTGCATGAAAGGTAAACGCCTTACCTCCATGCTATCTCTCCAGCCCCTTAATATCTTTTTCTTGCCTAAATGCTATGGCAAGTATTTCCAGTACTATATTGAATAGGAGTGGCAAGAGGGGGCAGGTCTTTGCCTTTTGCCAGATCTTAAGGGAAAGGCTTTAAGTTTTTCTCCATTAAGTATATTATTTGTCATGGGCCTTTTACTCCCATCTTGTAGAGAGTATTTTTTTATATCATGAATAGGTGTTGTACCTTATCAAATGCTTCCTCTGCATCTATTGATATGATCATGTGGTTTTTAGTTTTTCTTTAGTTCATGCGGTATCTTATATTGATTGACTTGCATATGTTGAACCATCCTTGCAACTCTGCAATGAATCCTACTTGGTCATGGTGTATGACTTTCTTGATGAAGCATTGGATCCTATTTGCTAAGATTTTGTTGAGGATCTTTGCACATGTGTTCATCAGGGATATTAATCTATTGTTCTTTTAATGTGACATCTCTGTCTACTTTTAGTATCATGGTGATGTTAGCTTCATAAACACTATAGGGAGAGTTTCTGTTTCTTCAATTTTCTGGAAGAGACTAAAAAGTATAAGCAGTAGGCATTGGTTAAATTTTCTTGGACGGTTATAAGAGTCCAAGAATTTATCTATTTCTTTCAGGTTCTCATGTTTTATGTCATAGAGTTTCTCAAAGTAATCTCTGGTTACCCTTTGAATTTATATAGTTTCCATATTAATCTCCCCCTTTTCATTTCTAATTAAGTTTATTAAGTTTCTTTTCATTTTTGTGTGTTTTGTTAATGGTTTATCAATATTTTTTATTTTTTTCAAAGAACCAACCCTTGCTATCATTAATCTCTTGGATTGTTTTTTTGTATTCCCATTCATTGATTTCTGCTCTAAGTTTTATAATTTCCTTTCATCTGCCTATTTCATATTCTTGATTACATTCCAATTTTTTAAGCTGTGCTGTAAAGTAATTTATGTAACTTCTTACTTCCTGATGAATGCTTACAAAGCTATATATTTTCTTTTTTAGAATAGCTTTAGCTGTGTCCCAAAGATTCTGATCATTTGTGTCTTCTTTCTCATTTGTTTTCCAAAAATTTTGATTTCCTCTTTGATTTCATCTCTGACCCACTGGTAGTTCAGTAGCGCGCTGTTTTATTTCTAGGTTTTTAAATTTTTTCCTCTGTGTTTGCTTGTTACTCACTTTGAGTTTTTGGTGCATTATGATCTGAGAAGGTACTATGTAAAATTTCTATACTCTTGATTTTATATAGGTATGTTTTATGAACTAGCATATAGTCTATTTTGGAGAATGATCCATGTTCATTGGAGAAGAATGTGTATTCAGTTTTCTAAGGATGGAGAGCTCTCTCACTATATATATATAGTGAGAGAGCTCTCCATCCTTATATATATATATATATATATATATATATATATATATATATATATATATAAAGGCCAATTTCTTTCATTGCTTGCTTATTTGTGAAGCTGTGTATCCTTCCTTCAAACCTGAATGTAAGTCTGGCTGGGTGAAGCATTAATTTCATTAATTTTTGTCACTATATCCCACATTGCCTTCAGGCCTCAGGGTTTTCTTGTTTCTTGAGGGTTTCAGTGGTAAATCTTGGGCATACTCTTTTAAATGTAACTTCCCTTTTTGATCTTGCTGCATTCAGTATTCTATCCCTATCTATGGGGTTCGTCATTGTGATTGGGATATGTCTTGGAATACTTTTCTTCGGATCTCTTTTGGCTGGGACTCTTTGTATATGTAGAATTTGGTTGCATGCATTCTTTCGCTCTGGGAGTTTCTCTGAAATGATGTCCTTGATTGTTCATACTTCATGGGTTTTTTGTTTTGTTTTGTTTTTGTCCTGTGTCTTTTGGACTTCAGTGATTCTTATGTTGTTTTGTTGAGTTTATTGAAGTCTTCTATTTTCATCTCTTCACATTTTTGAGGATTCTTCCCATTGTTTAATTGTTTTGAAATTCTTTTCCAACCTATTCTATTCTATGAAGTTGTTCTGCATCTCATCTTCCAGCTCACTGATTCTGTTTTAAGCTACTGTTACTCTGTTGGATAGGCTTTCCAGTGAGATTTTCATTTGCCTCCCACTTGTTTCAGCCCTGTTATTTCACTTTGAAGTGTTCTTATTTCTACTCTTAGATTCTCTTGATTCTTTTTTTTTTTGTTTTTGTTTGTTTGTTTGCTTGTTTTTTGGGTCACATCCAGCAGCACTCAGGGATTACTCCTGGTTCTGTGCTCATAAATCACTCCTGGCAGGCTCAGGGGACCATAAGGAATGCCCGGATTCAAACCACTGTCCTTCTGCATGCAAGGCAAACGCCCTACCTCCATGCTAGTTCTCCAGCCTCAGATTTTCTTGATTCTTATCTGTTGCACATTCAGTTCATTTCATGCTTTCTTTGACTTCCATGAACATCCTTCATATTTCTTCTCTAAAGTCCTCATCCGAGAGGCTAAATAGGTGGTTGCTATGTTTTGGGTCATTGGAGCTACCATCTTTGTTCTCTAACATGGTGGAGGTATGCATTGTTTCCCCATTGTCGCCATTGTAGTGTGATGTTTTCTAGGTCCTGTATTGGCATTACTTGACTAGGAAGAGCACACAGCAACGGAGCAGCTGCTAACATGACTTCCAGGTCCCAAAGCTGCAGGGTCTGCCACCTTGGCCTCTTGTTTCTGGGACGTGGATTCCACAGTTCCCATTTATTTTTAATCTTTTTGCGTCTTTATGTCTAAAAGAGGTTTATGGCAAGAAACTTATAATTTTGTTGTATTTTAAAATTTTCTTCAAAAATGTTTTCTTTTAATTGAACCATATGGTTATTAATAGCTATATTTTTTCTATTTATAACCTTGTTCCTATTTTAGATTTCTCTTTTTCTGTCTTGAGTGATTTCAGTTGATCATCTCTCTCTCTCTCTCTCTCTCTCTCTCTCTCTTTCTCTTTTGACTATACTTAGCAATGCTCAGGGATTACTCCTAACTCTGTACCCAGGAATCCCTCACTGGCAGTACTTGGAATTTGAAAAAGTCATTTTGTTTGGGTCAGGGCAGATGCAGTGCTAGGGACTTACGTAGCACCTGGGATTAAACCCACTTGCAAACATGTCCTCTATTACTGTGAGTCATCTTCCTGGCCACAGAAAGAAAAACGCTGCACGTAATGGCCTTCAACGGAGGAGGTATGCTTAACTTTGATTCTTTGGGGGGGGGGTGGCAGTCATGACAATGCTCATAGGTTACTCCTGACTCTGCACTCAGAAATCACTCCTGGCAGGCTCGGTTTACTTTGATGCTTTCTTCTGCTTGAAGGAACCATTGTGGAAGCTGAGATGGCACAGCAGCTCGACAGTTCCAGTCTTTGATGGCTAGAGAGAAGCCATATATCATCATGGGCCTTTATTGATTTGCCTTTCTGTTTGCCCATTATTATACGCAGCTGAGACTATGCAGATACACCTGCTTCTAATCATTCCTATAGTTTTGTTATCTTATTGCTGCACAAATCTCTCCCTGCCAAAGGTTGTTAAAGCAAGTACAGGTTTTCCCTGAGGTTTAGAATGCACAGATCTATTGATACACTTAGATATATTGAATAGTTCTCCTTTGTGTCCAAACCTGCAAAACAATGACAAAACACAGTCGAACTTGATAGCTAAAGAAAAGTTGCAAGCATTTGTTAAGTCTAAATAAGAATTTTTATGAAAGTGTAGATGATTTGATTTTAAATTCTCTTTCTTGGCCAGAGAAACAGTGCAGGGTTTAAATTGCTTATCTTACATGTAGCCCAGTTTGATACCTGACACCACATATAGTCCCCCAAGTACTGTCAAGTGTAGCTCTTGAGCACCATCAGGTGTGTTCAGAACCCATTGGCTCCCTCCTGCAACCCCAATATCCTTTCCTCCTACAATGGGTCTCCAGAAGAGGAACTGATTGCAATACATAGTAATAATGTTTTAATAATAAACATACAACATCAAACTGGCTTTCTGGGTGCTGGAGGAATAGTACTGTGGGTAGAGTACTTGTCTTGTATATGGCTAGCCTGGGTTTGATCTCTGGAACCCCATATGGTGCCCTGAGTCTTTACCAGGTGTAATCCATAAGCACAGATCTAGGAGTAAACCCTGAAGACTGCTAAGTGTGCCCCCAAACAAATAAAACCAAACTGACATAATTGGCAGCATTATCTAGTGTTTTCATTTGTTCTTTTTTTTTTCTAGAGAACTTTAAGAAAACATTGCAACCTAGCTGCTATTTCTTCTTGTACTAAGTGAATTAAAGCCCTCAGCTGGTTTGCATTACTTTTTCAGATGTGTGAAAACTGATATATGCAACATAAATCAGCCTTTCTTTCTCTTCAGATACCAGGTACGGAGTTAGTATTTACATTAGGATAGCAAGGAACATGCCAACTCTGTGTGAGAGAAATAATCCAGCACTATTTGCAAAAAACAAGATGTCACTTTCCAAAATATTTTTTAAAAATAACTTTATATTTTTCTAAACAGATGAATAACTGAAATAATACATTGACTTGCCCCTAAAATGGTTTTTTCAAAAGAAATCAAACATTACTGACCTTTTGAAGATTTGGGGCCAGACCTGGTAGTACTCGTAGGCTTTTCCTAGCTCTGTGCTCAGAAGTAATCCCTGGCCGTGCTCATGAGACTGTCTGTGGTACTATGGCTGCAGTAAAGGAAGTGCCTTACCTTCTGTGTTATCTCTCTGACACAAAGGAGAGGCAATTTTCCTTTTTGAGGCATGTATGTGAGGAAGTTTAGGCGACACCTAGAAATCCAGACTCTGTTCAGGAGAGTCCCTTGAGAACCATAAGCAGTGTCAGGGAAAGAACCAGATTGGCCTCTCCTTACCTGCTGGAGTAGCTCTCTGACTTCTTTAGAAAGATACTGAATAGAACTGCATTGTTACTCATTCATTCATTCATTCATTCATTTATTTTGGAGCCACACACAAAGAAGTACTGCAGTCTTACCCCTTGCTCTGTACTCAGGAGTCACTCTTGATGGTGCTTGGGAGCCCATATCTAGTGCCAGGGATCAAACCTGGATTTGGCTGCATAGAAGGCAAGCACCTTCTTCACTGTACTCACTTTGGTCCAGAATCTCATTCTGAAACCTAGTGTTTGGAGCAAGTCAGCAGGTCTGTAAGATGAATTGTCTCTTCTCCTTGCTCAGGGGCCTCTCATTCTGATCTTGAGAAAATGGTTCATGGTAGAAATAATGGCATGCTTGAGATAACTCTTGCCTTTGCACCTTTACACCCAACCTACTGTTTCCTTTTCACACATGAGGAAAACATTGTAAACTGATTTTACTCTTGCTTACTGATTCCAGATGTCCTTCAGGATATTTTTCCACATAGCAGCTAAACAACTATTTCCAATCCACTGGCTTTACTTTAAACAGGATGAATGTGAGGCCAGAGCCAATAGTACAGGGTGTAGGTACAGTTTGCCATGCACATAGGAGACATAGGCTCCATTCTCTGGTATCCATATAGTACCCCTGAACATTAGTAGGAATAATTCCTGAGTGTAGAGCCATGAGGAACCACTAAGCATTGCTAAATGTGGTCCAAAAGCAAACAAGCAAACAAACCCAACAAAAATGGTAAATTGTTCCTTACCATGTTTGGTAAAAGATTATTTTACCCACTACAATTGGAGAATCAAGGTTTTATTTTACTCTTTTCCACGAGTCTGATGAAATGTCTTGTCATCTCAAAAAGTTTTGCCTTGAGTTATAACTTGTCTTTTATTTTTTCTAATCAGCAGAAAAGTTTTATTCCTTTTAAAGACAAACTAACCATATCCAAGGCCTTAATTTACAAACAGAAAGAACCTATGGGCAGGTTATGAATTGCCAACATGTTAATTAATTTTATTTTAGAAAAATATGAATGCAAATGTTTTGTGATGCATTATTATATAAACAAAATTAATAAATACTAGATCACCCTTAAAAAAGTGTGAGATATTGAGACCCAAGACATACTGGGTTGGGAGGGGAGCAGGAGATGCTTCAACTATCTGAAGCCTGAAGCTTGTACCTAACTCTGGTCAATCGACAGCTGAGCTCTGCCAGGGTGTGGGGGTGGCTGAGGGTAAGAGCATTATCTGCAGAACCAAAGGAAGCCGCTATGTGCTACAAGAAGAGGCACATCATCAAATGTGCTGGGAAAGGAGGACTTGATGCCAAAGGCACGAGGGGACTGCAAAGCCCTCTCCCACTGTATTGGGCTGCCTAGCACAGGGACACAACAGAAAAGCAGACTGCCCCTTGCTCCCTCCCTCTTAGTGAATTCTGGCACACCTTGGCAGCATCCTGCAGCAGAAAGTTCGCTGAACTGGATCCATGGCTCAGGGGAAAAGGCATCAGGCCATCGAGTTCATAGAGGTGGCTGTCCACATTGTTAAACAGAATATAATGAGAGTTCACGTTGTCATCTACTCCACACTGGCCCTGCTGGTCCATGGCGTCGTGGGCTGTCTGGATGACCTTGTTCTTCTCAAAGCTTTTGGCTCTTTCTTTGAGGGACAAGTTCTCTGTTTCAGAAAGGAGCTGTTTCAGGATTGACCCATGATTGAATTCCAGCTTGTCCTGGTTATTTTTGAGATGTCTTGGTTACAACTCAAGACAGGTTGTCTTGTCTTGGTTATAACTCAAAAAGTTGGCGTGAATTCTTTCCATGCTGGAGACCTAGGCTTCTGTCTCTTGGACCCCTAAACAATGCATGGTCCCCCAAGTACTTTTGTCAACTAGATGCCTTCTATGGGGTTTCTAGGTTTATTTTCCTTTTAATTGAAAATAAATTGTCAGTCATTTGCAAACAAATTTAGTTCAGAATGAAGTCATGAAATTTTCCTGTACATGATGGACATGGAAACTATTATGCTGAGTGAAATAAGTCAGAGGAAGAGAGAGAGAGAGAGAGAGAGAGAGAGAGAGAGACAGAGAGACAGATAGAGAGACAGAGAGAGACAGAGAGAGACAGAGAGAGAGACAGAGAGAGAGAATAGTCTCACTTACCTATGGGTTTTAAGAAAAATAAAAGACATTATTGTAATAATGCCCAGAGGTGAGGGCCAGAAAGACCGGCCCATGATTTGAAGCTTACCACAAAGAATGGTGAGTGCAGTTAGAGAAATAACTACATCAACTATCATGACAACGGTACTGAGTGAGAGAAATAGCATGCCTGTCCTGAATACAGGCAGGGGTGGGAGAGAAGAAAGAGAGGGGCATTGGTGGTGGGAAGGTCCCACTGGTGAAGTGGTGTGTTTTTTAATGACTGAAACCCAACTACAAGCATGTTTCTGATCATGGTGCTTAAATAAAGATATTATTAACAAAAAGAAAATTCAGTTCAGAATCCTTTTTCCTTTTTATATTTTCCTTCTAGCTTTAACTTGATTTTGTCCACACTCAGGACACCTGTGATTTCCCCGTCCCTCCAACCCCCAGTGTTCACCTTTATCAAGTTTAACTCAAGTACTCAACTGGGTTTTCATAGAAACAACAGGTCTCTTTCTTTGTGAGATCACATTTCCTCAGCTTATGTAATACTTAATTAAGTTGCATAATTAAAATAGCTTTTTGGGTTCAGTCCTAACTGAATGCAAGAGGCTGCATCAGACCAGTGGGAACAGAAAGTATTAGCCCGCTACTGTTGATTAACTTCCAGTTTTTATGGATTTGGGGACAGTATATCCCACAGATGCCATGGACAATGGACAGTCTATTTCACAGATGCCATGGTCAGCTGAATGGAAGCTCTTTTTCAAAATTTTTTTGGGGCCACACCCAGTGACACTCAGGGGCTATGCACTGTCCTGGGTCAGCCATGTGCAAGGCAAACACCCTACCACTGAAACATTGCTCCTGCCCCTGAATGGAAGCACTTGACTCTAGAAATCACTATGGCATGTTTTCTGATTGTGTATGTGTGTGCTTCCTTTAAAAAGATGACCAGGGGCTAGATATATAGTACAGTAGTTTAATCACTTGCCTTGCATGAGGCTGACCCTCATTCAAATCCCCAACACAATAAATGACTCCCAGGAACCACCAGGGGTCCCTCTTGCACACAGTCAGGAATAGAGCTGGAACTCTACCAGGTTTGTCCCACTTCACTAAATAACAAAAAATAAACCATTTTGGAACTGAAGAGATAACAAACTCCAAATGTAGGAGTGAATTCTTTCCATGCTGGAGTCAATGCTCTGTCCCTTGAACACCTGAGCAAGGCGTGGTCCCCCAAGTACCTTTGCGAGTGACACTCCAGCACCAATTCAGGATCTCTCCTTCAAGTATGGACCTCCCAAAGGAAACCAATAACCCTAAAAGTAGTCTTAGGAAAAAAATTTAGTGAATGAGCAAAGCAAAATAAAACTTAGTAAAGGGACATTGATCATAAACTAAAGTTGCTATAGGAAAAGTGGGGTGTAAGAGAGAGCAAAAGGGGTCGGAGATATAATCCAGTGGGAAAGACACTTGCCTTGTACATGACCAACTTGCGTTTGATCCCCAGCATCCCATATGGGCCCCTGAATACAACAGAGATAATTCCTGAGTGCAGAGTCAGGAGTAATCCTTGAACACCAATTTTTGTGGCCCAAAATCAAAAACAAAACAAAACAAAACAAAAAAACACACAAAAGAATAAAGGGGTATAACAGAGGGTGTTGGGTGTTTATATTTGTCTAGCATTTTATTTTGAAAACCAAAATTTAGTGTCAAATTTGCAAATACAACCCTCTATATGTGCCTAACTCAGTGTGGTGGACCATTATCTTCAGAACCCATTCATCTCTCCTAACAGATGTAGCCATAAACTGAACCCATTGAGTCCTGGATTCCTTATTTTATCCATTCTTAAGCCTTGCAATCACTCTCCTATTTCTAGTCTCAATTCCTTTGGCTGCTCTAGGTCCCCCCTTGAGTAGGAGAATACAATTCATGTTCTTTTGTTGCATGCCTTATTTCATGGGACATGGTGGCCTTGTGGGACATCCATATTGCTTAATTGTTTGTTGTTGTTTTGTTCCTTTGGGGGGGGTTGGGCCACACCCAGGGATGCTCAGGGTTTACTCTGTCTTCAGAAATCGCTCCTGGTAAACTCATGGGACCATATGGGATACTGGGAATCAAACCCAGGATTGTCCTAGGTCAGCCATGTGCAAGGCAAACGCCCTACCTCCTCTGTGCTTTCACTCTGGCCCTGCTCAATTGTTTTTGAAATGCTTTTCCCTCTCACACCACCATGGCCTGGAGTTTTTCATATGCCCCTGCAAGTACCGATTTGAGGTTGCCGTCCTTTCGTTAGTCTCTTGGAAGGTAGCAATCATCTGTCTGTTTGAGTACAAGCATTTCGTTTCTTACAGAGAGAGACCTCCCTGCCACAGCCCCACCCCACCCCCAGATATGGCTCCTGGGCTGCCTTAGTTCTTCCCGAGCTGCTAGCATTTTTCAATTGCCTATTAAATCTTCTGCAACAATCCATTCAAATACACAAGTTTGGCTATTCAAATTACTTTTTCCAAAAGTACTTTAAAATGCATTAAGTTATTAATTGCCTGCTGGCACTTTAATCAAATGGGAAAATTGACATAGCCAGAGGCATGTATTTTTGTCGAAAGAAAATTTATTTAAGATGAAACAGCAGCTCTTACTGCTTAATTTAAACTGAGAAAACTGTGGAAAAGCAACCGCTATGGAAAATTAATAAAACATTTCCAGCTGCAAACAGTGACTAATTGTACAAGATGAAGACTGCCTGGAATTAATAACTTGCAGTCTTCTGTGTGAAGAACCCCCCACCACTTCAATTTACTGGGAGATTAAATTACTTCTAAGTTTGCCATATTAAAACAGAACATGAATAAAATGTTAGCGAACGCACATTTATTATTTACCGTCTGTGATATGGATATAATTATTTCCAAACAACCACAATGTGACGTGACCAGTAATATTGAAATGACTCTTTTAGCAAGAAAGTTTATGGCAACTTCTTTTTTTTTTACCCTAAGAAAAAATAACTTTTTTTTTTAACCTGTGAAGTAATAAAATGATGCCTAGTAGACTTCCATTAGGTGAAGATGCCCGCCCTATTGCATGGTAATTCTCTGGGACTGAATTCACTGGCTGTTGCTTTGGGCAAAGACATGCAGCAGGAAATCTTAGCTATGCTGGAGTTCTGATCTCACATGGAAGTTGATCATGGACCACAGGAAACCAGTGCAGATGTTTAGGCACATGGTACCACCTTAAGTAGATGTGCTCAAGATCATAGAGACCTATCCAAGCCAAAGTCATTATTAATAGAATCAAGAGACCTAAACTTGAACAATCTAAACTTAAAGGGGCCTGTTTATGGGCAGGCCAGGGGGAAAGGGTGGTGGGACAGAATGCACTCTGGGGCCATTGGTGGAGGGAGGTTGACACAGGTGCTGGGAAGGGCCTTGACTCATTGTATAACTCAAATACAACTATGAACTATGATGGATTCTGTTGATCACAACTGTTTCAATAAAATAAAATTTTTAAAAAAAGATAATAAAGACCTATATCTCTTGATGTAAAGGGTGTTCGTTCATAAGTGTTTTCATAAGCATATTAGCAATGGCTCTGTCAACATCATGGGCCTATCTTCCCTTCTCATCAAGGTTTTGAATTTCTTGGTAGGCCTAGGCTTCCCATGGTAATAAAAAACCCCAAAGATTAAAAGAACATAAACAAATTTTGTCTACATCTGTGGCCAAGCTTGTATTATTTTCTTGCCTCCAAATGCCACAGGAGGGCTTTTCAGTATTACAAGTACATTAAACCTCTGAGGAGGAAGTTTTCGTCCTAAGGAACAAGATATTATTATTTTAAAAGTGTGCTACTCAATGGTCAGGGGAGATCTGCAAACTTGAGAGGGACAAAGAAAAATCCTGAAAACGAACCAGTTCTGGTCCTAATGGAAAGAGGGCTATTTTTAAACGTGTTTCATTTTTTGTGTTTGTTTTTAGAATTTCAGAGATTCAGCAAGTGACTCCAGGAAAGGAGCAGGAATGAGACCACTTGAGGTGCATGCGGAGATGCAGAGAGATGGAATTTTTTTCCCCATGGAGACACACTGCCTCCATCGACCATTGATCCTTTAATGCTCGCACAGAGGGGACATTCAGCCTCTTGCCATTTGATATCACTGGCAGGAAGGTCCGAGTGCTGGCCTGGGAGAGAATAAAGGCAGGTTGTTTCGAAATGCAGAGGCTTAATCTGAAGCATAACTGGTTTGGGGTTTACCACAGAAGTTATCTGGACATATCATTTGATTTCCAGGTTTTAAATGTAATTCTAAACAAGATCTGCTGCACAGCCTTCCACTGTGTGACACAGAGAGACTTTATCTGCCACCAAATGCCATTCAGGCTTAATGCTGTAGAAGAGAATTGTATAAATTGAGGCATTCTTTGAGGCCCCCGAGCCGCGTGCCCTCCTCAGTAGCAGGCGTGAGGCCGGCTTCCTCCTTCCCATTACTCAGGAGAGCAGCTCTTGAGGTGGTTCCTCATGTTTGGGGTTCATTTTGATTTTCCTTTTTTGAGAAATACTTAAGACTTGCTGCAGCAGGCTGAATTTATCTGGGGGCACATGGGCAGCTGCAGATAGCACTGGATTGGAGAATGAATTCCTTCACCTGGAAAAAAAAAAACCTGCTTCTCCACTGGCAGGCATAAGGCAAAGAGCTTCACTGAAACAGCGAATTGATTTGTATTTCTGCTACTGACTGCCACCAGGTGGATTTGAAAGGGTGGGTGGATCACAGAAATGGAAACAAACATCACTCAGAAAGGTTCTGCAGAGAGAAGGGAGAAAGAGAGAGAGGGGATCCAAGGTCAGGTGGTCTATTGTTCCTTAGAAGTGGCAGCCTGATCTAGTCTCAGGCCTGCTCTCATCATTTCATATCCCGTGTTCGTTCTAAATTTGAAGTAATAAAACTAGATATTATAAGATTGGAGAAATAGTAAAGGGGTTAAGGCAGTTGTCTTGCATGAGGCAACCAAGTTTGATTCCTGGCACCACATACGGCCTCCTGAACACTGCCAGTAGAGATCCCTGCGCACAGACCCAGCAGTAGCCTTGAGCACAGCCAGGTGTGGCCAACTGCCCAGCCAACTGTCCCCCCCAACCCCCCAAATAAGATGAAAGCATGAAAGGATACAGAAGATTGCTAAGGCAACCCCCAGGGAAAGCATGACATCTGAGCTTAATCCACAGGACCACACAGGTACCAGAACCACCCATGGTAAGTTAAAAATGTTCAAATTATAGTGAGGAAAAAAAGTTAAAAATTAAATACAGGGGCCAGAGATTGTACAGCGGGTTAGTCATTTAGCACATGGCTCACCCAGGTTCAATGCTCTGTACCACATATGGTGCCTTGAGATAAACCAGTGTTATATCAAGGGCCTGAAGCATAAGGCCACTTACGTGGCTGCACAACAGATCTACTCAGCAAATTACATAAACAGGTAAAGATAGAGAGCAGCCTTCAGCTTAATCCCTACTCCAGTCCCAACTATAAATGTTCAGCCTGAGTACAGCAAGAACACTAGAAAACTAGAACACGGGAAAACATGTAGAAGTCCACTTCAATGACAGAAACAATATCACTGAATGCTAAAATGTCTTTAGTGACACTTTGATGAGGATGTTCTATGAATTCAAAGAAACAATAACATAGGTAGTTAACACAGCACAGCACAAAGTATGAGAGTCAAAATGGAAGAAAAAAAAACTACCACAAAAAAGGTTTGAGGGAACCACTGGAAATAGACCCAATTAGAAAAACTCCAAGACATATTCCACTGAAAATAACAAAATCTAAAGATAGAGACAGGATTTTGAAAGCATCAAGATCACAAAAGGAATTTACATACAAAGAAAAGCCTATAAAATATTCAGTAGAGCTATCAAATGAGACTCTGTGAGCCAGAAGAACATGGTACCATAATTCAACAAAATGAACACCTCACCAAGAATATTTTATCAAGCTAGATTATCATGCAGATGTGAAGGAACGATGAAGAACTTCATGGGCAGGCAACAGCTTAGGGAATTCATAACCTGGAAACCTGTTTTACAAGAAACTTTAAACTTCCCATCATGGGGTATGGAGAATGGCGCTCAATGATTTTGCACAGGGTTGTCCTCAACTAGATTAAGAAAGATTAAAGATATAGCAATCATCACAAATAAATCGTTTATCTATTTTCTGAGAATTCTTTTAAGTTATATTGTACCAGTAATATGAAATAAATGTGTTATATGCCTGCAAGGGAGCGGACTGCAGTGTGGAAGAGAACCTGCAGGTATTAGTGGGGTAGAGGGGCATGGGATTGGCATTGATATTGTAGTACTGTATGCCTGAAACAACTCTATTATGAAAAACTTTGTAAATCACTAAACTTTTCTGAAAAAGAAACATTTACAAGAAAAACTGCATTCCCAATATTCTGAGAATCAACTTAACAAAGGAGATGAAAATTTATACAACGAAAACAATAAACAAATGTAAAATAGAAAAAAAGGAAATAAAACATACCATTCCTTGTTTAAATATTAAAATGATTACATTGTTAAGTGACCATCCTACTAAGATAACTACAGATTTAATGCAGAAATCCCCATCAACATTTCAATGGAATTTTTAAGGAACATACTTATGGTAATGTCCTCTGGTTCAGATTCTATGAAAAAAAACATATGAATATATCTCATATGACCCAGAAATGCAACTTCTTAGGATCCATCCTAAGAGCACAAAAATATTAATTTAAGATATATTTTTCTTAAAAAAAAAACAGTATACGGCTGATATACAGAAACAATAGAGATGAGGGTTAGGAGGACCAGCTCATGGAAGAAAGCTTGTCACAAAGAGCAGAGAGTGCAGTTAGAATAGAGAGGGATATGATATGAAAGGAATATTCATGACACCCCTTCATTAGCAGTAGTGCAAACCACAGTGGAGAGAGAGAGAAAGAGAGAGAGAGAGAGAGAGAGAGAGAGAGAGAGAGAGAGAAAGAGAGAGAGAGAGGCAGAATGTCTGCCCCAGAGGCAGGTCAGGCAGTATGGGTAGGAGGAAAGAGTGCATCAGAGAGAAAAACTGTTGACTTTGGTAGCAGGAAATGCTCATTGGTGAAAGTTGTTATACGTTGTATGACTGTAACTCAATTATCAACACCTTTAGGGTCACACCTGGTTCTGCACTCAGAAATCGCTCCTGGCAGGCTCAGGGGAACCATATAAACCATATGGGATGCTGGGGATTGAACCCAGGTTCATCCCTGGTCAGCAGCATGCAAGGCAAACAACCCTACCGATGTGCTATCACTCCAGCTTCCCAATCATGAACAACTTTAAATGTGAAAAATGCCTGTAGTATGAATAATCTTCTAACCATGCTGTTTAAATAAAAAATAAATAAAACTAAAAAAGAAGATATATTTTCCTACCTATGTTCATTACAGTACTATTTGTAATAGTTGATATCTGGAAGCAAACCAATGAGGAAATAATGACTGCCCAGTGAGCTAGGATAAGTACTTTAAGAAATATAACTATTTCCTCCTCTTCCCTCTCCCTAATTTTGTATGCCTTTTCTATTTCCTTTTAGTCAATTAGGAGTCAATACATAGTCAACACTATTAGTATGGGCTAAACTGTGACTTATACATTGAAAAGTCATACACTGAAATCCTAGCTCCTACTACTTTGGAATGTGATTATTTTGGGATAGGAGGGCCTTTAAAGAAGTGCTTAAGTTAAGTACACTCTTATGATGGACATTAACCCAAACTGACATGTATTCTTAAAATAAGAGAGATTTGGATTAATGAAAACTACAGGTGAAGGCACTGCATACATGGAAAAGATCCTGGTCCACAGCAAGAAGGCCCATTTACCATTCAATAGAGAATCTCTTAACAAATTTCATCTATCAATCTCCTGATTCTGGACTTCTAGTCTCCAGAAATGTGAAAAAAAATTGTTGGTTAAGTCACTTAGAATGGCATTTTGTTATGACAGTTCTATCAAACAATATAATTGTCAAGATGTGGGGCCGGGAACGTGGCGCTAGAGATAAGGTGTCTGCCTTGTAAGCGCTAGCCAAGGAACGGACCGCGGTTCGATCCCCCGGCGTCCCATATGGTCCCCCCAAGCCAGGGGCAATTTCTGAGCACTTAGCCAGTAGTAATCCCTGAGTGTCAAACGGGTGTGGCCCAAAAACCAAAAAAAAAAATTGTCAAGATGTTAACTAAAGATAAACATTTTATCAAGATGTTAACTATGGATTAGTCAACTTTTAATGAAGTATATGTGTCTGAAATTATATTAAAAGAAAAAATGTGGGAGCTTTGGCACCAAGAAGTTTTCCATGTCTTGAGTAGGCAAAGGGATTACATTTTTAGGAATTATTTTAGTGAGTCCATTTTAGTCGAGACATACCTCCTGTTCAGTGCCCTTGGTTGCAATGTCCTGAACTTCCTTGTCCATAGGTCTCAGATTGGTTTTGTTCAATGAAAATTAATAGATGTACGTGGAAGGTAGGAGCAAAGGGATAACTTACTTGTTCTACCTGTTGCCATTAAAGACCAGGTTTGTCCATATTTGGGAGTGTCCCTGGCTGAAGCTTTTCTCTGGATCCTCTTATCTTCATCCCCTTTCCTTATCTGTTTAAGTCACATACCCTTCACTTCTTCTAACCTCCAACTACTTACTCATCGATTCTCTTTACCATGGCACACCTGTTCTCTCTCTCTCTCTCTCTCTCTCTCTCTCTCTCTCTCTCTCTCTCTCTCTCTCATTTTTGGGTCACACCCGGCTGTGCTCAGGGGTTACTCCTGGATCTACACTCCGAAATCACTCCTGGAAATCACTCCTGGCAGGCTCGGGGGACCATATGGGATGCCAGGATTCGAACCACCGACCTTCTGCATGAAAGGCAAATGCCTTACCTCCATGCTATCTCTCTGGCCCCACTTGTTCTCTTTTTGATGACATTATTTGAGTGTGCTATTTCTCTTATGTCAGAGCTTTGATACAGAAAGACATTTATATGGTGAAAAACTTGCTTTGGCCAGGCAATTGAAATTGAGCACCCATCCCATAATCTAACCCCTTATGGCGACTCTATAAACTATCTTGTTCATCTTTAGTTTTCTATTTATAGAGTGGAAACAGTAACACCTTTTTTCAAAGGATTGCTGAAAGAGTAAATAAAAATATATGATGAATAGCAGGTTCTCAACGACAGTGCTCCTCAAGTGATGGAGTAGTGAGTGATTTTGACACACTCAGATACTCAGAGCTGAAACCTCTAGGAATGACTTCTCAGGTGTGAGAGTCATTTCAAGGGACAGAATAAGATTGTCCCTACTCAGTCTCCTGACGCAGAACTCACAAATGGTCTCCAAGTTTATTAACTCATAGTGTACACTCCTCTTATTCAATAAAATAGCAATCTAAGTGTCATTAATTTGCTTTAGTTGAAATATAATTGACATAGGACCCATATTAGTTTCAGGTATATGACAATGATTTTGATATTCCCATATTGGGAAACATAGTAGGTCGATGTCAGGTCTAATCTGACATAGTTATTATTTTAAAGGATTTTTTATATATAAAGTTCCACACCAATAAAACGTAAGCTAGGGAGATTATCCAGATGGCCCTGATGTCACTACATAACCACCTTAAAAGCAGACACATTTCTCTGACTGTTCTGGAAGAAAGAAAAATATCCTAGTTGTAAACTGCCTTTGAGGCCAGTTAGACAAAGAATTGCATCCCTAGTTAATGGTTTCTAGGGAATTATCAAACAAGAGATTTCAGTCCTATAATCACAAGAAAATGACTTCTGTCATCAAGAGGTCCTGGAGACCCAGAAAATGGTAGTCGCAGTGAACATCAGGATTTCAGCCTATAGAACCTGACCTACAGAAATAGATAAAAAAAAAATTCATTTTTTCACTGCTAAATTTGTGGTCATTTGTTCCATACAATAGAAAGCTAATTCTTTCCTCACTGCCATGCCAGCAAAGTTCCTCCTGGCTCTACGGAGAACAGATGTCTTTGTGTCCCAACTCAGTCACTGACCTTCTTGGTTTTACCACTAGCAAAAGGCACACAGTCCTCTTATATTGCAAGTCACTTTTCTTGAATGTTCACCCTCCAGAAACAAGATTTCAAACAATGTTAAATAATAACCACACATCAAGTTTCTCTCCATGCTGAGAAACAGAATCATCTGCACAGATATTGGCCAAAGGGATAAACAAGTGAGGAGAAACAACACAGAAGAATTCTAACTTCAAGGGAAATTTTCAATAGACTCATTTAATTTCAAAAGTGATAAGACTAGAGTTCCAGATAGGAAAATCCTTTTAGGAACCAAATAAAATAAATAAACCATCTCTTAAGTCTTGTCTCTGCTCTTTGTAATGAAATTACAAAATCATTCACGATTGGATTTCAGGCATACAATGATTAAACACTAATCCCTTATCACTGTCCACTTCCTCTGCCACCTCCCACCCCCTAGCTTGCCTCCTACCACCAATCTGCTTCTACATGGGTGCTTTCTGCTAAAGTTTTTTTTCTTATGACCATATGACAGTTTATGCCCTTCCAATAATTGCTGAGATAGTACCAAAGGATATTTGAAGGGTAACAGGGCAGAGCCCCGGGGGTAGTTGAGACCTTGAAGAGAAGCTAAGCATGGATAATGGAGCTTGGAAGTGCCCCTGGAACAAAAGTGTTGATCTTATTATCTCCTTTAACCAGAGCTCTCTGTGAGGGAGGAGGGACGGCCAAGGTCAAGTCTAATTAAGAATTACTGATCATGGTAGAATGGCACCCCTCGTTTTGCTGGCTTTCCCCATCTCTGGTGTGGTGGTGTCTCCAAAGCTTTCAATCTTAAGGAGAATCCCCAGAACAACTTCTCTAAGGGATCCTCTGGAATAAATAGCTCTACAGGGGTTCTGTAGTGATGAAACAGGTGGTACCATACAGGTTCCTTACAAAGGTTTGGGAGGGGCCGAAGAGATAGCACAGCTTTGGGGTGTTTGCCTTGCATGTGACTGGCCCAGGACAGATCTAGGTTCAATTCCTGGCATCCCATATGGTTCCAGGAGCCTGCCAGAGTGATTTCTTAGTGCAGAGTCAGGAGTTACCCCTGAGCGCTGTTAGATGTGGCCCCCAAACAAAAACAAAACAAAACAAAACAAGTGGTTTGGGGCCAGAGAGATAGCATAGAGGTAAGGTGTTTGCCTTGCAGGCAGAAGGTCGGTGGTTTGAATCCTGGCATCCCATATGGTCCCCCGAGCCTGCCAGGAGCGATTTCTGAGCGTAGAGCCAGGAGTAACCCCTGAGCACTGCTGGGTGTGATCCAAAAACCAAACAAAAACCCCAAATGGTTTGGGAAGAGCATTACAGAGAAGATCCAACATCTCTCTCTTTTCTGTATGCAAAACACAAGAATT
This sequence comes from Suncus etruscus, assembly GCF_024139225.1. Taxonomy (NCBI): domain Eukaryota; kingdom Metazoa; phylum Chordata; class Mammalia; order Eulipotyphla; family Soricidae; genus Suncus; species Suncus etruscus. The sequence continues at coordinate 1,265,921 of NC_064850.1, read as the reverse complement.
TGAGACAGGCTTAATAGGCTGTGATCTCGGCATGGACTGCTTTTCTCAGCAGAGGGCAGAATCCCCAAATCAGTAAAACAAACATGATGAGTAGGACTGTACCAGAACTACAAATGGCATGGGTAAAGCTTTGCCACCAAGCCCTTGGGTTGAGGTCCTTGGGCCGAGTGCATCTGCAATCCCTGGGCTAAATGCTCTTAAAGAGTACCGTGAAGTTAATCTCTAAACACTTATCTGATGTTGTGCCCTGTGTGAGTTTTGGGGTGGGGTGGGGATAAAACAAAATGTGGAGCTATTCCAACACAAAACAGTCCATTTCTTTTTTTGTTCAAAGATATAGACCTGCTCCTGCATCCACTGTTGTCCAAAGTGTCCAATCATTCTTCACTGTCGTGATTGACCATGGCCTGGGCCGTCTTTCTACCTTAAAACTGCAGCCTGTCATGGCTGCACTTAGGCTCACAGCAAAGCCAGGTTTACAGTAGTTAACTTCCTCAAGCAAGAAGAGTACAGAAGCCAAAGCAATATTATTTTTTTATGTTATTTCTAAGCAAAGGCACTCCATATTCTAATCTTAACATTTAGGCTACAGTTAATTCTAAATCTTAGATTCTAACAATACCAGATTCTAACTTAGATCCTAACAATACCAAGTCTTATGTTTTTTTTATTTCATAATCTTTGGGCATTCGTTATACCACCATTATGTTTCTTTATATCCCGCATATGAGAAATTCTGTGCTGGTCTCTCTCCCTCTGGCTAATTTCATTAAGCTTGATAACTCTCCAGGTTCCTCCATGTAGGGGCAAGTTGCATGCCTATCTTTTCTTATGGCCAAGCAATATATCATTGTGAATATGTACCATAGTTTCTTTATTCAGTTATCTATTCTTGTTTCCAGAATTTGGCTATTGTGAATAGTGCTGCAAGGAACCTAGGGGTGTATTTGTCTTCTTCCCATTTTGTTTTGGAGCCCTGGGGATATATTCCAAGAAGTAGAGTTTCTGGGTTATACGAAACTCACTTTCTAGATTTTTAAGGAATGTAATGTCCATATTGTATTTCAGAAAGCTTAGGCCAGTCAGTATTCCCAGAATAAGTGAATGAGACTCCCTTTCTCCCTGTACCCATGCCAGCTCTTGTTGTTCTTGTACTTTTTAATGTGTACCAGTCTTTGTGGTGTGAGAGAATAGTTTATTGTTGTTTCAATTTGCATCTCCCTAATGGTTAGAGATGCAGAGCACTTTTTCATGTGCCTTTTGGCCTTTTGTATTTCTTCTTCGAGGAAGCTTCTGTTCATTTTTTCTGGGGTTGGGTAGGTTTTTCTTGTATAAAAACCAATGATTTATGTATCCTTATCAGGTATGGCCTAAAATTCATCCCTATACCCCCAAAATGAATTTATTTAACTAGCTATCTAGGTAAAGTAAATTATTCTAAAGAATTTAATAGGTGTAAGACCACTAAGTAGTAAGCTAGGCACAGAGGGGACCACTTATTCTAGCAGCCCCAGAGGTAAGGGAAGAGGATATGGGAAGAAGGACGGGAATGGAGATGGAGGGAGGACAATTCGGTGATGGGAATTCCCCTGATTTTATGTTAATATGTACCTAAAATATTATTGTCAATGATATGTAAGCCACTATGATTAAAATAAAAATTATATTTAATTAAAAAAAGAAAAAAATTAAAAAATAAAGAAAAAAGGAATTTATTTTATTGTTCTAGGAACTTCTTAAAGTCTATTATTTATACAAAGTTATAAACTATTGTGGAAAAACCATATTTTGGAGGCACCTACAAATATACTTATTTAACCTATTATCTGTATTTGTTTATCTCTTTTTAGTAAGGTACATATTTGAATATATATGTCTTCAAATAATTTTTTCATGTCTTGGTTATATTTAAGATATATTTCAAAGGCATTTAAGGGAATCTAAATCCTCATCTGATATTTATTTTTTCCTTGTTGTTTTATAGAATAATGTACAACATTGATGCTACAACATAGTGCAAAGCCCTTTATTCTATTACGGGGCTAATCATCACTATGGTCATTATAAGGTAGGAATCCACTAATGAATACATTAGTAATGTCAAAGATCTAAGCAACTAGTAGTGGATCTGCTTGGCTATATTCTTGCACAGATATCTTAAATTTCAGTAATTAAGTGTGTCATATTAATTACCTGGTCTTTTCACAAAGCCTTCGGGGGGAGGGAGAAGCATCAAGAACTTTTCTTCTTGATATCAGATTAGAACTGATGATATAATTACATTACCTGGATAATTAAATACACATTTAGTAGCCTCAGAACTGTTAAATATTGTGGTTTCATTTTCTAATAGAATTACCCTGCCTTTGGTGTTGAAAACGTGCGGAGCAATGGAAGATCCAATTACTAAGTGACATGACATTAACTCCTCAGGGACCTTTCCACCGTGAAAAGGTTCAGATTAAAAATTATTCAGGGAGCTTCTTTCTCATTTCATTATTGAATTCGAATCACAGGAAATAGAGAGAGAGAACAATTGGGCTTTCTTTTCTCTTATCCATGGATCGGGATAAGAGGGTAAATCAAATGTTGTTCTGGGTTTGATTAAGTCCCATTTAGAGAATAAAAAAATGAACAGTTCTAGATGAAACACTGTTGGGAGGAATTCCCCTAGCAGTCCCTAAAAGGCACATCATGACTGTCGTCTCATTGATCCCATCATAATGCTCTATGGGCGTACTTATTTGCCAAGGGATAGGGTGATAATGTGGCCTTGTTTCTGATAGAATAATAATTACGTAGCATTGAAAATGATTTTTGGAAAAACTCAAACAGAAATCTCTTCATGTTAAAGGAACTTCAAATAATTCTGAAAATGACTTTGCGTAAAACTTTAAAGGTCATCATTGTTTGACAAATAGCTATTTTTGCGGGACTGAGTCTAAATACTTTCATAGTTGATCAATCGTATGTCAAGTTCAATCATCTTTCTGAAAGTTTTCCATCAGAAAAAATATTTTAAAAAGTTACTGTCACCTCTCTATGTAAGAATGACAAGGGGAACCACGTGTTTTCTATACTTGTTAATGACGTCACTTTGTGTTCTTAGGTCATGAGTCTATGGTCATCTGGAGGTCAGCTAAGTAGATCTGCTCAGCTTGACTTGCACACATGTCTGCAATTAGATGGCTGAATGTTGATCTGAGCTAGTAGGATAGGAATGGCTCAGTTATTATCTTGTAGTAAGTTAATGTCCTTATGTCCTCATGGTGAAGGCAGAGTCTAGGAAGAGAAAACTCAGTTCAGAAGTCCATTTTAAGTTTGATTGATTCTATTTATTAAAATTGCACTAACCACAGTAAAGGCCAGTATCTACATACTTTTTCTTACAATCTCAACACATTTTTGTTTGTTTTTGAGCCATATAGTAATGCTCAGGGGTTAGCCCCTATCTGCACTCAGGAATTACTTCAGACTGGCTTGGGGAATCATATGGGGTGCTGGAGATCAACCCACATCTGGGTTGGCTGGCAAATGCTGGTTGGCAAATGCTGCAACCACTGTACTGACTCTGGTTCATATCATTTTTAAAATGTAAAATCATTTGTGGAGATTTTTCATGATTTTTCTTGACTATTTTGATCACCAATTTCAAGAAGATTCTGATGCTACATTCTTCTGATGACAATTGGGAGAAACTATTTTGTTCGTTTGGGGTGCACACCTTGAGGTGTTCTTGGCTCTGTGCTCAAGTATCACTCATCCTGGCAGGTTCCAGGAACCATAAGTGATGCAGGGAATCAGATTTGGGTTGGCTGCATGCATAGAAAAAGAACCTTTTCTGTAGTATTATCTCTCCTGCCCAAGACACTGTACAGATTACAACATAATTTGAAGTTTTATGAAGTATCTAAATGTAAAAGACAATCAGTCTGGTGCCAATTTAAGCCTGTGTCTTGACAGAAAAATGTCTCTGAAGCTAACTTTGAATACTTTCAAATATTAAAGCTTTTAATTTTTGGCTTTTTTTGGGAACTGTACCTGGCAGTGCTCAGGGCTTACTTCTGATTGTGCTCTAGGATTTTCTCCTGTGGGTTCTTCCTCCCAATAGTAAAAATTTTTATATGTGATTTCTCCTTTCCTCAAGTTAGACTGCAAGCTCCTTTGAGAGAAGCACCTGATCTATAGTTATTAGTGTTAGGATATTAATTAGAGAGATAATGAAGATGAGCTATTTGATTGTGACCTGCAACTTGCCTCTAAATAAAGATGTTCAATCTTGAAGCAAGAGAATGAAATCTGGAAATGAAAACACTTTGTGGGAGGTACAATTTATCTAGAATCTTGATATCAAGTGTATTTTTAAGCTGTTAATTTAGGTATAAGATAGTCTTTAAGAAATGTATCAACCCTAAACCTTGAATTAAATTAGGGTTTAACCCTAGTTAAATCCTGACCCTGCTTAGTTCCCCAAGCACAACTGTGGCTCACACTAAACACAGACTTGGTAGTGGCCCTTGAACATGGCTGGGTGAGGTTCCAAAACAAATAAACAACATGGACCACATTTTAAGTCAACCAAACCAAACCAAAACCAGGCCAAAGGATAGTGCTGGGATAAGGCACTTACTTTCAAATTGCTGCTCAAGCTCAATTTGATCCTCTGCACTGTCTAGATTGATCCCTGAATATAGAGCCAAGAGTAAGCTCTGAGCAAAAATAAATGTAATATTATCAGAATCAAAATGAAACCATAAGGATGAAACAGAATGGTGTCCTATAAAGAAATTTTGGCACCGAATTCAGATTATAGCATTACTGGATCCTGTAGTATAAAAGGGGAAAAGAGCTGGAGTGTGTGTGTGCAGATCATCAGGAAAGTTATTTAGTTGTTTTAAACCTGACTTCGGATGGACTAGTCAGAGAACAGAAACATATAAGGGTGGGGATAGGTAAGATATACAAACATGGGTCATCACACAGGAGGTTGGGTAGGTAAAATGTGTGAGTGTGCAGATTGCAAAAAGATAGGCTGCAAAATAAAGTGACTGGGAGAGCAAACAATGCAGGCAATTCAAACAGCAAAGAAAAAGATGAGTGAGCACCGAACAGCAAGAACATACGAGCACTGGGCACTCAGTGGTGAGAAGTGGCAAGTGGCAAGAAGTGAGCAAGAAGCAGTTCGCCAATTGGGGTTGTTCTGGATGTGAAGTTTCCTGTTTCTGTGGATGCTATAGCTGCCAAAAGTATATTTCCATGAGTTGTGAAATAGAGAAATATTAAATAAAAGAGTTGTAACCCTGAAAACATCAACTGATCAGAGTACTAATCTTCCATGCTGTCCTTAAGGACTCAGAAGTTAGCATTTATTATTTATTTATTTATCTATTCACAAAGTATTTATTATTCAATACTAGATTTATTATTTATTTATCATGAACAATTACTAATAATTTATGAACAATTCCATCATTGTTCATTAATTAATAAAATAAGAAACTCACACATCATTCACACATTAGGTTTCTGTAACATATCAGATAAAAATGAAATATATATTAAATATATGTTAAAGTAAAACAATTACTATTGATAATAGCCATTCAAATAAGTCATCCAAGAAAAGAATAAAAGGAAGTCATACCCTTTGGCTCGAAAAGCACTTTCCAGGAATTCAGAGAGTTGTTTCAGCATGCCCAACTCAAAACGATACGGGAGGGGCAGCAACACCATCATGATGCTATTAATGTAATTCAATTTCATGAAAACATTATGTGTCACATTAATTTAATGGTGTTAATTCAAATTTTATTGGCTATGCAATTTCTTTATAATTAGTGCATTTACATGGGTTTTATAATTGAATAACAACTTCCAGCATAAGTTCATAACTAGTTTTATGCTCACACTTGTTTAAGTAATGTTATTATAAACATAATTGAAACGTAATTGAAGATAACATCTGGATATAAATGTTTTATTTTCCTTTTAAAGGGGTGTGCATGGCAGTCAAGGTTGAGAAACAAGAACATAAGACTCGGTGGTTGGTAAATACATACGCACATATGTACGTGTGTGAAATACTTATATTAGCACAAATCTATCTTATTTATCTCTTATCATCTCGAGTAATTGACAAAACTACAAATGCTTTGAACTCCTAGAAAATAAACAATGCTGATAAACTTATTATAACACATTTTATTATTTAAAATGTATTCATATAATGCCATGTATTTATTAAATAAAATTTATGATGACACTGCATCCTGGGTGCTTAGGAGGAGGTCTCAGTGGCTAATCCTGACCTGAGTGAGGCTTGCTACTTCCTCTCCAGGACAGGTGCTACCTTTCACCTACGCGCATCCTCTGCTTCTGTTTGCATGTCTCTCGAGGTCTTCATGCCGAAGGCAGCACTGGAATGCAGGGTTCTGTCTGTCTTCTCTGCTGGAGGGATCTCTATGGCACTCCTAGTTTCACCTGCTTATTGTCACTGCTCCACATCTGAGCCGTGGGGACCTGGGAGGTGCCCAGACATGAATGTCATTTGAGCAGGGAGGGCTCACTTTGACCGTTTGACCAGTGCCTGCCTGGTCTAGAGAACTCAAACAAGAAAAAACATTTTCACATGGAATCTCTAAACCCGATGGTCTTACCCTGGAGAGGACTTTAAGAATTTTAGGGGGCAACTGGGAGGTGGTATTGGGGGAGGACGGTGGTGGTATTGAGCCCTGAGAAGGGAAAAAAGACTTCGAAGACAGAAGACAGCAAATTGAAAGTCACAGAGGGGTGTGCCTCGAGGCAGTTTGTAAATCCACTTCCTTTGTCATAACAAGAACAAATCCCATCTTTGAAGTTTTCCCTTCTTGTTACAAGGGGAAAGTCTTTTGTTTAATCCATTTTAGCCCTTAAAACCTGACCTGGATCAATCCTGGTGGTTAGATTACGGGACCTTCATGCAGATTTTAAACTGACCTGGGGAAAGAGATTGTAGCACCTAGTTCTGGCTTATTGGTTTGAGAATCTCAACAATAACTAACATCTAGATCCAGACCACCTTGATTTAAAAAGTAATTATCTTATGTTTAAGTGAATCATCATAACAGATTTTGGTGTCTTTTAGTGCATTTGGTTCTTTAAAAATGTCATTTTAGTCCCAGTGGTGTAAGAGACTGATGTTCCTTACACAGTACATCATGTCTTCAATTAAAATTCAAGGGCTTCTCTTTCTGGCCACATTGACTGTGGGTGCAGTTTTGAGCAATAGGGGATATTGAACTTCTCAGTGATATGAAATAGGGCAGTCTCAGTGTCAGATCTCTTTCACAGGAAACTGATGATTGAATAAGAGAGAAAAGAATGAAGAAACCTTATTTATAAAGTACAGCTCCATTTTTTCCATCTCTGAGAGAGCTTTTAGCTTCATTCATTACAAGAATTCTCAAAGCCAGTGACAAGCAAAGGTGAGCAATTCATAAAATAAGCCTCAAAAGGGCCAATGACTAATTAGGTATCTTTCTGGAAAAGTGGCTATTCATGGGTTCTTAGCAATACACAGTGTCTCAAATCACTTCACCTTGCCTGAGTGCTGAGAAATCTTCCCAGAAAACCAAAAGGCTGAGCAGGGAGGAGGAGATGAAACAAGCTGCAATTATCTGGGACTTACATTTACCACTTGTACTGACAGAGCACAAGACTTCACAACCACTCCTCACCGGCCTGGATGTCAGAAAATCAACCAGGCAGGAAGGACAAAAAAGAGAGAGGAAAGAAAGCAAGAAAGCAAGAAAGCAAGAAAGCAAGAAAGCAAGCAAGCAAGCAAGCAAGCAAGAAAGAAAGAAAGAAAGAAAGAAAGAAAGAAAGAAAGAAAGAAAGAAAGAAAGAAAGAAAGAAAGAAAGAAAGAGAAGAAAAAGAAAGAAAGAAAGAAAGCAAGCAAGACAGAAAGCAAGCAAGACAGAAAGCAAGAAAGCAAGAAAGCAAGAAAGAAAGAAAGAAAGAAAGAAAGAAAGAAAGAAAGAAAGAAAGAAAGAAAGAAAGAAAGAAAGAAAGAAAGAAAGAAAGAAAGAAATCAAGAAAGAAAGAAAGAAAAAGAAGAAGAAGGAAGGAAGGAGGACGGAAGGAAGGAAGAAGGAAGGAAGGAAGAGAGAGAAAGAAAGAAAGAAAGAAAAAGAAAGAAAGAGAAAGAAAGAAAGAAAAAGAAAGAAAGCAAGAAAGAAAGAAAGAAAGAGAAGAAAAAGAAAGAGAAAGAAAGAGAAGAAAAAGAAAGAAAGAAAGAAAGAAAGAAAGAAAGAAAGAAAGAAAGAAAGAAAGAAAGAAAGAAAGAAAGAAAGAAAGAAAGAAAGAAAGAAAGAAAGAAAGAAAGAAAGAAAGAAAGAAAGAAAGGAAGGAAGGAAGGAAGGAAGGAAGAAGGAAGGAAGGAAGGGAGGAAGGAAGGAAGGAAGGAAGGAAGGAAGGAAGGAAGGAAGGAAGGAAGGTAGGAAGGAAGGAAGGAAGGAAGGAAGGAAGGAAGAAGAAAGAAAGGGAAAAAAAACCATGCATAGAAGTGGTCAAACATCTGATGCTTGGGTAAAAAAATGTTCCATTGGTCTACGTTCAAGAGAAGGTTGCTCTTGATTTCTTTGTTTTTCTTTAATTATAGTTTAATTTAAATTTCTGAGTATAAAAATGAAACAAAACTTTAATGAAGACAAAGAACGACTGTTAAGTGTGAGAAAAAAGTTAAACACTCAGGATCTGTAAGATTGTAAGTCTTTAGGCAATTATCATATTTACTAGGATGGTTTAAAATTTAGAAATATAGCAAACTACAATAGTGTTGATTAGAATGTTGTTAACTTAGAATTTTCAGACATAGTTAGAAAGCAAAATATGCTAATCATTTTGAAAACAATCTGGAGTTCTTAAAAAGTTAGGTACGGAATTATACAACCTAGCAATTACATTCTTAGGTATATAACCAAGAGAAATAAGAGACACATAAAAATTTGTATTTAGATGCTCATAGTAGTATACTCATAATTTTCAAAAACTGAAAAAACGTCAAATAATGAATGGATAAACAAAATAGAGCATGCCCATGTAATATTATTTTGTCATAAAAAGGAATATAATACTGATACATGTCATAACATGGATGAACCTTGACTTGATCATCCTGAGTAAAGAACCAAACATTATGTAATTATGAAACTATGTAAATGACATGTCCAGGATAGACAAAGGGAATCAGGAAACAGATGAGCATGTTCCAACAGAAAATAAAATATTATAATAATAATAATAATAATATAATAATAACTGATTTGCTCTTTCAAGCCTGTGTTCTCTCTTGGTTATGTTTTCCTCTTTCCTTTCATATCTTCCTTTTGCTTGTTTATTTGTTTTTTGGGGGGTCTTACCTAGTGATGCTCAGGGGTTACTCCTGGCTGTGCACTCAGGAGTCATTCCTGGAGGGCTCAGAGGACCACATAGGATGCTATAGATTGAATCCAGGTTGGCCGCGTGCAAGCCAAATGCTCTACCCTTTGTGCTATCACTCTGGTCCTGCCCTCATATCTTTCTAAGAAAAAGTGAAAACTATATTTATTCACTAAAAAAAGTGGTAGTTAATGACTTCAGTGATTATTTTGGGGGGGATAATGAAATATCCTGGAATTTGATTGAAATTCTGGAAATCTTTTGTAATTCATCGTGATACCTAAATTAGATATTATGAAGGATAAACTTTATGACATATAAATTATACCTCAGTTAAAGAATAAGTGGGTGTTAATTTAAAAATATTTTAAAGATATTTAAATATGTACAACCTAACTATAAGTAGTGATTTGGCTTATATTAATATTGACATATAAATCATACAGACAGGACTATTCTGTGACCCAGCTTGAAAATAGATATAGTTATCTGTGCAACTGTGTGCTTCGTATAGTTTATTATTATTATTTTTTTTATGGGGTGTTGTCTCACCTGGCAGTGCTTGGAGTACCATGTGACTCTGGGATTGATTTGTGATGGGCTACATGCAAGGCAAGCACTTAACTCATGCATTGTCTCTCTAATCCACAAAACTCATTTTGGGATTCTCCAAAGTCATTCAGTTAGTATATACAAAGCCCTTGGCTTTAAGTCTGACGTATAGGAGTGTGGTACCTCAAGGAACTCAGTTTTGTGGTAAAGAAAAGGAATAGCTACAATTCAGCATGATAGATACTGAGGTAGAGTTCATTGTAGGAACAGGTGAATGTACTACGTGAGTATAGAAAACGTGTATGAAGATGATTTCAACGGACTCTTCAGAGTAAGCAGATTTTTACTAGCAACCTACCTGGGCAAACTAGTCGGAGTCAGTTTGAAAGTGGGGAAGGAGAAAAAGAGCACTAAGTCATTAGGAAGGAACATGGACAATGAATAAAGCATTTCCTTGTGTTTTCCATTTTTTATCAGCCTAAAGCCAAATGTATAGGCCGTTGAGTCTGACATGACAGACATTTATTGTAGCAGACATTGTTACTTGTCTACCCAATAATTCCTTTCCTCTTGCTAAAGGAACTAAATTTCTGATAATAATAGTAATAATAAAGACACTGTCCTTGGAGATGAATCATGGCTGATCTAAATCAGCCCCAATAATCTTATTTCTCTTAGACATGTTTTCCCCAGTTTCACTTAGATCAAGGGTAACTGTGACTCAGTTCTGATCCATGATATATAGTAGAAAAGTTTCTCCTTTCCTAAAAGAGGAGCAGCCTTCAAGTAGTCAAGGCACAAAATGACTAGCTTTGGGAAGTGATCAGACCAACCCACCAACTCTCACCGGAGTCCTTCATGGAGAAGTTGAAACTCCACAGGGAAATTCACTTCTGGTGTTTCTCTGCTGCCACCTTGAGTCCTTCCTCCTGTCACTGAATGAGGGTTGGTGCCTAACAAGCCTTTTCTGCTCAGGTGACTACTACCGCAGTAACAGGAGCTGGTCCTTACCTGCAAACTCCAGTCGCTCAGACTCTTCTTGCTATAAGGAGAATCTGTCAGTGGGAATAGTTGATGTCTTAATGCTTGAGGACAGATCCTGGACATTCCTCGTCACTATTTCAAAAAGAAAAGTTGAGAAGTAGCAGCTCAGAATAAAATAAAATAGTAAAAGTATACAAAAGAAAAATCCCTTTTGGAATTTACTGCCATGAAACTGACCAATATTAAAGTCATTTTTAAAAAAAACGTATTTTTAAATGGAGAGTTTTACAATTCTGCTACACTACAAGATTGTTATGTTAGAATACTGGGATTTACAGTACTGCTGATTATATTTTTCGTGCATCCTGTTCCAACATCACACCTATCATTAGCTTCCCTCCACCAATATCCCAAGAACCTGTCCCAACTACCTCCCTCCTAGGTAAGTTCAATTTGTAGATGAAGTTTCTAGTTCTTATGACTTTGGCCATTTGGTACTCCCTTACTATGTTTCTTTATATTCTTTATAAGAGTGAGAAGGGTTTTTTTTTTGGGGGGGAGGGGAAATGGTGACACTTCCCCTAAACTGAAATTCCTCAAAATTAAAAATAGGTGATAAGTTGATAAAAAATTTTAAAATATTACTTTATGTAAGTGCTATGGTTACAAAATTGTTCATGCTCGAATTCAGCCACTGAATGCACACCATCCTTCACAAGTGCACATTTCCCACCTTCAGTGTCCCTAATTTCCCTCCCTCATCCCCCCATCTACCTCTTGGGAAGATATTTTACTTCTCTCTCTCTTCATTTCTTTAACACTTTGGTTTGCATTATTGTTAATGAAAGGGGACCCTGCATATCGCTTTATCTCCTTTCAGCACCCTGTTCTTGCCCAGAGTAATCAGTTCCAACTATCAGTGTCATAGTGGACACTTCTCTCCCCTAACTACACTCATCAAGATGCAAATCAAAACAACACACCACAGAGATAGGCCTACTTCACACCACAGAGGCAGGCACACATCACAAAGAACAAGAACAACCAGTGCTGGTGTGGATGTAGACTAGTCCAGTATTTTTGCAAAACAATATGAATATTTCTCAAAAAAAATAACTAGAAATTGAGCTTCTATATGATCCAGGAATACCACTCTTATGGATACGCCCTAGAAAACCAAAATCACCATGCAGAAACGCCCACAACATTTCTATGTTCTTCATAGCACTATTTATAATAGCCAGAATCTGGAAACAACCCAAGTGCCGAGAACAGATGAGTGGCTAAAGAAACTATGGTACACTACACAAGGGAATACTATGCAGCTGTCAGGAAAATGAAATTATGAAATTTGCTTATACGTGAATGGATATGGAGAACATTATGCTGAGTGAAATGAGTCAGAGGGAAAGAGATAGGCATAGAATAAGCACTTATTTGTGAGATACAAAAAATAAGTTGATAAAAATTTTAATTTATTTATTTTAGTATAAAAATTAAAAAATAATAGTGTAACTAATGCAATGATAATACTTTCAAACTTATATGAAACAAAGGAACCCTGCAAATATGTAATGTAACAAGAATGAGGAGAGAATTCAAAAATACTTAAGTAAATTTGAATAGGCCTCTAAAAGTATAAAGAGTAAAAATTGTAAGAGCAGAGTAAAAATAAGGGAAATGCCTCAAAGGACTAGAGTGCAGGTTTTGCATAAAGGAGGTCTAGATTTGTTCCTAACACTTCATGATCCCCCAAGCAAGGCTGAAACTAATCTAATTGCAGAGCCAGGAGTAACACCTGAGCACTGCTGGGTGTGACCCTAAACCCAAATCTAAACCCTAAAACATACAAAAAAGAAGAGTGAAAAATAGTGACCAATGGTATATTTGCATATATAATGTGCATATTTGAGAGTATAACAGGTGAATAAAACTATAGTTTAATTTTTCTCTTAGTTAACAATTCCACATCATTGAAGAAAATAATTTTCATTGTATGCATTATTTTCCTATTATCTTATTAGTATTTATCCGTTAAAAACTATTTCACTGGGCCCGGAGAGATAGCACAGTGGTGTTTGCCTTGCAAGCAGCCAATCCAGGACCAAAGGTGATTGGTTCGAATCCTGGTGTCCCATATGGTCCCCCGTGCCTGCCAGGAGCTATTTCTGAGCAGACAGCCAGGAGTAATGCCTGAGCAGCGCCGGGTGTGGCCCAAAAAAAAAAAAACCAAAAAAAAAAAAAAAAACGTATCTCACTATTGTGAGTAAAATAAACATGAAACAATTTTTTATCCGTTAAAAATATAGAGGATATATTTTCCTTCTCTGTACCTCCCAAGATTTTAAAAATTTTTTTAAGAGGAATTGTTTTTTTCATAAATATTCATTACATTAGTGATTAAAGTCAGCTTGGAAGATGGGATAAAAGATTCTTTTCCTCCTTCCTATTAGGTGATTTATTGCCCTCTACTGGTATGACATACTAAAGTTGATGTAAATCAAAACTTGAATAAATTTAAATTTATCACTGAATTATTTATTAAGCGGCTACTATGTGCCATTCGTAATTCTAAGCTTTGTGATTATGATAGCAAAGGAGGTAAGAAGAACCTAACTTCAAGATGCATAGATTCTAATGGTGAAGTCAGAAATTGAAATGGATTTAAGAAAAATTATAGGGACTTAAGCTAGAATGACATGATCAACAGAAATCCAGTAGATAGTTTAGATCAGGGTTTCTAGAACAGGCCTTCTAAGGTGTTGATATTTTAGCCTTAAATGTGAAGACCAAGGAGCCGGAGTGGTGGCGCAGAGCAGTAAGGTGTCTGCCTTGCAGACGCTAGCGTAGGACCGATCGAGGTTTGATCCCCCGTCGTCCCATATGGTCCCTCAAGCCAGGAGTGATTCCTGAGAGCATAGCTGGGAGTAACCCCTGAGCGTCACTGGGTGTTGCCAAAAACAAACAAACAAACAAAAAAATAATCTGAAGACCAAGATAGTCATACGAAGATCAGGAGGCAGAGCTTTCTAAAAAGGAATAGCCATGGCAAGAATTTTCAGAAAGAAATAAACTTGGTATTTAAGGAACAGAAAATAGAGAGGTTAGAGCATGGGGGAGGAAGAAGAAGGATTCATGATAATGAACAAATCATAGAGGATCTTGACATAACAAAGAAAAGAAAGTCGAAAACAGGCCAGATAAAAACTTGTGTTGCATGAAGCTGACATGGGTTAGGTCCCTGTCACCACATATGGTCCCCATGCAACAAATGAACAAACAATATTGAAAACCATTAACTGGGAGCATTTTTTTTTTAAAGTTTACTGTGGTCACCAGATGGAGAATCAATCGAATAGAAGAGGTTCGAATCACCCTCCATCATCATTGACTGAGGCTTGCTCTAGTACCATGCTGGTGGAAACATGCTGGTGGAACTGACCAAGTTGGTTGGGTAGTTACAAAAGGAAAATCGTGTTTACTAGCATTTATGGGACTAGAATGTTCAAGTTTTAGAGCTCTGTTCTAAATTCTGTCCTAAAGGTTTTTGGGAGTGTGAAGAGATAAATTAAATTAATTTGGGTAATGGTTTTTAGAGTTAAATATTCTCTTCTTTCACCCAAACATCTCAAGGTAAGAAAGATGTTGAATCTGGCTAGGCTAGAATTAGATTTTTCTGGCTAGGATAGAATTAGATTTCGATACGATGCTGTTGATGACTATGATATGAATTCCATGCATGAAGTGCTTACTGTGCCCCAGTGTGTCAAACACATTCTTTTTCTTAACCTCACAACAAATTTGCACTGTACCCGCGTATAAGATGACCCTTCAACCCATGAAAAATTTCCTAAAAGTCGGGAGTCATATTATATGCTGGTATACGGCATGCTGAAACTTGTTCCAGCTTCAGGGACGAGTGATCCGCATCCCTCTTGCTTTTAAGAAGTAACTTACTTTTAAGACTTTTAGGAAGTTTTTCATGGGTTGAAGGATCGTCTTATCCGCCGGCAAATACGGTACTATTATGTCCATTTTGTAGACAGAACTAAGACAAAGCAAGACTAAGTAAGCAATTTCCCTCAGACTAGCTGTTCTGGGTAAAAATAAAATTCAGATGTGGACAGACATATAACCACTAAGGAGTTTTCTTAAAATTAAAATATTTATTTAATCACCATGAAAACAAACATGTTTGTAGTTCGGTTTTAGTTATAAAAAACGTACACCAGTGTAACCTTCCCATCACCAGTGCCCCCCATCTCCCTCCTCCCCCATTCCCTGCCTGTCCCCCAGACAGGCATTCCATTTCTTTCACTCAGTACTATTATGATGATATTGTTGGTGTAGTTATTTCTCTAACTGTGCTCACCACTCTTTGTGGTAAGCTTCATATTATGGGCTGGCCATTCCATCCTTCATCTCTAGTATCTCTGGGTATCATTACAATAATGTCTTGTATTTTTCTTAAGTCCCTGAGATGAGTGGGACTATTCTGTGTCTATTTCTCTCCCTCTGACATAATAGTTTCCATGTCCTTCCATGTATAGGAAAATTTCATGACTTCATTTTTCTGACAGCTGCACAGTATTCCATTGTGTAGATGTACCACTGTTTTGTTAGCCATTCATCTCTTGAAGGGCATCTTGGTTGTTTCCAGAGTCTGACTATTGTAAATAAACTTGCAATGAACCTCTAAGAAGTTTGAAAAACGTCCCTGCATTATTGGTGAAATGTCCCACAGATACTTGCCTTCATTTATGGGAATGAGGTTTTAGGGTTAAATGGCACCACAGCTGGGAAAAACACAGGGCATCATACACAGGATAACTGTTATTGAACATTGTATTAGGACAAAGGAGAACTAAGAGGCAAGCGTGAGCTAGCAGTTTTGTTTATCTAGATGCTGAAAGTTGCAGAGCCCTTTTGAATTTGAGGAAAGGACCTTCTTGTGGTTAGTATCTCTGCAGACTTAGAGGACTCCATGACTGTTCAGGAGAGATAACTATACCCAATTCGCTAAGAATAGAAAGAGGCTGTGAAACTGAGACTAGAAAGTAGGGGAGGCTGGAGATCTTTTCCAAATGGAAGCCTGTAGATGGAAATATAAAGTTTGTGGTTCACTTAAAGGTTCATTAACATGCATCAGAGATGTCTGAATACATGTATGCATGCATGAAGGGATTGACACAGACACACATGAATTGGAAAATCTATATGTAAAATATTTTTTATGTCTAGCTTTTGGATCTCCTCAAATTTTACTAATAATTTGTTGATGATCCCAAGTTTTATAGATAATAGTTGCTTGATACAGATTTTGTCTGTTGTAGTAATTGTTTGCTGTATTCTTAGAGTTAAGTAAGTTAGATCAAGAAATTCGTTATTAAGAAAATTCAGAAGAATGCTGTGATGACTATGGGAATGCAGAGACTCTTCTGCATCATATTTTGGGTTCTTAGGCTCTGTCTCTAAGCATGGTATTGCTAGCTCAAATGGAAGCTTAATTTTTAGTTTTTTGAGGACTATCCATACTGTTTTCCAAAATTGCTGGACCTGCCTACATTCCCGCCAGCAATGAATGAAAGAGTTCTTTTCTCACATGGACACCAGCACTGGCTGCTGTTTTTTGTGATGTGTGCCTATTTCTGTGGTGTGAAGTAATATCTCATTGTTTTGATTTGCATCTTGATGCATGTAGTTAGGGGTGAGAAGGGTCCACTATGACAATAATAACTGGAACTGATCACTTTGGACAAAAATGGGTACTAAAAGGAGAGAAAGTGATATGCATTGTACTCCTTCATGAACAATAGTGCAAACCACAGTGTCCAAAGAGAGAAGGCAAATACCTGCCCCAGAGGCAGGCTCAGGGTGGGAAAGAAACTGGGGACATTGGTGGTGGGAAATGTGCACTGGTGAATGATGGTATACATTCTATGACTGACTAAAGCAAAAATTCAGAAGAGAAAATATGTACATTCTACTATATTTATCATTACAATTTATATTATTTTCCATAAGAAAATATTAATGTAAGCAGACTCATATAGCTCAACCTGTGTTACTCAAGGGTCAGCAGCAGTTTCTCACTGACACTAGACAATCGAGAGATAGAACTGAGTTCATGTCTGGTCTGTGTGCTGACCTGGGCGAACCTCCATGGTCATAGTGTGTATGCCTAAGCCTGAGGTTGTTCTACATCATACTTAGATGAGTTGTTGTTGTTACAAATCAAATTAATTAATGTACAAATATCTCAACCTCATAAAATCAGAAGAAGGCATTTCTTGTGGTGCCCAGTGGAAAGAAATCTTTGTTCATTTTGGGGGCACACCTAGCAGAGCTAAGGGACGACGCTCTAGCACTAGATACCTTTGGTGGTGCCCAAAGGTATCACATAGATTGAACTCAAGGCTTTGGCATGTAAAATACATACTTTAACCTTTCGAACTATCTTCCCAGTTTAAAGGATTTTTAAAAATCAACTAAGCACTCCCATTATCCTGACCACAACATTGTTGATGTTGATTGAAAGGATGCCTGAGTTTGACCATTTTTCATTAACCCAAATTTGCTGCTAGTATTTATCAACTGTCACTTTGTAGGTTAGAAGCATAGATGTGAAAAAATGACATTACTCCATCCAGACTCAGTAAAGGCACGATAGAGATCTGTGTTGGACCAATCAGCTGAGCATCTTTGAGATATGAAATGGAAATAAACACATTCCTTTTCTTCTTGGATCTGGTTTACTCACTTAAAATAAATTAAAATTCTTTTTCAAAGAAACATAAAATCAGATATCACTTGTTTATTGTTTAGCTTCAAGTCAATAGAGGGAGCTAATGCATCATAAATGGCATTTCTTCATAGAGCCCCACTGCAAGCATTTCCCAATCCTGAGGGGAAGTAATGTGATATCAGGAAATTGGAGAATGCAATAGAAAAAAAGCAAAACACCAACAAAAATATTATTAAAAACTTCTGTCTACAATTAGTGATTATTGCCCTATCTAATGAATATCATGATGAAAGTAAAACTTATTGGCTATATTCAGGTGACTAGAAAACAAAGAATATTTTGGGGTCTTTTTTTCTCTTTTAATTGACCATACTAAATGAGAATCTCTGGATTTATAAAATCTTTGTATTTATTAAAGCTATGATGTGTAACAAATTTAAAATAAATTCTCAGGAGACAATAGGAAATGGGAGTTTAATTCAAGAAACAACAAATGTGTGGCGGTTAGTAGACACTAATTTTTGCATAATCATCTAATTTATTATTCTAGTTTGGAATTCCATATTCAAAAAATCCCATTTTTATAGTTAATGAAACTCAACAAGATATAAAAAATTAAGCTGCAGTGATTACACTTGGTATTGTCACAATAATTCTTTATTTTCCATACCTTTTTTCTAACATAGAGAATACACAGGTAACATTTGATTTTACTTGGAATATTTACTTGCAATATTCTTTCAATGTGATATCAAAGAAATATATTAGTTTCTATCTTTAGGGTAATAGAAGATCATGAAAAATCCTTTTAAAAATTTAAACTAAAATCTTTTAGTACTAAATTGTTTTCAAATAGTCTAAGGTTAAGCCTGTTTCTATTTTACATTTTTCCTAGGGGCCTTTCCAAAATTTCATGGAACCAGGAAACACTCTTGGTGATACTAAGAGGCATCCTAACTGGATGTCTGAGAGTTCTGTACATAGGTCAACAGATGTTGGGGACTTCTGAGGACATTCCAATAGCTCCAGGGAGGGGGGATGACACAGGATCAAACCTGGGGTCTGATGTATAGTCGCATGACCCATGCCTATACATAGGTATTCTAAACCCAAGAGGATAGAAAACAGAGATGGACAACCCACCACCAGAACCACTTACCTGGCTAAGAGTGTGGAGATGGTGCATACAGAGAAGCAATTCTCCCTCAAGAAAAATGCTGGACAGGCTTAGTATTTGATGAGCTGTGCAAAAACAACTGAAAGGAAACAGCACAAGGGAAGTCTGTACTTAGGGCCTAAGCCACAAGACAGTTGGTAGGGCATGAAGACCACCCAGGTTTTATCCCTGGTACCTTATATGGCCCCCAAGCCAGCTGGAAATAATCCCTGAGTGCAGAAGGAAGCTCTGAGCACTGACCAGTGTACTACCCTCTCCCTTAAGATAAAAAGAAAAGTCTATAGACTTAGAACTCTTTCACATCTTTAGTTCCTTCAACCATCAGAGACTCAAGGATTTTAACCATGTCTAAACACCAAAAGCACTTCCTGTTTCTGTGATGAAACACATTTTTTCAACATTCTCTGTCCCGGTCCTTTCTGGCAACATTCCAACTTCTGATTAGTGCTGTCCTGGTACCATGCTCACAAAGGGGGATTTTAGTGGGCAAAATACACAAAATTTGATTATCACCAGAATACTTTGGATGACACCATGAGGTCCTGGATCGTAAAAGCAAGTGAGAAACACTGTGGGATGTGCCAAAAGAAAATAGTACGAAAGTCAGAAGAAGCCAGACTGGGCAATCTCCCCTTGCACTTGTCCAGGGTTCCACGGGGTTCAACACTAATCACTTTGCTCTTCTGAGCATTGGAACAAAGAATCCCATTTTCAGGGTAAGATGAACAAGTGTGGAACGGAAGCCACCTAGAGGGTAGAAAAGAAGCTTGGAAAAAGTTCCATGGAGGAAGCTCATGTTTTCTTTCTCATCTAAGGTCAGAGGAAGTCTTTTATAGCCACACTTTCACAAGTAACACAAATGGACTGGTCACAGAGCAGACAGTGTTTTTGTTGTTATTCTGACCATTTTAACTAGCATTTTCTTTTCTTTTGTTTAGGACTGTTATCAGGTGACATTCCAAGGCCAGATAGTGCCAATCGGCAGCTACCAGCCCAAGGTTGACACACACACTTGGGTGATGAATGTTCTTGGTTCGGTGAAATAAAATTCTCTCTAAATCCAATTTTTTTCTTGGAATTAAATAGAGGAAACAGATCTAAAACACTCTGTGAGACCCATCTTGCCTATATTTATCCCATTCACAGTGTTTATTAAACTTGGATTTATTTCTAAAGCTAAAGAGAAATAGTAGAGG
Organism: Suncus etruscus; assembly: GCF_024139225.1. NCBI lineage: Eukaryota > Metazoa > Chordata > Mammalia > Eulipotyphla > Soricidae > Suncus > Suncus etruscus. The sequence goes on along the minus strand of NC_064850.1, from coordinate 1,245,849 downwards.
TCGCCTGTTCCTATTATCCATCATTCTCTCACTCATCTCTCTTTCATTGCCTCTCCCGCTTTCTTTTCTTCTTCCTTTCTTGTAATTTTACTCATGTTTAATTACATAATTTTAACTGAATCATTAAAAGAAATATACCTTAAAATGTTGGAGTCAGAGAGATAGAACTAGGGATAAGGTGTGTGCCCTGCATGCAATTCCATTTAGGGAATTGATAATTGGCACCACATAAGCTTCCCTAAAGTTTCCAGGAGTGATCCTTGAGCACAGATCCAAGAGTGTGTCCTGACTGAGCACCATCAGGTATGGTCCCCAAACCAAAAAATACTTTTTAATGGATGCAAAAGAATATTTTTGGTTTTGGGGCCACACCTGGTGGCACTCAGGGAATAAGACTGTCAACCCTGGCTCTGTGCTCAGAAATTGCTCCTGGCAGGCTTGGGGGAACATATGGGATGCCAGGGATTGAACCTGGGTCAGTTTCAGCCATTATTTTAAATGGATAAAATTAAGGGTAGTTCCTGAACCATTTGTAAAAATGACTGTGCCAATTTAGCAGGGTAATTACTTTAAAATTAACTATGCTCATTTCAATATGAAGATCAGTTGTTAGAGTGCCAACAAGTCTCTTATTTTTCTTATTTTTTGAATTGATATATTTTGTTAAAGTATAAAAACAAATTGCCAAAAAAGTAATATTTAATAAATAAGAATAAGAAATAATTCTTTATTTTAAAGCACATACCCTTCTAAAGACAAGGATTCTATTAAATAAAAATGTTAATGTAAACTCTATAGAAAGTAAACTCAGGCCGGGCGGTGGCGCTGGAGGTAAGGTGCCTGCCTTGCCTGCGCTAGCCTAGGACGGACCGCGGTTCGATCCCCCGGCGTCCCATATGGTCCCCCAAGAAGCCAGGAGCAACTTCTGAGCGCATAGCCAGGAGTAACCCCTGAGCGTCACAGGGTGTGGCCCAAAAACCAAAAAAAAAAAAAAGAAAGTAAACTCAAATGAGATTAAATTTTTTTTACAGCAGTAACTTTTTATTTGGTTAGAAAGCAATGTTGTGGAGGTCAGGGAGATAAATACTTTTAGATTTTAACTATTTGTTCTTTAATTAATTGAGCATATATATTTTAAATATATTTTTATTTAAGTAACATGATTATAGTTGGGTTACAGTCACAAACGGAACACCCCCCTTCACCAGTGTAACATTTCCCCCTACCAATGCCCCCCTCCCCTCTTCCCATCCCCTCCCTGTATTCGAGACAGGCATTCTACTACAGTTATTTTTTTTTAAGTTCAGTAAATTGTTTTTTTGTTCTTAAAGGATAAGGATTAAAAAAGAATAATAAAGTGTGACAGTGACAATTGTTTGCATAGGCCCAGAAAAATATGGGGAAAACGGAAAAAAAAATCCTTGATTACAAGAAGGCCTCACCCCCAAAGTTTATTGGCATAAGACCGACTCTGGGCTCAGGCATACCAGTCTGTCCAATTCAAGTCATTCTCCATGGTCCTGGTGAAACTTTTTCACACTTTAGCTGTTGTTGTATCAGGTTCCTATATTTAAAGATTCTGGATTCTATGCATTTCTTTCATCGAAGTCAGGCTGATGTGGAGCATCCTCAGTTTCAGTACACCATTAGATGTGGAGCGATCTGCCCTGTAAGCAGGCTGTAGCTGAGTCGTCTGGGTGTTGAGAGCACTCTTTGGAGTAAGAAAATGCCAGAACAGTGGTTGGTCTTCCCTGGTAGAGGTTTGGATCCTAGTAATGTTATAGATAGACAATTGTGGTTGTTTATCCCTTGTTCAGGGGTGTATGGACATTGCCCATTCTTCTGAGGCATACGCCAAATTATTATGCCAATGTTCAGGGTATAAGGCCTAACTGCATTACCAAATTTGTGTTCCCATCTCTATTAGATAAGAACTTGTTTGCATATGTATTATTTTCCCATTTTAATGTGCCTATGCAAAAGAGAAACATTGCCACAAGATATTGTTGGTGCATCTGAGGGCCAACAAATAAAGTCCAACATTCCCTGTTACTTGGTTCAACATGAATTTTATACAGAGAAACTCTTCTACCATTATTGCTTATAAAACAGATCTCAATGGGGGAAAAGCAAACAATCAAATAAAAAAAACCAGTGGGCAAAACTGTCACTATATGAGAGAATATTCTAAAAGAATTATAGATGTTAAGGGCATACATCTGAGATATACAAAGGAGATACACGTGTCCCTTTTGTGTTTTAGAAATAGTCAAGAGAGAAGGTGTTGTTTCTGAGACACCGCTTTGGTCTGTGATTTGGCCAAGCGAAGAGCACATGGAGCCATGTCCTCTCTGTGTTGCCTGCTGAAGCTTCTGACTCCTTGAGAGGCGTTTGCTTCCTAATTGCTAGAAGCCAGAAGTTCACCAGTCCCTCCCCACCTCCTGCAGGAATGGGGAAGCCTGGGGTCTCCTTTAAACTGTTCCTTGCAGGAACCCACTTGCTGGGACCCTGAGCAGGTGGCCAGGGGTAACCCTGGGGACCGAGAGGAAGGAGAGGGAAGGCTGTTGGGGGCAGCTGAGGCTGCATCTTAAGCTTGGCCCGTAAGCTTGGCCAAAAAGCCTACCACGTGGAGCCATGTCATCCACTTGTTGCCTTCTGAAGCTTCAGACTCCCCCCAAAACATTACTGTGAAAGATATGCAATCCACCTTGGTCAAAATAAAAATCATTAGTATGAAAAAAGTGGTTAAATGTGGGGCCAGCGAGGTGGTGCTAGAGGTAAAGTGCCTGCCTTGCAAGCACTAGCCAAGGAAGGAACCACGGTTCAATCCCCCTGCGTCCCCTATGGTCCCCCCAAGCCAGGGGCAATTTCTGAGTGCTTAGCCAGGAGTAACCCCTGAGCATCAAACGGGTGTGGCCCGAAAAACAAAAACAAAAACAAAAAAAAGGTTAAATGTGGGGTAATAGGAGGTGGGAGTGAGGAAGTCAAGGAATACAATGAGCTTCTGGGCGGCATTCTGAAATGACAAACAGATTAAACCCAATGATATCCAAGTATTTGTCTAGCATCCCTGCACAGTTTCACAATGGACAAGGTTAGTAAAGAAACAAACCTGGACTTCTTGAAGCTAGAACTTATTGTGCTGCCATTCCCTATGCTGGCAGAAACTCCTGGCTCCCAGGAAGGAAAGAGATCCTTCAAAAGCTGGAAGGCCGGAAGTTCAAGGCCCCCACCCAAACCCTCCCTCTGGAGCTGGGTGGGAAATGGGGAAAGCCTAAGGTAACCCTTAAGCTCCTTGTCGGGACCAACCTCAATTGCTTGCCCAGGCACGTGACCCAGGGGGAGCCCTGGAGTTCGGTAGGAAGGAGGTAGAGTGGTGTTGGGGTGACCCAAGTCCCGCACACCCTCCTCGACCTGGTTAAGAAAGGCTTTGGCATGGCAGAGGCCTGCCAAACACCATGCTGGCTGAAACTCCTAGCTCCCAGGAAGGAAAGAGATCCTTCTGAAATAATTTTAGATCAAGGAAAATACTGCTGGATCTGCTTTCTTCCATGAAATAATACTATGTAAGTATAGTTTCTTATATGACTATGGACATTATTAATGTCCAATTAAACTGAAATATGTATATATGTATAACATATATGTATATATATAAATACATATATGTATTTCAATTATATTATATGTTATGTAATATATAAAGCCTTTGAGAGAAGATCTTTTGATTACTCTAATTAGAGATTACCAAACTTACTTGGCCTACTGCTTTTTTTTTCTTCAGAAAAAAATATAACTCTTGGAAACTTACCTTGAGTGAGCAGACAGAAAGTTGCTCCAGTTGAACTTTAAGGATATGTGAGTACTGTGGCCCAGAGTTTGTCCCATGGTGAGTATGTGAGTAAGTTCCACAGAGATTCCTGCCATGTATTACAGATAAAATATGTGGTAGTGCTACAGCTAAAGAATATGATCCTCAGAGAGCCTATCTGTGAGCCCCAGAACCAGATGTTCGGTCCTGGTCATCATCACAATACTCCCTCCTCCATCACTGCCCTAATAACAGCAACAAAGGCAGAGGAAGGGGGGACCTCAGTAGCCCTTACACTCAGAAGTGTGAGATCATTATGTACTGAGTTTGGTTCAATTTGGGGGAAATGTTGCTACTTCCAGCTCCATGCCTGCAAATCAGTCCCAGAGATGCTGAGGAGCTATATTGTGCCAGAAAATAACCCACATGTTCTACATACAGAACTTGTGCACCAGCCCTTTGAGCTGCTTCAAATGTGGTCCAGATGTCCATCAGGCATTAAGTCTCTATGATGGGGGTGAGGGTAAGTTCCAATTTTAAATGAAACAGTGAGCAAAAACAAATAAAAACATAAGATTTGTGTGCTCCTGGAGCCAGACCGGTGGCACAAGTGGTAGGGCATTTGCCTTGCAAGCGGGTGACCTAGGATGGACCACGGTTTGATCCCCAGCATTCCATATGGCCCCCCAAGTCAGGAGCGGTTCTGAGCACATAGCCAAGAGTAACCCCTGAGTGTCACTAAGTGTGGCCCAGAAAACAAAACCAAACAATAGACAAGATTTGTGTGTTTCCAAATCCAAACAAAAGTTATGTTATTTCCTTTAAGATTATAGGTCATGGGGCTGGAGAGATAGCACAGCAGTGTTTGCCTTGCAAGCAGCCAATCCAGGACCAAAGGTGGTTGGTTCGAATCCCAGTGTCCCATAGGGTCCCCCGTGCCTGCCAGGAGCTATTTCTGAGCAAATAGCCAAGAGTAACCCCTGAGTGCTGCTGGGTGTGGCCCAAAAACAAAACAAAACAAAAAAAGAGTATAGGTCATTTATTGAGAGTGTTTTTAAGATGATATCAGAGAGTATTCTGAATTCCTCTGTCACTAATTTACTAGCAATGTGTGATGTTCACATCTGGATTGGTTTTTCTTCCCTCTTTGGTTTTGGGGCCACACTTGGCCATGTTCTGTGTTTATTGTTGGCTCATCACTCAGTAATCACTCTTGGCCGTGCTCAGGTAATCATATGTGGTGCCAGGGTTTGAATTCAGGTCAGTTGTCGTGTAAGGTAAGCATCCTACATTACTGTCTTACTGACCCTGGACTTTTTTTTTTAAACAGGAGTGGTGATAATTTTATCATGACTCCATAACAATTACCCACAGCTATTTGCATCAGAGGCTCAGGGTAAGTTAGTGGGTGATTCCTGAAATAATCTGATACCCCCAAAATCCCCTCTAAGATATACTTTTTTCAGCAGGATGAGTCAGCTCCTTGTTACTACAAATGTTAATTGTGGGCCTGTAGCATCAACACCTGACTCACCAGAAATACTAGTAATAAATGGAGAATGAGGTCCCCCTCCACCCCTAGTTGGCCAGAACTTAAATTTTAATAAGGTCTCTTATTGGTTCTTATGAACTCTTCAGTTTAAGAGGTACAGAGGCCTAACTGTCAATCCAGAGGGTTTGTCTGCCCTTCTCTCTTTTCCTCAACTATAATAACAACACAACACATATCCCCTAAAATTTAGGCTGAATATTTTTTGTAATATCTTTATTTAAACACCATGGTAACAAGCATGTTTGTAGTTGGGTTTCAGTCATAAAAAGAACACCCCTTCGCCAGCGCAACCTTCCCGCCACCAATGTCCCCCATCTCCCTCCTCCCTGACTCCCTGCCTGACTTCGGGGCAGGCATTCTATTTCTCTCGCTCACTACCATTGTTATGATAGTTGTCCATGTAGTTATTTCTCTAACTGCACTCACCACTCTTTGTGGGAAGCTTATTATTGTGGGCCAGTCCTTCAGGCCCTCATCTCTATTGTCTCTGGGTATTATTACCACACTGTTTTTTATTTTTCTTAAATCCCACAGATGAGTGAGACTATTCTGTGTGTCTCTCTCTTCCTCTGGCTGATTTCACTCCACATACTACCCTCCATGTTCATCAGTGTATAAGCAAAATTCATGACTTCATTTTTTCTGACAGCTGCATAGCATTCCATTGTGTGTATATACAAATACACATAGATGTATATGTTCTACAGTTTCTTTAGCCACTCATCTGTTAGATTGCTGAATCGGGCATCTGGGTTGTTTCCAGATTCTTACTATTGTAAATAGCCTATATTCATTGCAGCACTATTTACAATTTAGGTTTAATATTAAAGAGGAGATGCTGGTCAAAAACCATAAACTCATAGAACTGAATCTCCAAACTCAATGTAGCCTAAACCCTCCAAAAAGTAGAGATTGCTAAGGATCCCCAATTCCATTCTCCCCACTTGCCTTTGAATGCCAGAGCTCTCCAAGATTCATGGTCTCAACCTTCCAACAAGGTAGAACATATGCCTTTGTTCCTGTGACGTGAAGCTGCTGTGAGAGTGTAGACTAGAGCCCAAAAGAAGTTTGCTTCTAATCTAAGGATCAACTTCTAACCCGTTTCCTAGCAAAACTGCAGTTGGCCGTCAAGCAACACAGATTGCCAAGAAGGCGGCTCAGCTAAGTACAGGGAAAACAACCACCAGAGCTACGGGTCACCTCAGCATCTTTACAAATTGATTTTGCTTTTTATGTATCCCTCGCCCCTCCCCTTTATCGTGGGCTGACATCGGTGCTGTGATGGGCGAGGGTAGCACACAGACCTGGTGCTTGTGCAGCTTTATCTTAGGTGTCCAAGAGGAATGGCACACAAGTTGCTGTGCTGGCCCACTTGGCTCTACACACAGCATCGTGCTCCCCAGTGTTGGCCCTCCATTAGTCATGGTGCTGGCCCGCGAGTCTGCCAGGGGGTACTTTCTTCTTCAGAAGTACACAGGTTCTAGCTGGGCTGTGATGCCCACACACACATGCTCACCAGGATTCACGCTTCCAGGTTGTTGGGCTTGTGAACCTTATTTTTGTTTTTTTGGAGGGGCACACCCAGAGGCACTGACATGTGTTTGGAAATGGTGTGGTGCCAGGAGTCACAGAGGGCAGAGCTGCCAGGGCTTTGCCCCGGGCATGTGGCAACATGGGTTTGAACTCCTGAACATGTGCTAAGAACCTGCACTGTTCCTCTGGGGCCTCGAATTCTTTTCAAATAGCACCGTAGCCTCTGAACCTTGAAAAATAGCTGGACATCAGGAGCAAAGGCCCGGGAGTAAAATATTATAGTCACACAGCACCCGTAAACGTAAAGATACTTCTATAGGAAGTACTTTGAGATTTTCAAATAGACTATGCTCACTTTTACAAGGAAAGCAGTTTTCGATTTTCGACTCCATAGAACAGAACACTGGTTTTCCTCCCTAAGCTATTCAGGACTATGGTTTAATCCTCATTGCCTTTGAAGGCATTTATACTTGTTTGGTACACAGCAGCCTCTTTGTGGACAAACAAGTGAAAACATCAAGTGAATTATTTTCCCCCAAAGCACCAGGTATTTTGTATTTACTTAATCCTTGGTTATTTTAAAAACCTTTCCTCATTTTTTTGCTTTGGGGCTACCTCTGGCAGTGTTCAGGGCTTATTCCAAGTTCCGTGCTTAGGGATTGCTTCTGTGGACTCGAAGAACTCTATGGGTCATCGGGCATTGAACCCCGACAGCTATGTGCAAAGCAAATGTCCTATCCACCGTCCTATCACCCCCATCCTGCATTCTTAAAGAACTTGCTGATTTGACAACATACCGTACATCTGTAACTATTTAAAATGCTTTAAGCATGTGCTTACAAAATACTAAATAAGCACCAGTCTTTGTTTAATTTTTGTTGCATTAATAAATCAACAAACTTTGTTTAAAAGCACCAGATTTTGCTTTAATTTTTATTGCATTCATAAATCAACAAACTATATCCTGCTTATGCTGGGCTCTTAGTCTTTGGCTGCATAGTATAATTATCTGGGGGAAGCTTTAAAAAACCCAAATCTCACAGGCTAGACTGAACCTAAGAAAATACATCAGAATCTCTAGGGTGGGACTTGCACATCAGTATTTTCACCTTCATTTGCCTGTGGGGAGTGGTTTGGTTGGTGTGATTTATTAAGTAAGGAAGACAGATGTTTGTTCAAGATAAAGAGATGCCAGATGTTCGTCAGGCATTCCATTCCCAAACCCATTATTTTCCATCTGAAACACATTTGCTTTCATCACTTATTTCATGAAGCCTTCGCCACAAGCACAAGGAGGATTTAGTGCTCTCGGAATAGAGGGGCCTTCGACTTGGAGGGTGTTTCTGAAAAGTTAAACCTGATTGAAATGAAAAGGGCCTTGTCCTCGGGCTGGAAGTCCCACTTAGAGCATGGGCAGCACAAAGGTTTCTAAGTAAACAGGCAGTGTCCTGGGCAGGTGCCTGCAGCCAGAGTTCATCTTCCCAAATGAAGATGCAGATCCAGCCAGTTCTCTTTGCCCCTCCAGCTCAGAGATTTGGTTCCTAATCTGTCAGCCCAGGAAATTGCTGGCAGGGATCTTTTTTCATGCAAGAGGCCAGGAGGACAAAGAAGCTTTGCTCAATGACTAGGTTATATGTCCAGGTGGGCTGGTAAATTTTAGCTCCAATAAAGTGAGCGAACTAGGACAGCCCAGGAAGTAGCAAAACAAGCATTTAATTATTAGGATTAAAATGAAAATAAAGGGAGGGAAGGAAGGAAAAGAAAGGAAGGGGAAGGAAAGAAAGAAGGAAGAAAGAAAGAAAGAAAGAAAGAAAGAAAGAAAGAAAGAAAGAAAGAAAGAAAGAAAGAAAGAAAGAAAGAAAGAAAGAAAGAAAGAAAGAAAGAAAGAAAGAAAGAAAGAAAGAAAGAAAGAAAGAAAGAAAGAAAGAAAGAAGGAAGGAAGGAAGGAAGGAAGGAAGGAAAGAAAGAAGGAAGAAAAGAAAGAGAGAGAAAGCAAGAAAGAAAGCAAGAAAGCAAGCAAGAAAGAAAAAGGCAAGAAAGAAAGAAAAAGGCAAGAAAGAAAGAGAAAAAAGCAAGCAAGAAAGAAATAAAGCAAGGAAGGAAGGAAGGAAGGAAAGAAAGAAAGAAAGGAAGGAAGGAAGGAAGGAAGGAAGGAAGGAAGGAAGGAAGGAAGGAAGGAAGGAAGGAAGGAAGGAAGGAAGGAAGGAAGGAAGGAAGGGAGGGAGGGAGGGAGGAAGGGAGGGAGGGAGAAAGAAAGAGAGAAAGAAAGAAAGAAAGAAAGAAAGAAAGAAAGAAAGAAAGAAAGAAAGAAAGAAAGAAAGAAAGAAAGAAAGAAAGAAAGAAAGAAAGAAAGAAAGAAAGAAAGAAAGAAAGAAAGAAAGAGAGGGAGGGAGGAAGAAAGAGAGAAAGGAAGAGAGAAAGAAAGAAGGAAAGAAAGAAAGAAAGAAAGAAAGGAAGGAAGGAAGGAAGGAAGGAAGGAAGGAAGGAAGGAAGGAAGGAAGGAAGGAAGGAAGGAAGGAAGGAAGGAAGGAAGGAAGGAAGGGAGGGAGGGAGGGAGGGAGGAAGAAAGAGAGAGAGAGAAAGAAAGAAAGAAAGAAAGAAAGAAAGAAAGAAAGAAAGAAAGAAAGAAAGAAAGAAAGAAAGAAAGAAAGAAAGAAAGAAAGAAAGAAAGAAAGAAAGAAAGAAAGAAAGAAAGAAAGAAAGAAAGAAAGAAAGAAAGAAAGAAAGAAAGAAAGAAGAATATCTTTAAAACATTTTTCATTTAAGCCAATTTTGTTTTGGGTGATGTGTGTTTGTGTGTGTATGTGAGAGAGGAGGGGAGGGAGAGATGGAGATGGGGAAGGGCAATGCTCCAGGGGTCACACCGTTGTGGTGAGACTAGCAAGAATTGGAGAGGCATCACGGGAAAATGCCATTTTTACCTGTGGAACGAAGAGAGTCCTCTTTTGCAGCATTTCCCTGTCCTTCTCAGAGGCCTCCTGCAAGTGACAAGAAAAATCTTCATTGCAAGCTTTTCCTTTTGTTGGGTTATCCAACAACTTTACTTCCCTGAAACCAGTTCTACTATGTGAACTCCAGGGAATATGCTTTTGAATGCATCTATGTCTTGGCCCAAATCTTTTCATAAAATCTGTCCAGGCTTTTCCTCATGGGATAACCCAAATGATTTCATTCGTCTGGTTCTGCTTAAAGAAGTTAAGTGGAGGGGCTGGAGTGATAGAACAGTAGTAAGACGTTTGTCTTGCATGCTGCTGACCCAGGAGGAGCCCAGGTTTGATCCCCAGCATTCCATATAGTTCCCTGAGCCTTCCAGGAGTGACTTCCGAGCACAGAGCCAGGAGTAACCGGAGCCCTGCTGGGTGTGGCTCACGAACAAAAACAACAACTATATATGACAAAATTCCCTCATCCCCCCAAACTCCCTGACATTATAATTTTAAAGAGAACATATTTTCAAATTTTGAATTTTTCAAGCATTATACTTCTTAAAGAGTTATTCAAAAGCATTGTGATGACTTTTCTGAGAACCTATCATAATTTTCTTATGACAGTCTTTACAAAAATAAATTACATCAAAATAAATTATTTCTTTACATCCTTCATTTCAAGAAAGATAATTTGGAGCTGGGGTGATAGTAAAGCAGGTAGGGAGTTTGCTTTCTCTGCGGTCGACCCAAATTCAAGAACTGGCATTCTATATGGCAGGGGTGGCGAACAAGTTCGACACAAAGAGCCAAAATCTTAAACTGTGAGAGTCAGAGAGCCATACCATGCAGTGACCTGCCAAAATAGACAAACACACAAAAGCATATCATTTTAACAATAATATATTAAACACATATTGCATTTTGCCATTTTGAATGAGGGTTAAAATCCTGCAGTGATGGTGATGGTGTGCTGCATCCTCCACACTAAGAACTAATGGCTAGATGTGACCCAACATGTGACACACGGGTCCCCCACTCGCTGGCCTGTGCAGTTGTTTCCGATGGACGGGAGACGGGAGGACGTGCTAGGAGATCTCTCCTCAGAGGTCCCTCCTCAGAAGCAGCAGAACAAAATCCAAACTTGGCAAAGAGCCACAGTATACAAAATCATGATAAGAGGCAAAGAGCCACATTCATTTTGGCAGGAAGCTGCGTGTTCGACACCCCTGCCATATGGTTCTATAACCACTAGTCCGAGTAATTTCTGAGTGCAGAGCTAGGAGTAACTCCTGATCCAGGTGTGCTCCCAAAACAAAAAGATAACTTAATGTAGTCCAAATAATTTATCAAATGTTGTGAGAGATCCCGAGTTTAAATATACACTCCTTTTGCAATCAAAGGCTTATGATTTAACAACACCACCAACAACAAAAGATAAAATCTTGTGGTTTGTTATAATTTGGATGGAACTGGAGTTAACTGCAATTCGGATGAATGAAATAAGTGAGGTGAGTCTGAAAGAAAAAGGCAAATTCCAGGTAATGTCACTCAGTTGCAGAGTATAAAGAAACAAGAAGGGATTAGGCAATCCCCAGTGGAAAGTTGAGAGAGAGAGAGAGAGAGAGAGAGAGAGAGAGAGAGAGAGAGAGAGAGAGAGAAAGACAGAGAGAGACAGAGACAGAGACAGAGAGAGAATATGTGTGATCTCAGGGTGTTCGAAATGAAGGGGTTTGGGATTATGGTAGAAGGTTTCTAGTGGTGGAAAGGATATAACAGCGCCATAGTATAAAGCAAAAATATAATACTAATACTATTGTAAAGCTAAATTCATAATCAAAAATTTTAATCAGGAGCCAAAATATAAAACACATAAGTGATATAAATAGACACACAAATTATACCTATTCTATACATATGAAATTATAAGCAGTTCCAGATTAAATGGTTGAGAGAGAACTGGAAAAGGGAAGAAGAGAAATTTTGCACTGAGTTTGGATGAGTTTCTCCCACATGGAAAAAGCCACAATAGAGCAGTAAAAGTCTGCAGCTGCAGAACAAGAATATTTATAATAATGATCATGCTAATATCATGCTAATAATGATAATCACTAGTCTTCATTGAGTGTGTATCTGATGTGAGTTGTTCTTTTAGTATTAATATAAATGTTCCTATAAGAGATAACATTTTTACATGTGCTGATATCTAGAAAGAAGAATAAAGGAAATATATTTGCAAAGAAACAAGCAAGGACTTAATATAGGTAGGCAGTGGGTAGTTATTCTTTTGCACCCGACTTTTAATTTTCTTTTATATTCTTTTAAGGGGAAGACAGAACTCACTGGTAGTTTTTCAACAATCAGAATTTAAAATAGAATGGCCTGTGATGACTTTTTTGCTGTAAAATTCACATTGGCCAAAAGATGGCAGTAAAGTTCAGCTAGTTCTTCAGAAGACTCAACTAGTGGACTGGATCTTTGAAAGGTATGAAGGGGGGGGGGGAGAAAAAGATGGTCACGGATTTGAATTTCTGGTCATTTATCAACATATTTACCAAACAATAAAAACATCAAACGTTCAACATAAGTCAAATCGGAGTGTTAGTAATCACATTTATTCATTCTTTGGCTAGTTTACAAATATTTACATTAATTTCTCAAATGTCTGAATACCTGTTGTGTCCTATCGATGTGCTGAGGACTGATGAGAATGTTCGTTGGTTGGTTGGTTGGTTGGTTGGTTGGTTGGTTGGTTGGTTAGTTGGTTGTTTGGTGGGCCACATCTGGTGGTTCTCAGGGCTTACTCCTCTATACTTAGGGATCACCCTTGGTGGGGCTTGGGGACTAATGTTCCCAGAGTGGATGATACTTGTCATCTGGTCCCAGATTGATGATACTTCTCAACAAAAATGGTTAGTCCCAGCTCTATGAAAGGCAGACCCAGCATATGACAGATATAAATAATATAAAAACAGGTAGCCATTCATACATATGTATGTACATAGCTGAACATAGAAGAAAAGTTCCATTACAACAGGGCATTTTGTCTCTTGAGTGAGTTACTTGAGTCTTGAGATTCTAGAACAGTACCTGGCACAAAAAAGTAAGCATTGGATAGAGAGTTGTTGTCTGAACAAAGGGGTGAAACTTCAACTCTGAGATTTATATATTTGGCCCCTGATTCTGTGCCCTGGGTCTGAGGAAATGATCCAGAGATAAAGTCTGAAGGATTAAGAGAAGGCAAGTAGGTAGTTGTATGTATGTGTGAATATTAGAGGGTAAGAAGACCCTAGGCTTGTTGAAGACATAAAGGAAGGCATAACTTGATGGTTTCAGGGCACAGAAGAAACACAGAGAGCTGAGATTACCGAAGATGGCTGGAGTGAGCAGTGCAGGGAGAAGGATGGATCGGGTCCACAATAGAATCAGGAAAGTCTGAAGAGCCTTTGGTGTGAAGAATGTATAAGAGGTAACATAGAACAGTCTGAGGAAAATCTAGTTATTGCAAGATCAGCTGTAAGGGAGTACAGCAGTTCAGATGAGGAAGATGCTGGAGTAGAGGGAAGTTGTCATTCAGCAGACAAAATCAGTAGGACCCAGCGGTGTTGAAGCTTCAGGCTATGGGAGAGAAGGTATGCCAAGGGTAACTTACAGATTTTTTGACTGGGATGAGGGGACGAGGGTAGAATAGAGATCCTGGAGCAAAACAAGCTTGGGAGGGAGAAGTGAAGAGCATGAGTCTTGTCAGGGGTTGGTAGGAATTGGAGGCATTCTAGCAGACACGTAAGGGACATCACTGGAGTTAAGGATTGGAGCTTAAGGCAGGTCTGGAGTAGACAGAGGTTTGGACAGTTCTTGGCATGTAGATGACCTTCGAAGGAAAGAATAGGATTAACTCTACTAGACAAAAAAGGAAATTGGAGTGTCAGATTAACCTAGAGGAGCTCCCACTCAGTGGCTGGGTGGAGGAAAATGGGCCTGTCAACAAAAGAAGTGACTGAAGGAGCAAAACCACAAGGGAGGGTGAGCATCCTTGTAAACTGAGATGGTCCCTCCATTATCTACCATTAGCTCTGCAGTATCTTCACTCATTCATCTGTCCTCTAACAATGACCTCGTGGAGCCCAAGGCCAAGGGCCTGGGGTCAGGGGCCTCGTAGAGTTAAGTTAAGCCCAGGGAAGATCACCTTAGAGCCTGCAGAATCAGAATTTGAAATGTCCGTGGACAATCACTCAATGAAACAAATGTGCATGAAGACACCTTGTATTATCACCAGGAAACCTGAGTTCCCACCCAGGTTCCCCACGGACTGCCAAGCAGGGACAGTTTTCACTCCCCAGGAGCCATTGTGAGTTGTCACCTGAATCTCAGGGCCGGGAGGGAGTTCAGGAAGGGTGGGTGGGGAAAGAGACCAGGAAAGAGGAAACTCGACTCCCTCTGCAGACCTCACTGGAGACTGTGGATAATATCATGAACTCGAGGGTCTAAACGGCAATTACGGAAAACTTCTACATGGCATAAGGAATATTTTTATTTTAATGAGTTTTATGAAACTGGTACTACATAATTCCTAAATCTGGAGCATTTCCACACACTTTTTCCTAAAATGCTGTGTAAATACCTCCTATCTCATTTCAGTTTGGCTGTCAGCACTTTATTCTTTTCAGAGTCAAGGAGAAGAAAGAAAAAAAAAGAAAAAAAACCTCTAACATTTATCACTGATGGAAGAGAAAGGATAAAGAATGTTTGCAAAGTAAACTCTGGACCACCCAAGCTAGTGGGTTGCAGGCCAGATAGTTTAGAAAAACACAGAAGGATCATCTTGAAAACCTCAAATCTGTTAGGAAATTTCAGAAAGGAGAGGCCCCTCCTCCTGAACTGTAAGGCCCTGTTATTGAATGGCAGCTGGGGTGTGTTTGTGTGTGCTGCGTGGGAGGACACCTGGAGCCTGGCTTTAGTAAAACCTCTTAGGCATGGTTGTAACTCCAGTTCTGGCAAAGCCAAGCCCTCTCTTGTCTGCAGTGAATTGTATGCCACGCTGTCCCCCTGAGCCAGTCATCACTGTCCTGGAACTAGAAACCGATCTTGCTACCCAACCCCCTGGATGCGAGCTGCTCTGAGCAGGACTCAAGCTTTCCTTTTCTTTTCTTTTCTTTTCTTTTTTTTTTTTTTTGGGGGGGGGGTCACACCGGCAGTGCTCAGGGTTACTCCTGGCTCCATGCTCAGAAATTGCTCCTGGCAGGCACAGGGGGCCATATGGGATGCCAGGATTAGAACCGATGACCTTCTGCATGAAAGGCAAACACCTTACCTCCATGCTATCTCTCCAGCCCCACACTTTCCTTTTCTATGATTGTGACTCTATTGGAGTGACAGCTCTTGCAAGGGCTGAGGAGATGGCTCAAGTGGTAGAGCGCCTGTCTTGCATGAACAGGTCTTGAGTTTGATGCTTGGCTTCCCCATGGTCTCCTGAACGCTGACAGTGTGATCCCTATTTTAAAAGTAAAAACAAAATCTGAACAAATTAACCAACAAACTGTCATTTAGGGCCAGAAGAAAGTATGCTTTGCATATATGTTGTATAAATAAATGTCTACTTGTAAATACATACATGCTTCCCCATGGAAGCCTTGGGAACATTCGCTGACTTTATTATTGAGGCCAATTTATCCCTCTTAATTTAATTATCTCCCATGCCAGATCCAGGCAAATCTGCTTTTTTTTTTTTTTTTTTTACCAACGGAGTGCTATTTAATGAGGAATCTTAATATGATACTTTAAGGGAAGAGTATTGACCATTTCTCTCCTCACTGTTAAATATATAAAGTGCCTTTCATTAGAAACTGAATTATTAATAGGATTCAGTATTTGAAATCATAATAACATAGCTCAGATCATTTTAGATTTGCACTTGTGAATCTGAGTTGGCAAAGAGTTCACCCACAAAATGCTTTAGTGAAGTAATATTGGGCATAGTTGTCTTTCCACTGTGTTCCCTCCTCATACATGCCCTCTCTGCCTGACTTCTACCACCCATATTTTTCTCTGTTAGTGATTTAAAAATGTGTATGTTCAATACAAAAATGCCTTCCACATTGTAGTGCTATTTACAATAGCCAGAATCTGAAAACAACTCAGATGCCTGACAACAGAATAGTGGCTAAAAAAAACTGCAGTACATATACACAATGGAATATTATATAGCTGTCAGGAGAGATGAAGTCATGAAATTTGCCTATACATGGATGGACGTGGAAACTCTTTTTTGTTTTTGTTTTTGTTTTTGTTTTTGGGCCACACCCGGCAGTGCTCAGGGGTTACTCCTGACTGTCTGCTCAGAAATAGCTCCTGGCAGGCACGGGGGACCATATGGGACACCGGGATTCGAACCAACCACCTTAGGTCCTGGATCGGCTGCTTGCAAAGCAAACACCGCTGTGCCCTATCTCCAGGCCTGACATGGAAACTCTTATGCTGAGTGAAATAAGTCAGAGGGAGAGAGATAGACACAGAATAGTCTCACTCATCTATGAGATTTGAGAAAAATTAAGGATATTATTTTAATAATACCCAGAGACAATAGAAATGAGGGCTGGAAGAACGAGCACGATATGAAGCTTACCACAAAGAGTAGTGAGTACAGATAGAAAAATATCTACACTAATAACAAGCATTATAATGGTAGTGAGTGAGAGAAATAAAATGCCTGTTCCAAAGACAGGCAGAGGGTGAAGGAGGAGGGAGATGGGTGGCATTGGTGGTGGGAAGGTCCCACTTTTTTTTTTTTTTTTTTTTTTTTTTGGTTTTTGGGCCACACCCGGTAACGCTCAGGGGTTACTCCTGGCTATGTGCTCAGAAGTTGCTCCTGGCTTGGGGGACCATATGGGACACCGGGGGATCGAACCGCGGTCCGTCCAAGGCAAGCGTAAGCAAGGCAGGCGCACCTTACCTTTAGCGCCACCGCCCGGCCCAGAAGGTCCCACTTTTTTATAACTGAAACCCAACTACAAACATGTTTGTAATCATGCAGCATGATTACAAGATATTACTTTTTTTTAAAAGAATGTGTATGTTCAGTGACTCAGTAAACTGTTGGCAATTTCAATCCCTTTGGACTCTGGGCATTTTGAGAGCAAACAAAGAAGCAAACTGATAATAATAATAATAATAATAATAATAATAATAATAATAATAAAAAACAAGTAATGTCGATGTTTCAGGAAATCTCATTTTGATTTTGATGTCTACTGAAAAATTTACAATTTCTAATCAGCATTTTCAGTCGACACTTGGTTACCTGCCTTGATAGGGTTTTAGGAACAGATTGGTTTCAAAGTACGGTTTTCACAAGGTGAGAAGTGTGGCTGCCAAACAAAAAATAAAGTGCACAGATGCTGAAGATCTATTCATCCTATTAATGAAAGACAGAACTGGTTCAAGGGAGTAAAGGAGACATAAATGTATTTGTAGTCACTGAAAGTAATAATACTAGAACAAATTACTCAATTATACACAAAATTGCTTAATGTCATACAAGACAATAAAACTCAGACCTGTGGGTTGCAATCCTTTTTGCCAGGCAGAAAAAATTTCGCTATGGGAAAAATTTATTTGTCTTGCTCTCAGACAAGAATTGTTTGCATTCTTTAAGTTTACTACAAAGTTACAGAGACAACATAGTAATAAGAAGTCAAACAAAATTACACATCATGTCATGTCCTAAGAATTAAATAATCCTTGTGCAGGCCCATGAGACATAGCTCTTGTGTGACATAGAAGGGAAGCATGGGCCTTCCTATCCCTGTCTCCAAGCTTTAAATATGGTTAATTTTTTTTCTTTCACAGGAGAAAACTGGCAGCAGAGAGAGGCAGGTTTGCAAAGCTGCTAACCACTCATCTCAGCAAGAGCACACAGGAAAAATGTCACTATGATCCTTTCTATTAAATCAAATAGAAACTCCAGAGTCATTATCCATTATCTCAACAGTGAGGGGACATCAGTGGTCTCTTCTCCACAGAACACCCTTTCCTGATTGGCAAAAGCCTTTGCCTTGGAAATGGGGGACACTTTTGAGAGAGGCCTGTTTTCTTTGTGTTTTGTTTTCATTTGGTTTTAGGGTCACACTTGGAGGTGCTCAAGGCTTTCTCCATCTCTGTGCTCATTGAGGTGTCCTAGGGACCGTGTGTGTGTGTGTGTGTGTGTGTGTGTGTGTGTGTGTGTGTGTGTGTGTGTGTGTGTGTAGAACCTTGTTTGGTTGCATGCAAGGCAAGTACTTTACCTGATAAACTATTTCAGGGACCTGCAAGCCTATTATTTTAGGGAAAATATACTTGAAACAGTTCTCCTGTTTGTTTGCTTTTTGTTTTGTTTTGGTGCCATGTCCAGTAATGCTTATAGATTACTCCTGGCTCTGCACTCAGGAACTATTCCTGGTAGTACTCAGGGAACCATACAGGATGCTGGGGATAGAACTTAGGTCTGCATATTCAAGGCAAGCACCCTACCCAGTACTATTGTTCTAGCCTCTTGATACAGTTCTATTACTATGTTTTTTTTTATCTCTATAAGATGGACCTGACCATAAGACACACATAGTTTTTTTGTTTGTTGGTTGGTTGGTTTGGTTTTTGGGTCACACCCAGCAACACTCAGGTTCCTCCTGGATCTGTGCTCAGAAATCACTCCTGGAGGGCTCAGAGGACCATATGGAATGCTGGGAATCGAACTGGAGTCTGTCCGGGTTAGCCTCATGCAAGGCAAATGCCCTACTGCTGTGCTATCTTTCTGGCCCCATAGACTCACATAGTATTTAGATGCTCTTCTCCCCTACACTGATGCTTCAGCTCCAGGTGGCATTTGCTCCATAAGATGCACTTTGGGGGTGGGGGTGTGTGTCTTATGGTACAAAAAATATGGTAAATCTTTTCTAAGCCCCTTATATTAAATTTTCTGTTATTTTGAATAACTTATGAATAGGTTAGGTACATGAGCAAGATATTTGTATACATGGAGAAAATCGAATAGCACTGGCCTTTGTTTCTTCAATATGTCACACTCTCAGGACCTGACACGGGGCTAAAGGTACTGTAATTATGCTGCCATCAGAGATACAAAGGCCTGTAACCTTTTTTCACTTCATTAACTCTAGCATATTAAACTAAAGGTATAAGACCATAAGAAGAGTTGAGATATCATAGATTCTTCTGGTGGTAAGCACGATTTTATGTATATTGAAGAGTAGAAAGAGAAAAGTATTCATTTGAGGTTTTTTATTTGGGGGCCACACCCATAGTGCTCAAAGCTTATTTCTTTTTATTTATTTATTTATTTATTTATGAATAAATGCTTTAAGTGCATCACTGCGAGATACCCAGTTATAAAATTGCTCATGCTTGACTTTTAGTCATACAATGTAGCTCACCCTTCACCTGCGCACATTTCTGTCACCAATGTCCCGTTTTCTTTCCCTCTCCTCTCAGCCCTAACCCTGCTTGCTTCTATGGTAGATATTTTTCTTTTCTACTTTTTTTTTCTTTTCCTTTTCTGGTTTTTGGTTTTTGGGTCACACTTGGCAGCATTCAGGGATTACTCCTGGCTCTATACTCAGAAATTGCTCCTGGCAGGCTCAGGTGATCATATGGGATGCCTGGATTCCAACCACTATCCTTCTGCATGCAAGGGAAATGCCCTACCTCCATACTATCTCTCTGGCCTCCTTCTCTACTTTTTTTCTTTTTTTTCTTTTTTTTTTTTTGGTTTTTGGGCCACACCCGTTTGATGCTCAGGGGTTACTCCTGGCTATGCATTCAGAAATCGCTCCTGGCTTGGGGGGACCATATGGGACGCCAGGGATCGAACCGCGGTCCGTCCTACGCTAGCGTTTGCAAGGCAGACACCTTACCTCTAGCGCCACCTTACTGGCCCCTTTCCTTTTATTTTTTAAAGTATATATATATATACTTTATATATATATATATCCTTTATTTAGAGTATATCTATGAGTTCAAGATGTTTTTAAGGGCTTATTTCTGGCTCTGCACTCAGGGATTATTCCTGGCAGCTTGGGGGACCATACAGGAAGCCAGAGATGGAACCTGGGTCAGCTGTGTGCAAGGCTGTCTACTGTTCCAGTGTGTAAAAATATTCATATTTTGACTGCTTCTCTTTTTTCTTTGTTTGCTTGTTTTGGGCGCCACATCCAATGGTTACATCAGGGGTTACTCCTGGCTCTGTGCTCTGAAGCATGCAAAACAAATGCCGTACCCACTGTGCTATCACTTCAGCCTCGGATTGCATCTCTTGTGATGGCCACCAGAGCTGTGGGGAACTCTGTAGTCCAGCAGATGGAGTGTGCTCCCTCCCCAGAATGCCACAGCCCCCTCTCTGGTACTGCTGCAGGTATGAAATTAGGGTTCCCTGCAGCTCCTACTTATTAGCAGGCAGGAAGGAAATTAGTCGGAGAGAAGGTGACTTAGGTTCACGTCAGTTGAGCTTCAAAACATTTATGGAACGAACAGTGTAAGGGTCTAGCTGTCATCCCTGCCTTTGCCTCTGCCCTGGAGCTCCAAATTCCAGCTCTAAGCCAGTGGAATTCCCACTGCTCCCCTTTGGCTGAGCTATTACGGAAATTCTTTCTGCAGCTGTTAGGTAGGCTAGTCGTAATCAGAGAAGAACAGCGTTGAGCTATTACCTAGCCAGCTTGAAATATCCACGATCACTGAGGATTAGGAGGCTGAGAAAATGTGAACTCCACTGCTAATCTCCAAACTTAATTGATTAGGATGGATGTAATGAAACCCAGGTTCCAAGAATACCAGGTTTTGCCAATGATCAATACTAGTTATTGGCCACGTAGATGCTAATTTTATTGTCCTTTTATTTCCCTTGCTTATTTTTTGTTGAGGGATATATTTAAACAAAAAAGATCACAGGGTAATGGGGTGAGAAAAATAGAAAAATCTGAGTTTTATAAAAATTATTTCATCTATTTTTTTATTTTGGAATGCACTGTTGATAACAGGAAACAGTGTTTTGTTCTTTTTTGGTTCTTTTTTATTGTGATAAAATATATAGAACATAACATGTACCATTTTAACTATATTTAGTGACACAATATATTTTGAAAGAGAGACAGCCTTTGTCATCAGAACCATTTCTTCTTCCCAAACAGAAACTCTGAGCCCATTAAACAACATTTCTTCATTCCCTTCACCCCACACGCCCCAACGATTACATTGGCCACCTGCTACCTCCTGCCTCTCTGACTTTGACTATTACAGGTCCCTCAAATCAGTAGAATCATTTTCCTTCGTGTCTGGTTTATTCCCTTGAGCATAATGCTCTCAAGATTCAAGTTTCATTTGTAATCAATTAATTTCAACACTTCCTCTGTGGGAGATGAACTTAAAAGCACCTTGTGCGTAGTTTAATATGTCTCAACTCAAAATTCCATTTTCTTACAAAAATGCCTCCTTCCCTTCCTCCCTTCTTCCCTTCCTTCCTTCTTCCTCCTTTTCTTCTTCCTTTTTTTTCTTTCTTTCATTCCTCCTTTTCTTTCTTTTTCCTTCTCTTCTCTTCTCTTCTCTTCTCTTCTCTTCTTCTCTTCTCTTCTCTTCTCTTCTCTTCTCTTCTCTTCTCTTCTCTTCTCTTCTCTTCTCTTCTCTTCTCTTCTTTCTTCCAAATAATTCATCTCAGCTGCAAGTCTGACTTACAAAGCAGTAATGAAATGAAATTCCTCTTGTAACTCGTCTAAAAAAATCAACAACAATCTGTCCTGCTCATGGCTCCTTCCTGTGAGACACGGAGTTGGGTCTATGACTGATGCCACTTGTTAGATGATAATGAAATGCAATTGGTGTCCACCAGGCCCAACAGAAATACTCTTACACACAAGAAAAATATGCCCAGATGGTAGCCTCCATTTTTCAAATTAAAGACACCAATTGCCTCTCTCATTTGCTACCAGAATGCTGTCTTTTTGAGATGGAGTCTCAAACCTAGATTTTCATGCCCAATGAACCAGGGTACAAATTAAGCAGCCAATCAAAGCTTCTTTGACTTCCTGCTTCCTCACACCATTTCTTACATACTGAATTGGGAAGGGAGAGGGAATGAACTGAAAGAACAAAGAATAGGAAAGTAAGAGCTGATGGCTCATCCAGTCACCCCACCTAGCTTGTCCCAGCTGTACTCCTATTACAATCCCAGGTGCACAGCCACACAACGAGAAGAGAAAAAGAAACCCTCTTCTAGGAAAAGCTTCTCACGAGCCTTTCCAGTAGTACCCAAACTCATGCCTCCAAATGAAAGCCACACTTTGTGTGAAACCTAGAGCATGAGCATGCTGGAATATGCACGCAAGACCAAATGAGATACAGTGAAGAGAATAAATTAGCACCAGCTGCAGCCCAATTAAGCAAAGACTTCCACAGGGAGAAGCTTACTTATAATTTACCTCAACAAAACCTCTTCCTTTTTTTTTTTTTTGTTGCCCTTTGCTATTGATTAATTCTTCTTATTAAAATAACTATAAAGAGTAACCAAAGTCAACCCTTAAAATATCAAGAAACAAGATTTTTTTTTCCCAAAGGAATTTTGGAAAGGGTAATCCTCGTCAAGTACTTGTGTGTAACATTTTAAACATTTTTTAAAATAAAAAAATTAAAATTACACGTTCTTTAGTTAAGAGTTAATATCTATTGGGAAAAATCAGCCATTTTCTAGTTCCATCCTTCCTTATTTCCTCAGAGATTACAACTTTCAAACATTTTAACCGTTTTTCTGGCTTTTGTCTCTGTATTACTTGATAATATGCTTCTGCTGTGATATCTTGACTTACTGATTTTCACTCTATCTGCTGCCTGCCTATGTGATGAAGATTATGTTGTATTTTGTCATGAGGCCTGCCACTACTAATTTCCCTTCTCCAAACTTTCAAACTTTCAGTGCAATGACATAAAGGAGAGGGGGGGAGAAAAAGGACAAAGGGAGTTTGAGTTTTTATTCTACTGAACAGTATACACATACACACATACACATACACACACACACACACACACATATGCACAAAGATAAAAAATAAAACCATCACCTATCTTATAAAGTGCTTGCTTTGTGCCAGGCATGAGTCTAAGCACATTACACTGTACTAACTCATTTAATCTTTGCAAACAAGTCCATGAAAAATCTGGATTATTCCCATGGTACAGTTTAAAAGGAGAGGATTTAAGTCATTCACAGCCTCTGAATTAGATGGGAGATAACAGATGTGATAAGTCTTTACAAAGTCAGAAGCAAGGGACGCTTTCAAAGCAGATGCTAATAGTGTTGATGATGACAATGGTGATAAGCCCTAGCTATTATCAGACACATGTGTACTTAGGAATCAGAGCAAGAAAGGCCCTTTGTAGAAAAGTTGAGCCAGGTTCTGTGGCCGAAGGATGTGGATGCAATTTGGGAGTCACTTTCAAATAAAAGGGTAAGAAATGAGGCATAATAATAGGTACTTATTATAAAAAATAAAAAACAAAATGGAGATGGAAAATCATGACAAGTACCACAAACGTTACAATATCAAGAAAAATAACATAATATGCTCATTAGCAGTAGGCAGTATCTAGCTCTATTTTTCCTGTTTAGCTGTGTGGTCTTTTGAGAGCATCTTTATATATTAGCACTTTTATATTATTAGCAAAGGAAGGCAAGGGAAGGAAGTTCATTTTTATCATGATTGATAAAAATGGGATTTTATTATGAACAGTTTATCCGTTTATTTCAGTATTGCCATCCTTTAGTGGGAAAATCATGTGCATTTTAGGATGTTGTCCAATTTGAGAACATTTTGAGTATATAGATCTTTCATAATGAGCTGACAATTTTCACACATTTCCAGTTTTATTGTGTTGTGACTGTCTTCCCTACTCTTTGAATTGATGACAGTCATAAACCAGCGACGGAGAGGAACTGAAAGTGTGGGACTCTCTTGTTCCCCTGCCCTCCCTTTTGAAGGTTCAGAGCCCACAGTCGTGAGTACCTGTTAGAGCCAGGACTCTGTGCTTCTCTCCTCTTGCTCTGTTGTTCAGCTTAGCTCCAGATAACAGTCCACCTTTGTTGGTAGAGGCCTTTAGATGTCTCTCGATTGGTTCCTATGGTTTTCTTGTTAAAAAGATGTTTCCCCAATTGCTTTCTCATCTGGCTTTTTCCCTCACCTCGGGGGTGGGCTTTGGAGGCCTTGAGAAGAAGCTGCCATCTTGGCACATGGCTCCATGGGGTGAAGCAACAGGCTTGTGAGTGAGTGACAGCTTGCTTTATGAGTTTCTGGCTTCTATTCCATCCCAACCGTGTGTGGATTATTTCCCAAATTATTTTTCAAAAAACAGTCCAGATTTCCTCTCCCCAGTTGAAGCCCTGAGCATGGGGAGACCTCGCAATCTGCCTGCACTGGCAGTTGCAATAGAAGAACCAGGGCTCAAGAATATGTGGAGTGAAAACAAGACTGGTCCAAGGAGGAGGCCAGGGCTCCATGAGCAGAGCTGTAGCTGAATAAACTCATGAGAAGATTCACCACTGTGTGACTGAAGCATTGCTATGAATTTCGCCATTTAATCTAATACTGGGAAATTCCCCCCAGAAAAAAGCATAAGTCATCACTTGAACAACTTTTGATACAAAATGAGGTTAGGGAGAGAGCTTTGGTCTAGCAGTCAGAATTGGACTTTGTGGGCTACAATAGAGGGTAGTAACAAGCCCAGGATTCTTTTTTGGCTTTTGTTTGGGGGCCACACCCGGCAACGCTCAGGGCTACTCCTGGCTCTGCTCTCAGAAGTCGCTTCTGGCAGGCTAGAGGGACCATATGGGATGCTGGGGATCGAACCTGGGCCCATCCCAGGTCGGCCACATGCAAGGCAAATGCCCTTCTGCTGTGCTATCACTCCAGAAGCCCAGGATTCTTTACTGTCATGGGCAGACTGGACTAGATAACCTATTTAGTCCCTCTGGCCAGCCAGGCAAGAGCATGAATGAGAAGTCCCACCAAGGGAGAACTTGGTCCTGACATCTTTGTTTTCTTGCCTCAAATAAGTGCAGCCATGACCATTATTCTCATTATATCAGGAGTCATAAACTCACAAAGACCAAGTGCCTGGAACATCAGCTAGAAAAGAGGGCATGAAAGAAACCTCAAGGACCTCCTTGGAACTAAAAGCTTGGGAATGTTTAAAATGTGAGGTAAAAGGTTTATCATTTCTTTAATTTCTCCCAAATTTATTTCTCTTCTTCTTTGCCTCCTTTATTTACGTCTTTCCTCTGACTAATGATTAAAATAGGGAGTCCTGTCACTTTTTTCATGGAGTTTGGCAAAGTTTCTTAAAACAGTGTATGGGCTACAATACGCAAGGTGCAATCTGTCAAATATCAGCAAGATCTTGAGTTTGATCCCCAGTACCACATGACCCCTACATGGCTCCTCGAAGTGTTGCTCTAGTGAACCCCCAAGCTTCTCTAGGGAGACCTCAGAAACTCTGGACCTGATCGCTGAACCTTCAGGCTTGCAACCCCAGATAATAATGCTAGGTAGGACTCCTTTTAAAAAAACAAAGAAGCAACAAAAAGTCTTGTGAACTTTCCTCACTGAAATCTTAGGCTACTGCTCCTTTAATCAATGGAACACTCTTGAGGAGAGACAGTGGCACTGCATGACAAGTTAGAACACACACCCATGGAAGCAGTAGAGAACCTTTCTTTCCCCAAATATAGTCACTGGCGGCAAATCTGTTCAGAGGACTTCTAAGAGAAATATGACTTCCAGGTGTTTCCAAGCACGAATCAACAACATGTAGGGAGGGTTGCATTATTTTTCTTATTTTCAAAATCATTATTGGAATCTCTGATAATAAAAGTAACACATGACAACAATAAAATTAAAAAGTGTGTGCCAGGAAAGTCCCTATGACCTCAGAGATAAACACGGTTTGATTTATCTTTATCCAGATATTACTTTAGTGCATATATTATAGATTTTCTAGGACCTATAAATTAAAATAAGAATGTATATCATGCCAGTACTCTCGTTTTTATACCACCACAGTATCCCTATGTAAAGGGAGATTATGATGGTATCATCTGCTATTGATCTATGTTTGAGTTTTTTCCAATGTTCCTGAATAGCACAGGGATAGATGGAATTCTTGTGTAATAATCTTTGTACACATCTGTGACTATTTGTTTCTATAGGAGAACTTCTTAGAAGGAAAATTGTGTGTCAGGGACCACGTCCAATGTCAAGAGATCAGATTTAGCAGCACAGTCTTCTGAAAGGGTCCCACCCACAGCTATACCATTGCACTGTGTGTTTGCCCCTCGCACCTTTGCTGATTATTTACTTCCAAACTAGTAAAGCTTTGCTAATCTTATAAGTACAGGAAAAATTTTTATTGAAATATATTCTGTTTGAATTTGTTGTGCAAGATAAAATGGTATTATGTAAGACATTTATTTCTTACACAATTTATTAATCATTAAATAATACACTTGTAAATAAGGCCAGAGGTAATGATAAATTTTTTTCTTTCTTTAAAAAATGTTTTTTTGGGGGGCTATACCTTGTGATTGTCAGGGGTTACTTCTGGCTTTGAGCTTAGGAATTACTCCTGGAAGTGCTTGGGGGATCCTCTGGGATACTAGGGTTCAAAGCTAGATTGGCCACATGCAAGACAAAAAAAATGCCATACCCACTATACTATTTCTCTAGCTCCACTTTTCTTTTCATCTTTTTTGTCATTTGTTTATTGATTTTGGGGGCCACATCGAGAGTGCTACGTGTTACTCCTAACTCTGTGCTTGGGGGAAGCTGTGGAGCCAGTAATGAACTGCATTACTGCATACAAAGACCTTCTGCATATAAAGCAGCACTTGAGCCAACTCCTGGCCCTGTCTAATTTAAAGTAACACATAAGCAGCATAAAATGAGATTTAAGCTACATAAAAGACATCATGACAAGGATGAGTCTCTCTTGCTCTAGCTTGGATGCCATTTTTAATCATTTTTGGTATATTCCAATAATTTTCTATGCATACACACATACCAAACGCTTACTCAATATACATGTATCATGCCCACTATTGTGATGGTTGTTTCTTGTTTCTTGTGCTGGTTTACTATTTTTGGTGACCAGGTTAAGAGTGAGCATTAGCTATTTATGAGCAATGAAAATGAGTCTAGGAATAACTTGAGGGAAAGGACTAGCTCATGCTTCAAAATGAAAGAATGTGTCAGACAATTATTTCTTGTTTCTATTGCCCTCACAGCCTTTTCATTTTACATAACACATGGACTGGTCTGTCTTCTTGTATGGAATTCCTCCTTATTTTTCATTTATTTATATTTAGTGTCCATGCTAATATTTCAGCAGCACTCCTGATAAGTAACAGGTAAACTCATCTTTTGATTGATGATAAAAACACATACACGGGGCCAGAGTGGTGGCTCAAGTGGTAAGGCATTTGCCTTGCTGGCGCTAGCCTAAGACAGAGCGCGGTTGATCCCTGGCACTTATATGGTCCCCCGAGCCAGGAGTGATTTCTGAGCGCATAGCCAGGAGCATCACTGGGTGTGGCCCAAAAACCGAAACCAAAACCAAACAAAAAACATGCACATAAAAACTAAACATGAACCATAATCTCCTAAATGTGAAGATTTTGCTACAAACTGCTGTGTCATTGAATTTTTGAGATTTAGTTTAGTTTGATAGACTAAAATCTTTCCAAAGAAGCTGTCCAATTCCACATCTGATTAATAATGTTTAAAGGGAATTTTACCTAATTTCGTAAAACACAAACATCCACTAACAATTAGCATTCCTGTGATAGAACTACATACAATAAAAGTATTCTTAGACAATTATTTCCAAATGAAAGACCCAATTACATAACTTGGATTCTGAACTTCTCAAAGGAGCCAAATCTGGCCCATTGGTGTGTCACTGTTTTGAAGCTAGTTACTCGTTTCTATTTCCTCTGAGATCTTTCTGTGTCTACAGTTTGCCATGCCTGGAAGAGGCGATACTTCAACAACCCCTTAAGTGCTCTTCTGAAACAATTTTCTGACACATTCTTCCATTTTGAAGCATGAGCTAGTCCTTTCCCTCAAGTTATTCCTAGACTCATTTTCATTGCTCCTAAATATCTAATGCTCGCACTGAACCTAGTCGCCAAAAATAGAAAACCATCACAATAACTGTTATTAATGTTGATGCTACTTCCAGCATTATTTATGACAGTCAAGAGTTGGAGACAACTTAATTGCCAACTGGTATATGAGTGAATAAATATACGGCACATATATTTAAAACCTAGAGATAGTCAATGAACACATGAAAGAATGCTGAATATCATGGAAATGCAAATCAAAATGACAATAGGGTGACAACAACAGAAAATGTGCTAGGTTTTTATTTTTTTCTAAATATAAATCTTTATTTAAGAACATGATTACAAGCAAGTTTGTAGTTGGGTTTCAGTCATAAACGGAATACCCCCCCTTTCATCAGTGCAACATTCCCACCACCAATGTTCCCCTCTTCCCCACCCCTGCCTGTATTCACAACAAGAATTCTACTTCTTTCATTCTTTAACATTGTCATGCTAGCTGTTAGTGTAGTTATTTCCTTAACAGAGTTTACCACTCTTTGTAGTGAGCTTCAAATTGTAAGCCAATCCTTTTGGCCCTTCCTGCCCCTATTGATAGTTGTTAGTGTAGTTATTTCCCTAACAGAGTTCACCACTCTTTGTGGTAAGCTTCAAATTGTGAGCTGGTCCTTCCAGACCTTAACTCTCTCTATTATTTCTATTGTCTCTGGGCCTTATTACAGTGATGTCTTTAATTTTTCTTAAAACTCATAGATGATTGAGACTATTCTGTATTTATCTCTCTCCCTCTGGCTTACTTCACTCAGCATAATAGATTCCATGTACATCCATGTATAGGAAAATTTCATGACTTCATTTCTCCTGATGGCTGCATAATATTGTGTATGTGTACAACAGTTTCTTTAGCCATTCATCTGTTGAAGGGCATCTTGGTTGTTTCCAGAGTCTGGGTATTATAAACAGAACTGAAATGGATATAGGTGTGTGGAAGGGATTTTTTATTGTATTTTTTGTGCTCTTGGGTGTACAGGTATACCCTATAAAGATATAAAGGTATATGGTTATAAACAGAGATTTTCACTTTCTGGAATAGCCCCCTCATATTAACTGGGATTGTGTTATTTTCTTTTATTTTGGGGGGAATCTCCTCCTTCTCTGAAGAAAATTGTCTTGTCCTTAAACCTGTTTCCTTTTCTTCCTCCCTTTTTAATAAAGTATATTTGTATTACTAATTTGTAAAGAATAATAAATGCTGACAGAAATGGAGAAAAGGAAACTTTTCATTCACTGTTTCTAGAAATGTAAATTTGCTCTAATTTTGTGGAAAACAGTATGGGAATTTCTAATAATATTGATAAGAATTGGAGAGATAACATAGTGGGTAAGTCTTTTACCTTGAACATGGTTGACTTAGGTTTTATCCTTGGCACCCAATATGGTCCACTTAGGCTGTCAGGAGTGATACCAGAGCAGAGATGCAGGAGTAAGCCAGAGCACCCCTGGGTGTGACCAAAAATATCCAAAACTAAACTAAAAATGAAAATAAATCTACCAATATATCTCAGTAGTTCTCCTTAATATTTGTCTTAAGAACACAAAAGCAGTGACTTGAAAAGTGCACTAAACACCTTGTTCACTGCAGCACCTACTTATAATAGCCATGATTTGGAAACAACAAAATTTCTCAATAAGTGAATAATGAAGACCTAGTCTATATACACAATGGAGCCTTACTCATGTGTAAACCAAGACAGAATGCCTTCTTTTGCTATAATGAGGATGAATCTGGAGGAGGTTAAGCTAAGAAAAGTAAACTTGGAGGAAAACAAGTACTGGGTTTTCTCACTCACTTGTGGCAAATTATGAAATAAAACAAGATTACAAACATTGTTCCATAAAGACAGTACTTTAGACTGATCACAAAGTCAAGGTGACCAGGGGCCAGACTGGGCCATAAGGGTCCACAAACAGTGACACCCTGGTAGTATGGTAACACTCTATCCCAAAGACATAACTATTGAAAGTCTTGTAAACCATTGGTCCCTCAAACTTAAAAAAAAAAAAGAGTGAATCAATAGAACATTATTCACTCATAAGGAAAAATTAATCTCTGCCATCTGCAACAATGTGACTAGAACAAGATGGTACATACTTAATGAAAATAAATCAGACAGAAAAAAGAAACGCATTATTTCACACATACGTGGTTCATAGAGAAACCAAATAAAGGGATAAACTACAACAACAATAAAGGTTTACACTGTAGGATCAGTTAGCAGTTACCAGAAGGGAAAGGGTTGAATGTGGGTTGATCTTAGAAAAGGGGTCAGTCAATCAGATGTGGAGGAGAGAAATGGGCTTTTTCCAAGTAGTGAAATTATAGCAATATCTAGAGTGCTGAGTTGGAAGGATGTTCATCTGAATCTTATATATTATTAAAATGGAATAATTTACTTCAATTAAAAATAAAAAAGGAACTGTAGGTGGGAACACGAGGCTTGAAACCTGATTGTAAAAAAACACTCTATAAACTATGAAATCTAAATACAAATTCAAATATTTTTTAAAGATAATAATAATGCTGCTTTACAATTATCTAGAACTCTATTTATGCATGTTAACATCCAGTTTCTTATTTACTTTGTAGCTTCTCCCTGAGGTGTAGACAGTGATGTAGGAAGCTGGTGGAGAGGTGACCTTGATTTCTCTCACGGCAGCAGTGGGAAGAACATCCTGAGCCAAGATCCCAGAATAAATCAAGGTGGATCTAAGGAAAGTGGGGGACAGAACTTCAAAGAAATCCATGAAGCGATATTTCTATTTTTAGTCTCTTCTGGATTGCCTCAGAATCTGTGGGTGACCTTTAAAAATGCAGCGATGGGCGAGAGAGCTAGCTTAAGGGGCTGAGCACAAGATTTGCAGATGGGAGGCCTGGGTTCGTGGCACCACAGAGTTTCCAGAACACTTCCGGGAATGACCCAAAGAGCACAGAACCAGGAATAACTCCTGAGCACCAGCAGGTGTGGCTCCAAAACAAGATAAGCTAACAAATATTTAAATTCAATGTCAGGGCAAACCCCTTCTGTGGGTGGAAGTGAGGCTGGCAGGTTATCAAATTCTCCTGTGCTGCCCATCACAACTCTTACTGTGGCTGAGACACAGAAGCACTAAGGCGCAGGTGAACTAAGCCTATGTATGAAGGAGCCCCTGGATGTAAGGCTGATTGGAGGGAGAGTTGGAAGTGAGGAGAACCAGTTGAGTTACAGCCACCAGCTGGACAGGAATGTGCTTTCCCAGCAGGAAAGTTGACTCTTAGGCATTCCTAGAAGTAAATAGACATTTCCGTGTAAGAGTGGGGAAGGCCTGAAGTGCTTAAGAGGCTCAAGAATACCACTGATTTGTGGGGGCTGGAGCGGAGGCACAAGCTGTAGGGTGTTTGCCTTGCACGCGGCTGACCCAGGACAGACCTCGGTTCGATCCCCTGGCTTCCCATATGGTCCCCAAGCCAGGAGCGATTTCTGAGCGCATAGTCAGGAGTAATCCCTGTGCACCACCAGGTGTGGTCCAAAATAAACAACAAAAGAATACCACTGAGTTATTCTCTATCCAAGTCAACCAGGGCAGTGATTTGATGGAAGGGTCTAAGGCCATCAGGGATTACTATGCCACAGCATACCAGGTGGTGCTTGTGGGCCTTCCAACCTGCACCTGGTGATGCTTGTTGCCGGAAATCAAACCTGGCCTAGTTATGTGCAAGGCTTGGCTGCTATGCTAACTCTCAGCCCCCTTAAGGACTCTCTGTACTTTAAATGCTTTCATATGGATCTTCTCTCAAAATGTAATGGCAGCAGGCTAGGGCTTTTTCATACGGTCATTTGGGTGAGGGTAGATACAACCGTAGGTCTTTAACAGAGCTACCTTGGAAATTTTGGGTCTCAACAGCTTAGAGGAAACAGAGAATACATGGAACAAGTATATGGAACAAGAGCAGTGAGAGTGGGTCCTGGAGCTAAGGCACACCACAGTAGGTACCACAGAAGCTTCTGGTCGATGCTTCTTGCCATCCAATTATAGAACAAAATGCTGGGTTTTCACTTTTGGTGGTAATGTGTGTCAGGGCTTCCTAGTTTCAAGATAAATCCACATCTTAAAGTTGTGGTATCCCAACAGGGAAAAGTAAATTAGTTAACTGAAAATGAAAAATAGGAAAATTAAACCAGCAAGTTCTCCAAATACATTGGGCCAATTTAAAACCCAGGTTAACATTGATTTATTGTTTTAATAAGATTCCCTTGTAAGGAAAAATGACTGGTCTGCAGCATAAATAAGTTGGGGAATGTGTTTTTATTTTCTTGCAATATACAGGCACATGGGGCAAATAACTCAAGCTTTCTGCATGCTCTCCCTTATCTTTAGGACCATTGAGCTCAGGGCATGGCTTCCAACCTGGACAATGCCCACCCAATCAGATAAGAGGAAGTTCAGATCCTGAATTTGAACTCACTTGTGGTACTGATTATCCAACAGAATGTCTTGAGACCTGGCAAAGAGAGCAAGTGGAGGACAGATGATCTGACCTGGCCTAGTCCTAGAGGCCATATCTGCATTCCCCTTGCTGACAAGAGCTGCCATTGTGAGGGTGATACTCCAGGAGGCAGTGGGACCTACCTCCTTAAAGAGCAGAACCCACTTCAAAGCCTCTCCCTGCAGTGCCAATCTGTACACAGGATTTGAACAGAACACTCTGCAAGAACACTCTGGGAGAGGTGTCACGGGAATGACGTGCTTTGATACCAAAGCCATGGGCATAGAAACCCAGAATTACTACCAAAATCCCAGTTTTACAATGACACACAGTAAAGGCATGACTTTGACAACACAAATGACATGGGAACAAAGGACATTTCCCCCACTTCATGAAACTTTTCAGAGTAGAATCCAGATCTGCACACTCACACCCAAATCTCTGGAAGTAATACTTTGAGGGAATGATAGATCTCATTATGAAAGCATAGAGCCAGGATGCCCTGGGATGGCTCAGGGGCAAAAAGCACCTGCTTTGCAAGCATAAGGCCAGGAACTCCATCCATAGTACAAAGCTTCTTTTCAGTTTGGGATCCATGGCACTATAACTGATTGTCTCCAGAGACACCAAAGCTGAAGATGTGTAAGCACCTATTGTGCACAGGCATGGGTTCCTGGTGTGTGGGTGCCACAAGTAGAATGTAGCCCCAAAAAGCATATGTGCAAGGGGATAGCTGAGGCCTGTGATCCTGGTGAGCAGCGCAGCAAGCATGTGTGAACCCCTGCCCATTGCAATGAACAATGAAGGCTGCCAAAAGAGTAGGGGAAGGAAACAAATGTCAGGAAACATACAATAATAAATGTTAAAAGATAAAGGAAACATGGAGCCAAAAGTACATTTTACTGATCTCAGTGTTTCATTTCTGGATCTGGGTGATGGATACGTGTATTTAATATAGATTTCTCGTTTTTTCTTGTGACTATCTTAAGTATTGTATCATTTATTTGAAAAATAAAATCTCATTGAAAAAGAAGACATTGAGGCACAAAGGAAAAGTTATTAAAGTCAATAATATGATAAATTAGCAGGACAAATTGAATAGTAGCATATTTGCAATGAGGTCCAAATAATATATTTACTATCTGGGACCTCCAATATTTTAAATATTTGCTGGGATGAAAGCAATAGAGTTCAGGAGTGACTGACTCACATTAAAAACCCATTGACAATCGGTCGCACAGTTGTTCTTTTGTATGTAAAGAAACAGAAAAGGAACAACTTTCTATTAAATATAAAAAGTCTTATCTCTATATTTTATAGTTCTATATATTTATTTATTTCTAGGCTTATATTCTTACATTTCTATTTCTGTAGTTCTTTTAAATATGGATAGATTGTATTTATTCTTTACAAAGTTTATGTTAACTCCAAACATTTCCATAACATAGAAAAGAGAGGACATCAAGAAATGGGAGAAACTATTCACACAACACCCATAAGATAAGGGGCTAATATCTAAGATTTACAAGCTACTGACAGAACTTAACAAGAAAAAAAATCTAACCCCATCAAAAAATGGGGAGAAGAAATGAACAGACACTTCATTAAAGAAGAAATACAGATGGCAAAAAAGGCACATAAAAAAATGCTCCACATCACTAATCATCAGGGAGATGCAAATCTAAACAACAATGAGGTACCATCTCATGCCACAGAGTCTGGCACACATCACAAAGAACAAAAACAACCACTGCTGGCATGAATATGGGAAAAAAGGAGCTCTTATTTACTGATGGTGGGAATGCCATCTAATTCAGCCTTTTTGGAAAACAATATGAATTTTTCTCTAAAAACTGGACATTGAGCTCCTATATGATCCAGCCATACCACTCCTAGGGATATACCCTAAGACCACAAAAACACAATACAATAATGCCCTTTGCACACCTATGTTTATTGCAGCACTATTTACAATAGCTAGAATCTGGAAACAACCTCGATGCCTAACAATAGATGAGTTGCTAAAGAAAATGTGGTATATCTATACAATGAAATATTATGCAGCAATTAGGAAAAATAAGGTCACAAAATTTACTTATACAAGGATGGGTTTGGAGACTATTATGTTGAGTGAAATAAGACATTGGGAGAGAGATAAACAGAGAATAGTCTCACTCATATATGGGACTTAAGAAAAATAAAAGACAATCTAAAAATAACACCCAGAGACAATAGAGATGAGAACTGGAAGAACCAGCCTATGATAAGAAGCTTATCACAGAGTGGTAAGTGCAGTTAGAGAAATAACTATACTAACAGCTACCATGACAATGATAGAGAGAGAAATACAATGTCTGTCTTGAAGACAGGCATGGGATTTGGGGGAGGGAATTGGAGGATAATGGTGATGGGAAAGTTGAACTGGTGAAGGGAGTTGAACTGGTGAAGGGGGTTGTACATTTTATGGCCGAAATCCAATTACAAACAAGTTTGTAACTATGGGGCTTAAATAAAGAAATTATCTATTAAAAAAATAAGTGGTGGGTCAGAGAAATAGCACAGCAGTAGGGCGTTTGCATGTGGGCTGACCTGGGACAGACCTGGATTCTATTCCTGGCATCCCATATGGTTACCCG
This sequence comes from Suncus etruscus, assembly GCF_024139225.1. Classification (NCBI taxonomy): domain Eukaryota; kingdom Metazoa; phylum Chordata; class Mammalia; order Eulipotyphla; family Soricidae; genus Suncus; species Suncus etruscus. Next base: position 1,210,723 of record NC_064850.1, on the reverse strand, counting down.
AGCCTGCCAGGAGTGATTTCTGAAGGTAGAGCCAGGAGTAACCCCTGAGCACCACCAGCTGTGACCCAAAAAACCAAAAATAAACAAAAAAATCAAAAAAAAAAAAAGAAGTGGAAAAAAAAAGAGAGGGTAAACATTTGTTTTTTTGCAGTATACAAGGAGGTGGGGCTGGAGAGATAGCATGGAGGTAAGGCGTTTGCCTTTCATGCAGAAGGTCATCAGTTCGAAACCCGGCACCCCATATGGTCCCCCGTGCCTGCCAGGAGCAATTTCTGAGCATGAAGCCAGGAGTAACCCCTGAGCACTGCCGGGTGTGACCCAAAACCACACACACACACACACACACACACACACACAAAAAAAAAAAAAAAAAACAACAAGGAGCACCCTCCATGTACTCCCTTTGTGAGTGGCTCCACTGAAGGGTGGAGAGGCCCACGAAATCATACTTACAGTCAGCACTGTCTCTACTCATTCTATGGAGTTTTACAAAGCACACACATGGGGCCTGCAGGAATTGCAGTTCCTTATCTTCCCTAATGCTATCAAATATTGTTGGAATACAGAAATTTATATAAATGCTTAATAAACTCTGATCAGTAGAGTAATACATATGTGTATGTTTTTACAAGCAATAACACTACATGTACAATTACTGTCATATGTGAAGGTTATGAAATTTGACATAACCAAAGTGTCCTCATCTTAGAAAAGATGAATTGTTTGATATTTCCAGATGAAAGAAAGCATGTAATTTAATGATTAGAATAATAGCCAGCCCTTCGCTTTTCTCCCCAGGAGGCTCCATACTAGTCAGCAGGATGCTCCTAGGTCTCCATTACTGCAAAGAGGTAGATAAGAATAATTTCAAAGATCAAACCCCCGGAACTCATGCCTCCATCTTTAAATAGGACTTACAAGCAAGATCAGTGATGGCTGCTGAATTCAATACGCTACCAACTCTGCCATGGAGATCTAAGGAGGCTGGAGGCCAATGCAATTAGATTTTCATCTTCTCTTCCCTTCTTCTTCAGATCCCTACCCTCCTGTTCTTCTCTACTCTGGCTGGTCTTCAGAAAAGTGTTGGCAGGTAGCCCCCGGCTGGGCCAGCTGCCAAGTTTCTGGATGAAGGAGCTCTGCTACAGCTGTATTGGCAGGGAAAGGCATGGAGGAGCCAGGGTAAATGAATTAAACCCCAATTCTCCATGGTAAACTAAGGCCCTTTCGAACACATGGGGACAGCTGTTGGCTGCATCTCCTCAGCTGGTACTAGTAAGCTTGTTGCCAATAGGCAAAAAAAAACAAAAAACAAAAAAACACAGCAACATAGGGACCAAATGAAGAGACTCTCCTGACCTGCAGGGAGGAGCAGATCTTGATTTCAGCAGTAAGCCCTCCATGCACATTTTTGAAAAATCTTTTCCTTATTCGCTGCTGATATTGTAATACACCATCCATCACGCCACACTATTTCTAGCAAACATTTCAGAATCTTTCACATTTAATCCCCAATTTTAATCACAGTATTTTAGGGAGTTGACAGTTTCTAGTGGCAATCTGCCAGGGCTCCACAGAATTCAATAAAATGGAGAATTGGCAAAGCAAAGGCAACAGAGGGAATGGATGGAGTCATCGCCATGTGTCAGAGCCAGAAAAGCAAAAACACAAAAAACATTACTATTTCCCCAAGAAAGGGAATGAGTCATGACTAAGCAAGAGGGAGGTGGAAAAAATTCTAAAATCATCTCTACTAATCTTTAAAACTTCTTCAAGAGTTTGCGTATGAGATCTAAAATAGATGAAAATACTGAATAAAAATAAGTGGCACTGTTTGTGCTTCAGTGCTGTGCTGGTAGGTGTGGCACCCCACTCCTGATTCTCAGCAACCAAAACACCCACATCCTACGCTTTAGGACCCGAGTATGTGTTATATCATGTAACAACATCTGGATTTTGCAGATGTGATTGAATACCTGGAAATGGGGAGATGGTCCTGGATTACCTAAGAGGGCACAATACTATCCCAGGTCTGCTTTTGTTAGATGACACCTTGTTTCACCCAAAACAAAAATCACCCTTGCTTCCTTTGAATCTGTTTGTTTAAAACTTGGTTTTACCCCTTACATAGATTATCTTACATGTAAACCTAGACAGGACTGGCTCAGGATAGCCTGAGCTATCTGTCCTACTCTTTCCTTACTGCCTCACCTAGGGATGGTCTCTATACTCAATGAAAATGACAACTCTGGTAGGCAGATCACTCTCAATACGCAGTAGCAGGTTGTCAGACTCCATGTGTTTTTACCCTCATCCTGGTTTGGAGTACTTTGTGCAACAACTCTGCTTTTGACCTGCTTGCTCAGGGTTAGAAATACGGCTCATGGGGTGATTTTATATGCTACTTTGCATGTTTCTAAAAAATTTATTTAAAGAAAATGTATCACATAGCTTATGTGTATCATAGATATTAGTATATAGATTAGTATATCATAATACATTTGTTTCCAGATAAGTGAAAGCAAAGGTATTGAAAAATATAGAAAGAAAAATAAAAAATAAAAATAAAGAGAGGAAGTTTTAAAAAGCATGAAAAAGTACAGTAGCAAGCACATTTAAATTATTCTATCTCCAATAAAGACATTAATACAATGGCAGAAAGTTTAGTAAGCTCTAATTAGCTGCTTATTCTGTTCAATGAGTGTGTTCCTAGAGGGAGGACAGCTTTAAACAAATGAAGTTGTCCAGAGATTCCAAGCACTTTCACTGATACTTCAACTTTCAGGGGTGTGTTCTCAGTGCCAGGCCTCCTGGAAGAAGGAAAATATGGGAGAGGGTGCCTGCACTCGCTTCAAAAAGTCCTGGTGATAGCAGTCCTCAAAGCAGCATACCTAAGTTTGGTCAGATTGGTGTCCCTGAAGGGATTCGCAGAGGATCAGTGATGAGGGAGGGCCATGGGGGAAATGATGCTTGTGAGTGATGGAGGCAGCAGAAGTGGCTTCGGCTGTTTGGGGGCTTTGCCCACTCTCTCCTCCCCAGAGGTCAGTTTTATACCCATGATTTTTCGTGGCTGGGTTTATATCTCATTCCAGAAACGAATGATTCAAACATGGCCTAGGTCTACTTTTAAGTCAAAGAGAAAGACAGGGCAGCCAGAATGTGACCAAGTCTAGACCAGCAATTGTCCACTTTAAGGGGCATGATAAGCCATGGAACACAAGCGATGTGAATTTCAAAAGTCCGACAAGCAAACAGATCTTTCTCTAGTGCCTCCAGAAAGAAAGGCACCCCCACACATCCCCGGAATTATGTTTCGTGAGACTGAAAGATGATGAATGTGTCTAGAAGGCGCTGAACATGTAGCTATTTGGAATAGCCACAAAGAGAATGAATAGAATTACCATCAAGTAATGTCAGATAATAGTAAAAAATGCTCTGCATTATTTGAGGATTGATGAGTGTGTCAGGATCAAGGAAATAGCTCAATAGGCTGAACTGCCTGCTTTGTATGTGGGAACACCTGGTTTAATCCTTGGCCCTACAGAAGCACAGAATTGGGAGTAGTACCTGAGCACAATGTGTAGTCCCAAAATTAAAAAAATGTACCCCAAATACTCTTTATTTAGCATAGAATTTACCAGTCTATGTAAAATATCTCAACTTTCTTAAGATGCTATTTCCTTGTTCCTCTTTTCAATGTGATATGAGTATGAAACCCTGGCTATATTTTATTGTCAGAGGTCTTTATAAAACCGAGGACACACAGGAAAGTAGCAAACAGACAGAAAAAGATCTTTAGGTTATAGCTAGGTGCAACCTATGTCTGAATCCCTATGTCTCACTGGTCTTGGGAATGAGCAATGTTTAAAGTTCTTATATTTCCCCACCTCCAGATTCTTAAATATACCGAAAATTCTGCCTCCAGAAGTGGTTATGACATCAGGTAAAATAAAATGCCCAAGAACTTGAAGATCCAAAATTTCACTGGCAGAAAAATGAAGACATGAAATGTCTCTGAGGTTTCCACTTTCGCAGGTGGAAAATGGAATAAAAAACACTTTACCTTGCACTCTTTGAGTTGCCATGCCAAACCAAAGTGCTTTTCAACAGCTGGGTATAGGATCAGGTGCTCCTTTCACATGGAGCATTTCTGATTTCAAAATGTCCAAGGTGGGAAATATGCAGATAACACAGACGCACCGACACCATGTTATCATATAACAAATCATCCTGGCCAGAAGCCTTCCTAGCACTCACAGAGCACTTCCTCCAAGTTCTTCTCCACTTGAAAGGTCTTTGTAACTGAGCTAAGGTTCAGCTGCAAGTAATCGCAGATGCCCAATGATGGACTGTCCAGGAAACGAAAATAAACTGAAACAGGAGGGAGTCAGGACCAGTTATCACACTGCTTTCTCAAGAATCGGACCAACCTCTACCCCCCAGGTTAAAACAATAAGGGAGAAGTGTGGGTTTCCCCTCAGTCCAGAATGCAATTCCAATTTGAGCCATCTACCTGAATGCCTGCTGTGTGCCTCTGGAGAGAGGGAACACTCTGCGAGGTTGGCAGCACCCCCTTCCAAGGAAGGATGGAGGTAAGGTGTATGAAGTCAAAGAGTTTCAAGCTGGAGCAGGAACAAGAGGAAGGATGTGGAAATAGTTTGATGTTCTGCAGGAAGAAGGGGCAAAGCACACAGGCAAGTGGTTGAAGTGAGGGCCTGAGCTCAGAGCCCCAGAATGAATGAATTTCATGAAACAGAGCAAAATCTCCCTGCTACCAGAAATATATACACTCAAAACAAGCATAATGTCACTAGTAGCTGTTACCATACCCCCCATTCTTCCTGTTACCTTACCTACAAGAAAGACCCTCCCATTCCTGGGAGGTGTCTTGGGGAGATTATAAAAGGTTTGGCCTGAGGGGCCAAAGAGAATTTTGCCTGGATGAGGTTGGAGATAGGAGCAGGAGAAGAGATGGCTGAAAGAAACTAAGATGCAGGGCAAGCTAAGGAAGGCATGTGCTTAAATAGGTTTATAATATAGGCCACACATGATGGCCAGAGAAAATAAAGATGTTATCTCTCTGGAATTCTGACTGCATGTGAGTTTTATACCCGCCGCTCTCCTGAATCAAGATACCCACCGGTTGGAGGCATTGGAGCCACGTGGCCGAGCTGGAAGAGAAAAGCCTCCATCACCATCCACCTCCATCCAGCTCCATCCACCCTAAGGGCCTTCTTTATTAATTAATTCAACAAATGGCTAAGGGCGAAAACCAGGAAAACAAAAAAGAACTTATGCTCTTTTATTATTTAATTAAAAAGAAAAGGGGCAGAATATAACCACACACCCCATTTCCTCCCATGTAATCTTATCTGCTAATAGACCTCCCATTTCTGGGAGGGGTCTTTGGTAGATTATAAAAAGTTTGGCCCCAGGGGCAAAAGGAGATTTTCCTGGATGCAGAAAGGAGGAGGAAGCAGAAGAGATGGCTGACAAAAGTTAAGTCGCAGAGCAAGCATGCGTAAATGGGTATGAGAGGCCACACATGTGGTGGTCAGGGCATAAGTAAAGATGATAGTTATCTCCTGAAGAAACCTGACTGCCTGTGAACTTTATACCCGCCACTCTTCTGAATCCAGATTCCCGCAGGTTGGAAGGAGGTGCAGCCCCGTGGTCCTGAGCTGGAGGAAAAAGGCCTCCATCGTTATTCACCTCAACCCAAGTCCATCCAAAGGGCTTAATGCAACAAGTAGCCAGAAGATAGCTGGAAGAACCTAATTTTAAATCTCGGGCCTGACGGGGTCAAGGCCTAGGATAAACTCAGCTTAGAAGATAACGTAAGGATTGGCTCAACTGAAATTTCCAGTTCAAAATTGTTGGGTGGCATAAACAACTCCTACCGTTGGAGCAAGCAGGGACTTTCCCTTCCCTTTCCAGTCCTTCTAGCTCCTCTCTAGCCAGGGCCGCTGTTGAGGTAGGTCATTACCTGCTGGAGAATCCATTTTCTAGTCATCAAGTGCCTGGGAACTGGTGATCTTGCAGTTCTTGAGTCATCTCTGCTGTATTGTTTATTGACCACCCAAATTGTACCCGAATGTATTAGGGGCTAGTACAATCACCCCCTGGCTTTAACACACATGTTAAAGTAGCATTGTGAGTAGCAGTTCTGCTTGATAATCCAACCAGTTCAACCCCAAGAACACTCACTCCTTTCTCTGCTGCTGCATGAGAGGTCTGCAGTGGCCAGGCAGAAGCTGTCAGCTGAGGTTTAGCAGGAATTTGTGTCCTATTGTGGTCCTCCTGGAGAAGGGGAGCAGAACCTCTAAATACAGGTTACTGGAATTCTGAGGGCCAAACCCACAAACTCTCCAAGTGAGTCACTAGGAGTGAAGGAAGAAAGGGCTGCTTGGGGAAAGACAAGTGACCAAAAGCCAGGGGCTGCCTCTCCAGCCCAGAGCAAAAGTCTTTATTGAGAACAGGCCTAGACATAAGGGCAGGGTAGGAGTTTGGGATGGGGTGCCAGGTCCCCACAGGAGATCACAACAAAGAATTCTGACACTCAGCATCTAGCCGGTACTAGGTAGTACACATGGGATTTTGGAAAACTAAGCTGCTCAATATTTTAGAAGTTACTTTCATGTACGTGGGTAAAACAATGGTGAAATAGGCCTTATTAATATGTCATCATTGGTTTTCTAAGAGATCCCCAAAAAAACTAAGTTATCATTTTCTTTTCATTATTTTAATTTGAGGACCAACTGGTGGTACTCAGGGGCACACCTGGCTCTGTACTCAGGAGCCACAGCTCAGGGGAATCATATGCAATACTTGGGACTCAAACCAAGATTGTGGTCATAGCTTCATTCTAGGCAAGTGCCTTAACTTTTATACCATCTCTCTGGCTCCTTTTATTCTAACACAGACAACAAAATGACAAAAAGCATCAGATGTTTGTTGGACAACACCCTTGACAGTTCTGGAAATGATTCCAAAATTTTGACCCTTTATCTGTGACCCTATCTATGGCTGTGCCCTAAAAATCATACCAAATCTACAAGCTACTCAAACTGGGAACAGCCCCTTAGCACACAGGCCAGGGCTCCCTGGGCTGTGCTGGATTATGATACACCCCAAGTGCCTCCAAGCAAGCAAGTCTGTCTGTCTGTCTGTCGCTGGCGTGTGGGTCGCCTTCCATGCAGAGAAGCAATGGGAAACGCACAGCTCATTCCTCAGCAAGGAAATGCTTTTGAATTCTCTGTGCTGAAGACAAATTGGCCATAAACTCCACAAGCCATGGAGGTTATTTCAGTTACTAAATGATTAAAGTCGCTAATCTCTGGAGCGGAGATAAAGAATGCCAAGAAGAAGAAGGGGGGGTGGGTTTCTGATGCTGGGGAAGGTATAGAACATCTCTCTTGAGACCGTGCCAGAGGAAGCCCACCCCATAAAAGAACCACAGATAAGTGAGACATCATTAATAAATCAATGACAGGAAAACGAACACGGAAGCAGATGAATCAGCCAGGGGCTCAGGGCACAGATGAAAAACAGCACATCTGTTGCTACAGTCGGTGCATGAACAAATAAGTCTGCGGGCTCAGACGGTCGTTCATTCTAATACTTGGAATAATGACGCTTCAAGAGCAATTAAAGCATAAATCAATTTTTAAATGTATCTGGTACCTCCCTCAGACCCTGTTTCTCCTGATTTTAAATTCTTTGGGACAGACCAGGGGGTGCAGGGCTGAGGAGCACTGCCTTGTGATGCTCTGGTGGGGAAGGAAAGGCACACAGATCCAGCGTTTAACCCATGCTTTGATTCCGACCAGTTGAGCTGTGCTGAATCGATCATGTTAAATCCAAACCAATGGATTTCAGTTCAGGCAATATCCACTAGTCTCAGCCTAGGACAGATCTGCTTTATTCTTTTTTTTCTTCATGCACGCTATTTTTTCCCAAACATTTCCATTTTTTATTGAAGACCAGCAAATTTAGCAATGGCGTTGGTAAAACATTTTCCTCCTTTGCAGCATAATTTCTTCCACATAATTTTTTTTTGTTTTGGGGTCACATCGGGCAGCGCTCAGGGATTTCTCCTGGCTCTACACTCAGAAATCGCTCCTGGCAGGCTCGGGGGGTGGGGGGGGACTATTTGGGATGCCAGGATTCAAACCACCGTCTTTCTGCATGCAAGGCAAACACTCTGCCTCCATGCTATCTCTCCAGTCCTCATCCACATAATTTTTAAGTGGAAAAAAAAAGTTGCTTCTTCCAAGTAACACAATGATGAGATTTTAGAGCATTAAGGATGGGCTTGAATGATTCCACTGGGTGAATCATACCACTATGTCCAAAAAAGTGAGCAGTATTACCTCAACATAAAACCTGTGATTTAAAGATTGGGACAATAATAGGTTAGTGATAAGAGTACACATACTCAAGATAACACATACTCAGGAAAGAAAATTAAATTTGGGTCCAACATTTCTCTGAAATGCCAAAAAGACTGCAAGTGACCTAATGAGTTCTGCAAGGAGGAACAAATGGGAAATGGAAGGGAGAAATAAGCAAATTTAAGAAGGGAAAGACACGAGATTATGAGGCATGGTGGAGGAGAACTTGGAATAAGAGATGAAGGAAGCCGACCATGTTTCCTTGACTCCACAGGATCCACAGAGAAAGTAGGGCCCCACGGCAATGAGTTCATTTCCCCTTTGCTCTTCCATGTCAGGTATACCAGCTCTTTCAGAAACCAAAGAAGAGCCAGGAGAGATACTGAATTATTTATTTTGTCCCAGAAACCAGATATAGCTTTTGGAGTTCACTTAGAACAGCCAGAAGAACCATACTGTGAAAGAAGACTTCAAGACTATAGCAAATCTCACTTTTTCTTTCGCCTGTTGTTGTTGTTGCTTCTGCTGTTGTTGTTGTTACGTTAATGCCATGAATTGAACCTAAGGACTTGTACTCAAGGGCAAGTGCTCTACCACATGTGGTGATATTCATGGGTTACCCCTGACTCCGCACTCAGGAATTACTCCTAGTGGGATTCAGAGGACCCTATGAGGAATAGAACCTCAGGACTTGCCCACTGCGCTACTTCTTCAGCCCTTCAGCCTTAAAACTTTCATAGGATTAATATAAATATACATATATGTAAACATAAATGTCTGGGATCATGCAAGTATTTCCAGATATAAATATTGTAGAGACTACATAAGTGTTTGATCAATGTAGGAATTGACAATATTTGTTTATTATTCCCCAGAATTCTTGGGGTTTGGTTCCAGGATCCCTGTGCATATTAATATCCACAAATATTCAATTTATTACTTAAAATGGAATTGTATGTAATGTATATAATTTTCCCTCTATGATTAAAATCATCTTTAGATTATGAATAATGCCCAATATAATGTGATGCTATATCAGTAGTACAGTTTGCACTCTTAAGGGGAATATGACAAGGAAAAGTTTTACACGCACAGTCTACAGTAACTGAATGATATTTACTGTTAATCAATAACAGTATATTTTTCTGGGACAGAGATAGTACAATAAGAAGGATGCTTGCCTCGCATGTAGTCAATGGAGGTTCAATCCTCAGTACTACATATCTCCTGAGCACTGAAAGGAAGGAGCATTTCTAGGCATGTCTCTAGAGATAAACCAATTAATAGTACACTTGTAATTTATATATCTTGTATATATAAATTATTTAAAAATTTAACTGGACCAGAGTGGTAGCACAGCTATAGAGCATTTGCCTTGCATGCAGCCAACCCAGGACAGACCCAGGATCAATTCCTGACGTCCTATATGGTCCCCGAGCTAGGAGCAATTTCTGAACACAGAGCCAGGAGTAACTCTTTAGTGCCATCGGGTGTGGCCTAAAAACCTAAATAAATAAATAAAATTAAATTTATTGTATTTTTGTTTTGAGGCCATATCCTGCAGTGCTCAGAACTTGCTTACTCCTGGCTCTGCAGAGATAATTTTTAAAGGTGTTGGGGACCATATGGGGTGTTAGTTTGAACTTGGGACAGCCATATGAAAGCAAGCTGTATTCTCTCTCTCTGGCTCCTAAATTTAGATTATTAATTTGGAAATTATCTGATAGTTTTATCTAAAGATATTGTTTGTAACTACCTGGCAATCACTAAGAAATTAATTTAAAATGTATTGGAACAAAAGGGAATTAAAATGTTATACTACATACTGCTTAACCAAAAAATTGATGAGTGAAGTAATGTAGGAATAAAAGATAAAGACATAAACAAATACAAAAATGGTGGAAGCAAATTATAATTTTTCAGTAATCTTATGAAAGGGTTTCAACCAAATATTCATCAGGGCCAACTCTCCATGTCTTACCAACCCTGCAAACCTTCAGTGACTTACAGTATTTTTCATACCATAATGTGACTCCACCCCAGATATTACCGGTAACCTTACCTGCGAGACCACTCCCAGAATTGTTGTGTATGTAAACATTTTAATGGGATTATTATGTTACTGACACTACCCTGATCGGTGATTGTGCCCTACCCTAGGGTGTGACCTGGCATTCTGTTCCCAACTTAGGGTGGTACCTGATTTTACTCCCACCATTGGGTGATACCTGATCCCACCATTGGTGGTACCTAATTCTGGGGCATAAAAGCAAGGGTCTGTGGAAGGTGAGGGGCTTTTTTCCTGGGGCCTAGTCTTAGGCCTTTTGGCTTCG